>NC_142081.1:185447560-185758733 GCF_054644295.1 Miniopterus natalensis | reverse complement strand
GGCATAAGATTAGACATCATGATTAAGTTTATGAAAATATTTCTAATTTAAAATAACATTAAATAACTTAGTATTCCAGTCTTAGGTAAATGTCCTTAGACACTATCTGAATTTAATTATTTTACCTATTAAGGCAGTAAGAACTAGTAATGATATACAAGGTGGGGAAACATTTACTATATGTTCAGAATCTATGCTAAATGGCTCTCAGCATTTTGCCAGAATTCCTCTTCTCGGTCTTTCAATCCCAAGCACACCCCGCTTTCAATAACCAGGAAATAATGTAAGATTGAAGACTAAAAGATACAATGGTGAGAAGCAGTATTTGAAAAAGAGGTTCTATTTTGCCTCATATTTTTATTGAGGTCCATCCACATCTGTTAAAGCCACAATTTAAATGTACCTGGGGAATTTGCTTGACATGGCCAGAGCAATTTAGTTAATAATACATTATGAAACCATCCATCTTCTGCATATGCATTTACAAGAAGTCAAAATTTTTCTCAGATTTGATAAAGTTCCGCAGCAAATATATGCAGTAGAAAAGTTGGTGAAATTCTGATTTCAGATAACTTTTGACTTTCCTTAATTAAATTTAGCTGTCTCAAAACAAGTTTTAAGAAATCCTTTAAAGCCAAGGCCACTGTAGAAATCGATAGCATTGCATCGTTCCGTGGACTAAGAAGTAGTTTTGCTTGTGTGAAAATTACTCGCCTTCAAATATACTTATGCAATTGGAGTGACGGATAAAATAACATAGTAAGCAATATACTTAGTTTACTATTTTATTTAAACTGAATTTTACTACTTTATATACCTTACTTATTGAATCTAAAGAGTAAGATAAGAGCAAAACTATAGCTATATGTGTGTTGTTGTTTTTTTATTTTAGGGCCAAGCCCACCTTGCATTTTTATTTAATTCACTGAGCTAACTCATTCAATGATGGTGGTGTTGAATAAATTAAAATATATACATATGTTACTGCATTTTAATATGTTAGGTTTTAAATCCCTACATTTTTTTTCAAGGGAGATATAAAAGGAGTGAGAAGAAATTAAGAAGGGGCTGCAGAACACTGGGTTAAGTAGAGAATTGAAAATGAAAATATATGAAGAGACATCAGAGGAGTGATATACTTGATACCAAAAATCAGATAGGACCATTGTGGAAAAACCTTGCCTATTTCCTTGTTATAATTTTATATTTCTTTACTGGGGCAAAATCTCTCATTTCCCAATTTAATATAAATCTTAACTTGAGTTATACAGTATTTTCATAAAAATATAAACCCAATGTGAATTATTAATGCCAGTTACATTGCTGCAGGAAGTATTTTGAAAGAGTATTTTTAACAGGGAAACTGAGGAAAAGGGCCCATAAAAAAGCTTATTCAGTAAAATGTTCACAGAGTCAAGGTGTGGGAAGGGTGAAATTAAATTCGAGATTTTAGTGTTTGCTAGAACCAGCCTTGAAACATTAACCTGATATTGCATTTAGTGTGCTTTTTTTCACTTTTAAGAATTTGTGTTAAAATGTACATTTCCTTTCCTTTCATGCCTCCTTCCCCTGTAGAACAACAAACTAATCATAAGGTCTGGGTATGTTGAGCAATCAAGAAACAATTACACTACATTCAAGTACTTATGTAATTTTACTACAAATGTGTATTCTATTCCTGTTAAGAGTAAACTCACTCTGAAATTCGTTGTGAAAAGACAAAGGCTTCTATTAGGTCAATTCAGAACCTTTTTCAGCACTCTGATCTACCCAGGTGTGTATCATGGATCAGCATTTATATTTTGCTGATTGTCACCTAAACTCCAGG
Source organism: Miniopterus natalensis (assembly GCF_054644295.1). Classification (NCBI taxonomy): domain Eukaryota; kingdom Metazoa; phylum Chordata; class Mammalia; order Chiroptera; family Miniopteridae; genus Miniopterus; species Miniopterus natalensis. The sequence goes on along the minus strand of NC_142081.1, from coordinate 185,756,905 downwards.
AGACTCCCCTTAAAATACAGTCTCCATTATCTACTCATGAATGCCTTGTACTTCATAGGATTTTTGTGAGGATTAAAAGAAATATGAATGTAATCTAGGACTGAGCACATGATTGATTATTACCTAGAATCTTGCTCCTTTATTCGCCCCCCAAGTCCACTTCTCTGTGCAAGAATAATTCTTTCTAATTAATATTGTAATAATCTCCACAAATCATTCAGTAAAGATCACCCTTTATTAGGTTGGGCTTGCTCAAAATTTTTAATTTCCCCCAGCAGACATTTCCTCTAATCTGAGAAATTTATAAAGTAAAGGGCTCCATCAAAGCAGAAAAAGTGTTTGGCGTCAGAAGTGGCGAGAGGATGGCATTGTGTAGGAGGGTATGGGGAGGGGCACACTCGATAATGAGAATAAGCTTAAGAGGGCGGAGCTCCAGGTTGGTTTGCACATTTCCAATCTATTTTCCTTTGAGGCTGCTGCAGTGATTGTCAGTATGCTAATTTATTTTGTTCCAGTTTCCCAGTAGGTATTTCTGGGATTACATCTAAGATTTTAAGCATCGCTTTAGCTGCACCCCACAATATTTGCAATATTGAGTTTTCATTTTTACTTAATTCAAAGTAACTTCTCATTTTCCATGTGATTTCTTCTTTGATCCTTAGTTTATTTAGAGAAAGGTTTATTTCCCAAATATTTGGACATTTTTCATATTTTTTTGTTATTAAATTCTAGTTTAATGCCACTGTTGTTTGAAAGTATACTTTGTATAATTTCAATATTTTGGAATATAAAGCTTAGCTTATGGCCTATCTCAGTAAATGTGCCATGTTGGCATTTTAATATTGTGTACTCAACAGTTTTTGTGATATAAATTAGATCTGGCTGGTTAATAGAATTATTCAACTGTCCTGTATCTCAGGAACTACTGGTTCTATTAATTACTGAGGGAGAAATGTTGAAATCTACAATATATTGTGGATTTGTATATATTTTAATTTCAGTTCTATTAGTATTTTATTAACATTTTTCAAAGTTGTTAAATTATGTATTTTATTTAGGATTTGTATATCTTCCTGAAGAATTTACCCCTCTATCATTAAGAAATGCCCCTCATTTAATTGATATATTTCATGTTTTGAGGCTACTTGATATTAATATACCCAATTCCCACCCACTTTTGATAGCCATTTTTACGGTATATCTTTTTACATCCTTTAGCTTTAGCATTTTGATATGTTTATAATTAAAGTATAGTTTTGCAGACAGCATATATTTGAGTTCTTTTTTTGTGGGGCTTCCAATTACATAACCTTGAATTTTAATTAGACTGTTCAGGCAATTTGCATTTAATGTAATTAACAATCCAATTAGATTTAAAATCTACTATATTGCTATTTGTTTTCTATTAGTCCCATCTGCTCTCTCTTTATTTTATCTTTTCCTGCCTTCTGTGGATTAATTAATTATGATTTCTTTTTTCCTATATTTTTGATGTTTAGATAAACCTCTATGTTTTAATGTTTTTATGGTTATTTTAAGGTTTACAATAAGCTTTATTAAATCATGACATTCATTTTAATAATAGTATATACTGGGATTTGACTTCAGTTGTATTTCCTTGAGGAGTTTATGTTTTATTTCTGGTATTCAATTAAGTTACTTATAAATTAGTTTGTTTTTGTTTTTAAAGGAATAAGTATCTGAAATAACCTTACTTCAAAGTCATTTTTAAGTACTATTTCTTTTATGGTATCATTTCTAACTCTCCCAATATAAAGTATAATCTCTCTTCCTCTGAGTTCCTAATGCATTTCACATTCAAAGGTTTTAAAGCTGAAATAAATAATTGTATACAGATAATGAAACAAGCTGAAAAAGATGGTTGAAGTGATGAAGATGATACTATCTAGGATCTAGTCTAAAATTCTATTTAATTGATTTTCTTTGGATTTTTAAATCCTACTACATATTTTAGTTATTTATTTAATGTTCTTAATACTTCCTTTTCTCTATACATCAACCCTTACACATACACACACACACATGCACAGTCAGTTGTTTGTAAAGGCTTGGAGATTAGAGATAATAATACATTTTTCATTGTATCACATCTATCATTGGAACGAGATACTTACTTCCTGGTGCCATCTTTTCAGAGGGAATCAGAACATGTTGATTGACCTGAACTACTAAATTAAAAAGATGGAGAACTTATGAAATTATAATTTAGATGAAAAGTTATTGTCAAAACTATGAATTTTAACTCCATCATCCTATTGAATCAAAAAATTTGTAATTATTACATACGCATGTGCTTGTACGCATTCACACACCTTTACTAAAAACAAAAACACAAACTAGCTTCTAGCTGTTGGCCACACATGCTTAATTCAGATGGTTTTTCTTACTGTGGTAAATATCTGTTATATGACTACAACTTCAATATTCTTAACTTTGTATCTGGTATATGATTGATCTGATTTTCATAATTTCTTTGCTATTTAGTTTTATTTTTCTAACTAATTTTTTATCTCTTGATATTTGCAATTAAATTATTGAAGTGAGGGATGTAAGTTAAAAATTAGAGCAATCAGCTAGTCTCTCAGTTTTACAAGAGCCCTTTGCAGTTAAGTGCATATTGCTTCTTTCAGGATTATAGTCAATGAGTCAAGGAATGCCTCTCCTTAGGAGCTAGCTTTGTCTCTGGTTCAAGTGGTTATTCGAGTATCAGGTGAGCATTACTTCTCATCTATAATTCTGTTTTCATTCTATTTCACAGATAGCTTCGTTCATTCTTACACACAAGTACCTAGCTGAACCCAAACCTGCACCTTTCCAGCCAGGCTTGATTTTACACATACCCAGAAGGTAGGAAGAACCTGCAATTCTGTGTTTCTTCACAATAGACCATCTAAGAGGATTAATACCATATTCCATATGTACTTCCTAAGGGAACTCCTTTTCCCGACAAATCCATCATCTCATTTACACTGAAAGCCTCTCCTCATTCCCAGGATGCCCTCTTTCCCAAAGCACAGTACTCTCAGTGCACAGCCTGTCTTCTTGAAATGAAGTGGGTGGTGATGGAAGGATACGGATGTGGGAATGAGGCTGTGAACTCAGAGAGAAAAGATTAGTAGCGGGGTCTTTCTAAATCTACTTGTTTCTTATTAATGAGCCTTTACAAGTCACTCCTGAAATATTTCTATTTTCTGCAATATATTGTCAGGCATCCAGCAGAGTGTTTGAAAGGCATTTTTAGACTGACAGGCAGATGGATACCAAAATACATCAAATTAAGGTTAGCTCCCAAACCACTGAAATGAGGAGGGTGGAACGTTGAAATAGATTGAATGAAGTAGGTTAATACCATGGTATGTCTGTGCATTACCTCTTTTCCTTTCAACCTGCTATATTCTGTTCCCCCTGCCCTTTTAATGCCATTGAGGTAGAGGTGGTTCCTACTATCTACACCTCTGCATAATGAGTGAAAATCATTTCAGCTTCTTAAAATAGGTTTAATACCATCATCCTTAAATGAAGGCCACACATTATCAATATAAAAAAGGAACAAGGTCAACAGATTCAAGAGTAGGAACTATGGGAAGAAAAAAAATTAGGGTTTAGGGACATCAATTTACAATACCACGTGGTCATGGCCAACTTTCTTATTCCTTCTTAAAATTACATTACTGTTTCTGTATATGTTGAAATTCTGTGAGTTGGTCTGAGAATATAACCAATGAATAAGACTTGATTGAATAGGGAAATGCCTACCTACATGGGAAAGAGTCAGCATCTGGAAAAAATAGTCATGGTGCCTTTCTTGCACTCCGGCCCACCATTATCTCAGAAATATTTCCATCTTGTTATAGGCAGCGTGGGGGCTGTTTTGCATTCCTAGTAAATAAACCTGCAATTTTTCATGTATTTTGTGTGACTTGATTCTTTGGCCACAGTTGGTTGGATAGGAGTATTCTCAGCAGGGGACAGCAGCATTTTTGTTCTCAGGATTACAAATTAAATGTAATATATTCTAGATTTAGACACTATGCCACATTAATGTAAAATTGGGCTCTGGATGGGTCATATTCTGAATACCTTGTGGACTGAGAAATCAAGAAATCATGTCTGCAGGGAAAGGAATAAATTAGGTGGTCATAGATAAGTAACTGAATTTCCAAAGGCTTCATATACTCTCTTTGTGTTCCCTGAAAACGAACCCTATTCCTCCTTTCCTATAGTGAAAATGAAATATCTCTAGATTTTTAAATAATCGTCTGCTGATGTATATCTTAAAATTATCTTTTTTTTTTTTTTTTTGGTTTATTTCAAGTCAGTCTATTTTTTATACTATACCATAAAACATCACATAAAAGGATACATCTGGCCCAACCATTACTATATGCTCATTCGTGCTACCATAAGAAGTGCCTGCAAAATAACTGTGCTTATTTAGTTACTTGTTGTTTTCCAAGCAGTCTTGCATCTGGTCCCAGATAGAGTCTACATTAATGTATTGGTTAGATTTGTCAATGCTGGAATCAGAAGTCCTGAGTTTATGGTTAGTTCCTGCCATTCAACTCCTGTGCATGGCCTTGGAAAATTACTTAATCTCTGTAAACTTGAGAGTAAAATGAGGAAATAACCATATTTACCTTCTATGCTTTTCAAGAAGACTGAATGAGTAAATAGTTAACATATGTAAGCTATCCAGAGGTGTTAGCTATTATTTTCATCAGCTTATATTTAAGAGAAAGTTGTAGGTGGTAGATAAGAAAGAATGGATCCTTCTTTCTGAGGAAGAAATATAGTTACAACCATATTGAGGATCATATTAATGGCATTAAAAAGGCCAGTTTCCAATACTCAAATCTCATGTTGATTATAAATTGCCTCTTAAAGGAATTAAGTTTTTAGTCTTATAATTCCACATTATGGTCTTAACAATATTTTCTTGATTTTGTTGACTTTAAATGTTTCAGGTATTCTTGATGCCTATAATATTCTAGTCTAATGGCCAATATAAGTGATAATAGTAATTAATCATGAAGCATTGATTTGTTTCAATTGAAAGTGGCTCCATGTAGTGGTGAATAGAAAAGCTAAACTTTCTGGGGAAGACTGGTAAAATCACTTTACTGACAGTGCAACTCTCCATGTTTAGAATTGAGATTAAAAGTTAGATATGTTATCTCTTGTCACTGTTGACAGCTCCAATTCTTCACCTCTTTACCTCTTGGGCTGCAATAGGACATTGTTGATAAACAGTGTCCTCATTTCTGAAGGCTTTTTATTGGGTGGCATGTCAGGCTCAGTTTTCAGAAAGTTAATATTTTGTTTGCAGTCAGCCTCTACATTCTCTGAGTATCACTTTTGTCTAGGACACTTTCAAGCACCCCTTCAACTCATCATCATTAGTTTTCTGCTATCATTTTCTCACGTTGCCCCTTTAAGCAAAACTGAGCTTTTCTTTCTGTTTTTTTTTAAATAATATCCTCAATGTAAATTACCTCTTCAGTGAGAGGTTTGTCTTGTCATTTTGTGTTACCTCCCAAAAGAAGCACTGTTGAAAAGTTCTACAAATATCCACCCAGATATCTCTAACATGTTGGAAAAGATGTGCAGTGGATCCTAGTTATTTTTAAACTTTTAGACTGTTTCATCATTGGTGCTGTATTTCAGATTTGGAGCTATAGATTACACTTAATTTACACTCAATAATTATTCAATATAATTTGTGTGGTAAATGACTAATATGCTTTAAAGAAGGGGAAGGAAGGAAGGAAGGAAGGAAGGAAGGAAGGAAGGAAGGAAGGAAGGAAGGAAGGAAGGAAGGAAGGAAGGAAGGAAGGAAGCCTTCCCCATATAAGACAGCAAGATCTGAAATGACAAAAATTTTGTCATTCTCATCTGTGTCTTTTTGCTAGATTCTTTAGCTGAACATGTTTTCTCTACTGGTGGTTTTGATGGTAAGACAATCAGTATTTTAAATTCACTAATTATGAATTTGATAGAAACACTTCTTGAATTGCCAATGAGACACACAGAGGGGGATCTTTTCATGACAGACCACTTTTCAGCTCTCCCGTTAGAACTCTATTTGCAGGATCTGGCCATGCCTCACTTTTCACCATCAAAGAGAGATATTTGTAGAGCTCTGTAATCAGTTTCAAGTTATTCTAGCTATTAATAGAATTCAGATTTCTGATAAATGGACTATTACTTTATTCTTGAGCTTTTTTAATTAATTAGTTTTTTTTTTATTGAGGTTCACCTTTTCTTATAATTAGTCTTTGGCTTAGATACCTGTAGTTATATTCATTCAGATGATCTCTAAAACCCCATTGACCACCCTATGATTGAGACCCTCTCTTAATTATGCCAATATCCCTCTCAAGAACTAAAGTGAACCCCAAATATGCTTTGATGTTTTCAATATACATATTCATGTAAGAGGTAATTGGCAATTTTGCTCCCTACTCACAATTACATACTGAGCATTCTCCTTACACGTTCCATTCTACCAGAGCCAATGAACCAATGCAAAGGGGGGCTTAATCCATGCCAAATATCCAAAATCATTTTCTTGCAATGATGTTGTAGTAAAGGGAAGAGATCAATTAATAGGCTTATTATAACATAATATAGAACATAATTCAGTAAGAGCACCAAAAGCATTACTGGAAAATTTAGAAGGAAGCAGAAGGAAAAAAAGACAATGAACTATTTGGCTTCTAGAAGGCTTCAAAGGAGGCATATAAGTCATCCTTATGATAGACTGGCTTAGAAAGAAGAAAATTGGGGGTAAAAAAAAATAACACTAGCTCAGGGAAAGCACTGATAAAAATAAAGGGCAAACCAATTTCATAATAGTAAATGTAGCAGGCTTGTCAAAATTTACATAGCACATAGAGATTTCAGTTTAAATGAAGACCTGAAGTAAGTTTGTACCCAATTTGCAAGTAATTTTGTGTGTTTAATTTGAAATCAAAGGTCTGTTGTTTTATTTTTCTCATTCATAACTGAAATTTGATATAAGAAACTGCTCAAAAATGTAGGTAAAAATAGATGTACTGGTTGAAGCAACAGTGCCCTCAGTGACGTCTCACAAGAACAGTGACTGGAAACCAAGTCTCTTCACAGAAAATGTTTGACAGCCATGGACTTAGTATTTGGAGACCTTCAAGTGATTTTGAGCAGAGTAGGCCTATGGGCAACAACTTTTTTTTTTTTTTTATGTTCCCAGCCAAAATGTGAATAATGAAATGGGACAGTGGCTTCATATAAGATCAAGGTCAGTCCTGGCTATGGAATGAAAAGCAATATCTCTCTTGCATAGCTGCCTTTATAGCTGAGGCAGAAAAGTATGCATACAAATTTCAGAAATTTATAGCAATTTTAATCAAACTCTTCCACACAGAGTGTTTATTAGAGATTTTAAAACATATTTGAACACTTGAGCCCAGTCTTTTCATAGCATGAAAGTATCTACTATTCAGCACTGTCTCATTCCTTTGAAAAGAGATGAAATGGAATGCCAGCAGATCTGATGTCACTGACACACGCACCAGACAATAGTTTTGCAGTTGCCATGAATGTCTTTGCAATATCATGAATCCCGATATACTGCCAGAACCAGTTGTGTGTGTTTTTATTTCCTCTGTATTCCTCGGTGAAAAATAATGCACCCACCCATAAAAGAAGTTAAAATACATGTTCTGTTCAAATACACAAATCCATGGGGCAATAAATATAAGTCTTGAACTTTAAATTGTGAAGGTAGTTTAAAAAGGGCGGGTGTGAGGAAAGATATAAGAAAGAAAAATTGAATTTATTTAGTTGTAGAAACAAAGTTGGAGGCATAGCAGCCACAGAGACTGTGTGCAGAGGTGGGGAAGCAATGAGATGCTTTGCTAAATATAATGCAATTGGAAATGAACAGCTCTGATTTGTCTCATCACAAAAGCAAAGGTTATCAGAGGACCACACTAGACAAGGTTAAAAGTCCATATGTGTATATGTATATATCATCTATATCTAGCTATATCTATATTTACATCTTATACCTATACCATCACATATCTATATCTAGATATCATCTATCTATATCATCTATATCTACCTATATCTATATCTATATCATCATCTATCTATATATCTCTATCTCTATCTCTATATCTATATCTATATATCATCTATATCTATATATCATCTATCTATATATCACCTATATGCACAGATACAGAGCTGGTATAGACGATAGATAATGAATTCATAATAAATACTCCAAGTTTCACTATAGTCAGCTGTGTACTTTACTTTGTGTTATTCTGTTGTTACTTAATTGCATAAAACTTTAATTTTCTGGGAAACATCATCCAAGAACCAGTGGAACTTCAGGATTACAATGTCATGAGTTCTTGAGAGGGCAATCTAGTGTGAGTTCATTTGCTTTACAGAAACACAAACCATAAAATTAGATAGGACATACAACATGATATATGTAGGTTCTTTTTCCTGATTTCTGGCACCATATTGACCAAACACTAGACCAACATTTTTTATATCAATTTAATTAAACTGATAAATGTGACTTTCATATGCACATAAACTTTAAGTTTGTCTAGTATTTGCAGAAACCCACTTTCTAGTTCAAAAAACCTTGAGTACTTAATCTCTGTCAGTCTCAAGTTTCCCATGCTAAAATGGGGAAAATAAGAGAAATAATGCCAATATCCAGTCATAGTAACAAAAACATATTCTAAACACTTTATATTTATTTCTCTAGTTTTCAATCCTCACAATTTCTGAGGTCGATGTAATGGCTTATTCTACAGTGTGTATGCTGAGGTTATAAAAAGCCAGACTCCTTAGTTCCATCTTGGGAACCAGCTTGGAATTGTGTCTATCCAAATTTAAGTGAGCTGTTGACCATTATACAAGTTATATATTGAGGAGCTGGGTGACCCAGGGCCTCATCCAGATTCTGGTGGCTGTCTGAATCTTTAGGCCATGGCCCCTTCTTCAGTCTTCAAGTCAGCACGTACCATCTTCAAATCAATCTCTCTGACTCTGTCACTCACTTTTCTGCCTCTCTATTCCACACTTAAAGGTCCCTTATAATTACATTGGACCCATCTGGATAACCCAGGATAATAATGTTTTAAAATAAGTTGATTAGAAACTAATCCTACATGCACACTTAATTCCCCCTTAAAATGGGATAGAATATGTTCATATGTCCCTGGGAGTAAGATGCGAACATCTGCGGAAGGGACATTATTCTCTCTACCGCAGTGGACTAAATGGGATTGGACAAGACGCTATAACAATATAGGTCTTGATACCAAGGGTAGGGTATCAGGAAGCTCCCCATTTGTCCTGGATCACTTAATCCTTAGACTTGGATAAAAACAAAAAGGGAAGAGAACACCTTAAAAAAATTGATGGAAACTTTGGTGTATGTGGCTTCAGTCCAGATATAATTTATTGTAGAAGAAATAATGACATGGCATCTCTTGCTAAAAGTAGAGTAGAGCAATTTAAACCTGCTTATAAAAATTGGATTTGTGACTTCAGCTTTGCGTTTAACCACTCCTTCATTTACAGGGCAGAGAGTTCTCAAGTGTATTTTATGGAATGTCTAGTTTTTCAAGGAATCGAGCACTTTTTTTTTAATCTTGATGTTTTAAGAATAAAATATTTTAGGATCTCGTATCAAAACCAGCTTTCTTGAAAGTATAATGCGATGAAAGATTTACTGGATAGCTCCTTTTTACAAAAGAAATAGAGATTAGGAAAGATAAAATACTTTCCTGAGATCAGTGAGTAGTATGTTGCAGAAATGGCATTCATTCACAGTCTTTTTCCAGAAGAACATATGTATTTAAACATTTTACTGGTGTTTACCCAAAATCACCTTCTTACAAGTAACATTATAAGTGGAATCTAATGAACATAATAAACTGATAAACAAAATAGGTCCAGGGGCTTGGAAGAACAGACCGACATATCTTGGTAGGAGGTGGGGGAACAAACAGGAAGATATTAACCAAAGAACTCATATACATATATACATAACCAATAGACACAGACAATAGTGTGATGAAGGCCTGGGGTGGGGCAGGGGCTGGGAGGAGGGGGAGAAAGGGGAGAAAATTGAGAGACATCTATAATACTGTCAACAGCAAAAAAAAAAAAAGGCTCCATCCCTTAGAGAGAATCATAAGACTGGACCCTAGGAATCTGTATTTTAACAATGCCTGCTGATAGGCATGACACACAGGCAGCTTGAGACACTTTCATTGTGCAGCACAGTCTTCCCAGTTCCTGGAGGTACCGTTCTGCAGAAATACCTCTCTGTATAATTGCATTTAGAAGGGAAGCTTTAATAAAATTAAGAGATCGGAAACTTCCAACTGCATCCACCATTTACAATCTTTCTAAAGCCCCAAATTCCAACCGGTAACCCCTGTATGTTAAAGGAAGTGGCCTACTACACAGAGAGGGTTTGGCACTTTAGGTTGCTGTTCCTACTATGATAGTGCAGTGTTATTTATATATATATATATACACACACACATATATATAAAGATATATATGTATATATATACACAAAGATATATATGTGTATATATATATACACACACATATATATCTTTATTGATTCCAGAGAGAGGAAAGGAGAGGGAGAGACAGAGATAGAAACATCAATGATGAGAGAGTCATTGATCGAGCCCACAACCTGGGCATGTGCCCTGACTGGGAATCAAACCTCGATCTCCTGGATCATAGGTTGATGCTCAACCACTGAGCCACGCCCGCCTGGGCATGCAGCGTTATTTCTAAAACACATTTATTTTTTGATACATGGGGTCTCCATCTAGCCACACCAAAGTTGCAGGAAGCCCATTTTACAGTCTCTCTGATAGCCTGATTCCTGAGGGGCTGCCAGCGGCCGTCAATTTCCCCATTTCCCCACTTGTCATGGGCAATGTTGCATTGCTCACTAAGGAAAACAATCCCCAAACTACTAAAATTAATGTTCTCTTTACACTGCTGTCACAAATGAATGGATTTTCAAATAGAAATTATACAGGGAAAATTGCTTTCAGAACAAGACCACATTCTGCAAGAAAAATGTCATGCCACTGTTTATTTGTCTGACCAATGCAGAGGCTTCTAGAAAATGGAGTTTATTATAGAGAAGTATGATGGGCCTTTGACAGGAACCACAGCAAGAGCACTGTTAGAAAAATGTTGCTTGGTCAACACAAAGCAATTACTTGTCAGGGAGACTGCTGTAGGTGGGATGACATTCCTCTGTTAGCCTCGATTTTATGACTAAATCTTGAAGCAGTTTCGTCTTTATTTCCAACCATAAACTCTAAGTGAGACTGCTAAATTATATTAATTTGCCCATCAGAATTCATAGGTAAGCACTAATATATATTTTTCAAAAATGTCAACAGTGTATCTGCTTCCTTATGTAAAAAAGTTTTCTTGAATAATATTAAAATAAACTTTATAGAATGGCAATTATTGTAATGCTCTTGCATTAGGGAGAATTCCTATTTTACATATCTTTCATTCCCCAGTGATTATCCAGATAAATTTGTTTGGGGTTTATCTTCAAGTTTGATAGATTAGAGATAGACTGATAGATAAGATTTTGTGAAAAGGTAATCAGATATGGAGAGCAGAGGTTAAAGAAAAAGGGTGGAGTAGAAATTGTGGAAACATCAATTGTTGAAGGAGCCTATCTCCACTTCTATTTATGATTAATTACTAGCACCTAGAGCTAAGCCAGAATCCTCAGGATGATTTTTTATTTGCCTCTCACATATCCCATAAACCTAATCCTATACTTTTATTAAACATTCAGTATGTGCCAGTGATACCTGGTAATTATTAACAGGAAAGCTATAAAGGGAAGACTAGGTAATACAGACATGCCATGTATACAACTTTGCCAGAAAGCTACAGTTTAACATTCTCTAAGTCTCTTCCTCTCAGATCCCTGGGCGGAGGGACTGAACAACAGACACGTGCCCAGTAAGGTCTGGGTGACATGGGAAGGTGCTTACCTGTCAGTCACACCTGGGAGCGAGTCAGTGGCCAGAATAGGAGTATCCACTACATGGGTGTGAAATCTGAGATAAAGGGAGCCCCTTGTCTCTCTTGCTGTTTAAGCCTGACTCCTGCCTTGTGGGGCTACCACACTCTGCACTTGCCCGTGTGGCCCACAGCCATTTGGACACCACACAATGGACTAATGAACTTTAACTAGACTGATGCTACATCGAACTCAGCTCTACCCTGGAACAGAAACTCTGGACACTGGCTTTGCTTTTAGCTCTACTGGAGTCACAGCTGCACATTTTCCAGGACTGGTTTAAAGACAATGGGACTTTGCAAACCGAGGATGTAACTCTATGCAAATGAAAATCACCCATTCTCCCGTGCGAGTCTTAGAAAATTATTTTTCTGAAGATATCGCAAGAACCCCACTCTCACTAGCGAATGAGGAATTCCACCCACACAATGCTTTGGCAACACCAGTAAGTGTGCTAAATTTTTTTTAAGGTTTTATTTTATCTTTACAAGAAACAAATGAAGTAACACCATAGCCTGAATATTTCTGTCCCCCCAAAATTCATACATTAAAACCTAATCCCCAGTGTGTGTGTATTTGGAAGTGGGACATTTGATAGATTAGGTCATGAAGGCAGAGCCCTCATGAATGAGGTTAGTGCCCATAAAAAAGAGACCCCAGAAAGTTCTCTTGCCTTTACACCATATGAGGCCACAACAAGACAGCTGTTCATGAACCAGGGAGTGGGTTCTCGATAGAAACCAAATTTGCCTGCACCTTGACCAGGGACTCTTAAACTCCAGAACTGCTATGATTATCATATAATAACAATTATTATTAGTTCCTTATTATATCTTTTTTAAAGTAAGTTTATAATGAAAAGAATACACTCAGTCTTAAGGCCTTGACGGACATCACCAAATTTTTTCTAAACAAGTTAAGCTCATTTATATCTATATAAGCAGCACACAAGGAAACTTTCTTTCCCTTCCCACATTGATAACATTGGGTATTTTTCTTTTTAAAAAACATGAAATTTGAAAGAAATATGGTGTATCAATATTAATTCATTTTGAATCATTTTTTTTTGTATTTATGAATTTGTCATTTAAAAATCTGTTGTGAATTTTAGTATATACTATTTTATGACTATATTTTAAAGTTGTTTAGTAGTATTTTATATAGGAACTGCATAATCTATTTTTCTGTCACAGAATTTATGTCTTTTTCCAATTGATTTTTGTCTTTTCATTTTTATAGCTTTTAATCTATAGCTATTATTCACATTTAGAAAATCTAAAATATCAAGTTTTACTTCATACTTTTCTCTTTTGCTCTTATAATTGGAAATGATTATTTATATATGAGAGCAGAAAGTCTATTACATTATTGTCATTTTGTAAATGACATTTTTTCCCATCTAAAAATACAGCTATCAGTTTAGACATCTCCTAATTATTCTTGGTACACTTATTAAACATGAAGGCTAGGCAGCCACTGGGAAAAGAAAAAGGGAATTTTGAGGCGACACCAATATTTACACTATCAATTTAAATTACGCGCCAAGGGGTAAGTTACAGGTGCAGCATCTCTGAAGTAGACCATACTTTTTACTTTAACAAAACGCTAGAGCAAAGCAATTCAAAAAGGTTGTTTTTACACAAATACTTGAAGTGCTCAGGTCAAGCAGGGCTGACAGAAGGTGACAGATAGCATCTCAAGTTGCATTATTTAGTAAACTTAATTCCTATTTTCTTCCGTGTAGGTTTGGAAGCAAACTCAGGTAGCTCAAATATTGACTTGATTTCAACTATATACTATATGTTAGCCATAAAAAAAGTAAATATTAGAACTAGAAGCTGTTTTTTTCCTAACAAATTCCTAAATTCTTCAGCAAATTACGTGGCTCACAGATTAATTTTACTATTTATTATCTCTTAGAATGGCCAACCCATGTAAAATATTACTGTTTTAGTATGTTCTTGGAAGCTCAGGATATAGTAGGGAAGGCAATGGAAAAATGTTTTGATAATTTGTAGGTAAGGTTCCTAACATAGTCAGCATCTGTAAAATTAGAGGTGATCTTGAAAAGTTGCTGACTTACATGAACTGGCTTAATGAGAATGAGTGCACATGTTTGCATAGAGTTGGGAGAAGCGTGCATTCAAGGAAGAGTAAACACCATGCACAGTTCCCAGAAGAAGAATGAATAGTTTATTATAAATAAAGATTGAAGTCAGAGAGTCAAAATCATATAGCTGCAATGCAAAGGCATTAGTTACGATGGTATCATGAAAGTTCTCACAAAACATGCTAATTGGTATGAAAGATTTCAAACAAGTGAATGATATGAAAACTTTTTCTTTTTAGAACAATCTCATTGATAAAATATGTGACAAGAGAACAGAGTTTTAGGCCCACAAAGTTGATAACACAGATGAAATGGGTAAATGCCTAGAAACACACAACCTACTAAAACTGAATTGTAAAAAAAAAAAAAAGAAAACTTGAACAAATCAATAGTAAGTAAGGAAATGGAATCACTAAATCAAAATCTCCAAATATACTCATATTTGGAGCCCAGAACCAGAGGCTTTACTGGTAAATTCTACCCAACAGTTAAAGAATTAATGCCAATCTTTTTCAAACTCTTCCAAAAACATGGAAGAGGAGAAATACTTACGAACTCATTTTATAAGGCCAAAGAAATTTATAGACTAATACACCTGGTGAACATATATGCAAAAACCCTTAACAAAATACCAGCAAACCAAGTTTAATAATACAGTAAATGGATTAAAATATGATAAGACGAGATTTATTCCAGAGATGCAAGGACGGTTCAACCGCAAATCACTAAATGTGATCCACCACATTAGCAAGATGAAGGTTAAAAGTCACTGACCATCTCAATGCTTACAGGAAAAGCATTTGATAAAATCAACATTATTTTATAATAAAAAGTCAAACTGTGTAGAGAGGAAAGGTACTTTAACGTAATAAAGACTATATGAGACAAGCCTACAGCTAACATCGTACTCAACAGTAAAACACTGAAATCTTTTTCTCTAACAACAGAAACAGCCAGGATGCCCACTCTTGCCATTTTTATTTGCCCTGTCCAGACCAATTAATCAAGATAAATAAATAAATAAAAGGCATCAGAAGTGAATGAGAAGGGAAAAGTAAAATTGTCAGTAGCCCTTCAGAGAATTAGACAAGCTCAAGTAATAGTAAGAATTCAGAACTGATTGGATTTTAAAGAGAAGTAAAAGTAAAAGTAAAAGTAAAAGTAAAAGAAGTAAAAGTAAAAGTAAAAGATGAGGGTCGAATCCTGGATTTAGGTTAGGAAGCTGTGTAGATAGAGGGGCAATTACATATGCTAGAGAACACAAGAGGAGAAAGTATTGGAGAGAATAATAGTAAATAAAAACAAACAAAATAATTTTTTCTGCTTCTGGGATAACTAGGTTCAGAAGAAATAAAGCAGAAGATGAAATATGTTGAGAAAGACCAAACAACAACAACAACAAAAATTGGTCACCTTTTAAAAATTGCCAGGAGGGACCCTAGAAATAAAACTTACAGTGGTTGCCCTGGCTGTGTGGCTTGATCAGTTGGAGCTTTATCCAGTACACCAAAGAGGTCGTGGGTTTGATTCTTGGTGGAGCCATGGATAGGAAGCAACTGATCCATGTTTCTCTTTCACATCGATGTGTTTTCTTCCCCTCTCTAAAAGTTAATTAATTAATTAATAATTAATAAAAAGCATCTTCATGTGAGGATAAAAAATACAATGGTTAAAATAATTATACAAATATCAGGTAATAAATTAATTAGCATGCACATTTAGACAGATTTAGAAATCTGAAAGTTAGATCTAAGTAAATGACCCAGAAAGTAGTAGAAAAATACAAAATGAATAAAACTATGCAGAAAAGATTATTAAACATGGAGGGCAGAGAAAGAATGTTTACCCAATTGATGTTCCAGAATGGAAAAATACACAGACTGTAAAAGAAGTATTAGTTCAAGTGAGAAAAACAATAAAAATTTCAGAATTTTTGAAGCAATCAATTGTTAGATCCAGGAAATCCAACAAATACCAAGCAGGGTTGTAAAAATATAATAAACCAGCAGAGCTCTATATATCTTAAGGGACCTACAGAACACCAAGGAAAAAAAAGATTTTAAAAGTTAGCATAAAATAAAGGTAGAATATTTACAAGTGAATGACAGCCTGATTGATAATCTTTCAACTGCGATAATGGAGGCCAGAATACAGAGGGATAATATTTCAGCAAGCTAAGGGAAAATAAATTTTCTACCTAGACCTCTGTAAACAGCAAAACTATGTTTTATGGATGAAGGCAAAAATAAATATTTTCAGAAAACAAAAACAGAGTTTAAAGTGCTAAGGGAAAATCTTAAATTTTATTCTTTGGGCACATGAAAAATGCTTCCAGGTGGGAGATCTGATGTGCAAATTGGAATGGTGGGCACAATGATAATGGCAAATATAGCAGTAGGGGCACCCAAGGAATGAAAATGTAAAATTAAAATGATACTATCATATATGGGGGAGGGGAAAGACATAGGTCAAAATGCTGGGCAGTAACTAATACCAGTTTTGAAGGGGCAACAAATTAAATTATTCTAGGTTACTTGTACTATCAACAAGGTGAATAAAAATGTTGGTAATTTTAAACTTTCTCTAATTAACTGTTCATGTTAAAATAGCAGGGTTGTCAGGAGAATATCAAGTACCTAACTTCCAAAAAGATAAAGATACATGTAATGAAGAAAAAAAAAGAGGACTCCCTAATTTGTAAAAGCGAAAGGTAAGAAAGAAGGCAATGACAAAACCTAATAAAATAGTAGAAATAAAACTAAATATATCAGAAATCATACTTCATGTAAGCATAATAATCTTTCCAGCTTTACCAGTAAAGTTTCAAACAGAACACAGATGGCATCTCAACCTATGAGAATTTCTGGAGGGTTTATTTATAAAAGGAGCATTTAGAAAGCTTTTATCAGCGTAGGAGAAGCACAAGGAATAGTAGTTACTTGAAGTTAATATCATTGGAACTATTATTACCTCTAGGTCCAAAGGCCTAGAGATGGACACTGTTCAAGGACAGAGTTGTTGAGGAGCTCTCCTTCAGTAAGTTTCAGGGTGATCTTTCAAGGAGGAAGCCAAGCGAGTAAACATCTTAACTTGGTTCTCCTCACCTTGCTATGATCTATGATCTATGATCTATGATCTATGATCTATGATCTATGATCTATGATGATCTATGATCTATGACCTATGATCTATGATCTATGCTCTATGGGGTCTCCCCATTGGATGATTTATCTATAAACCAGTGTTTAAAGGAACCTGTTAACGGACTTTGCAAAGATCATCTTCCCAAGATAGAATGCAAGAGGAGAGGAATGTAGAATAGATAGGAATAAGCAAAAGAGTTATCGTGTCAATTTTTAAAAATATATAACAATTATTTTTCTAGAATTGTTATCCACACCTTCTTAAAAAATACTGCTTTAATATTTAAATAATGGCATTGCATTATATTACAACACAAATATGGAAGCAAATTTGTAGAATCCATCAAGTAATTCACAAAACTGAAATCCATTTTAAAATGCAGATATGGCTGAGTTAAAAGTAAAATATCTGTTTTATGTTTCAATATCACAGCAACTGCCAATAAAACAGGTTCCATGAATCAGAGGTCCAACAAAACGCAGCTTTGGCTAATTTCTGAAGTCCAGTGAATCTTTTTTAGTTCAATGAGATGATATCAAGTTTACTTCCTTTGCTCTCTTTTATCCCTACCTTACCTCTGCTGCTGGACAAAGTAACATGAGACACGCTCACCCGGGGGCTGGTACTTGTGACAGGTGTACTGATTGTGCTTTAGTGTAAGGTGGAGTTATACAAAACCAAGGGACACCAATATTGCTGAGGATCAAGGAGAATAAAATCCAAGCCTGACACATCTAAGGACAAACTTGATAAAGTATGATGGGATGGTGCCAAGTAGCCTCTCAATTAAGCTGGAATAGCAGCAAGATTCACTGAATTCACCATAGGCATCCTTAGAAAAGATGGTGTGTGTACAAAAACCCACTAGTTTGGAATGCCTTGTGTTTCCGACATAAAGATACATTATTTATTTATGTTTGTTTTTTGTTTTTGTTGGGAAAGTCTTTCTCCATCAGAAGAGTTCTTAAATGTTAAACAATAACATTTGCTTTCTTTTTCCTTACCTTGTTGGCCACTTAACGAGATTGATCGAGAAGGCTTGAACACCTATATCTCTGTACTGTTGGCTGGCTACATTCACAGCTTTTGTCTTTAGTTTCACTGGGCACCAAGAGAAGCATCTTGGAATTGAATCTCATCAGCATAATAAAAGTCACTGGGAGTCTTCACAAAGACCCAAGTTAATATTAAAGGCAGCATAACAGGAATTCAGGTAGGCTTCTTACTCATTTGCAGACGAATGGCAATATCAAAACAATACACATGTATGTGCGTGAGTCACTGAACATATGGGACTCTCAGCCTGCTTTGTTTTTTTTAAGGCTCATCAGGAACACCAAAGATGATAATAGCAGTACATTTTTCTTTAATTAATGCTCTGAATATAGTAGGTTTCTGTATTAGTTTGCTAGAGTTGCATCCTGGTGGCTTAAACCACAGAACTTTATTTTCTCTTTATTTTTTTTGGATTCAAAATCAAAGTGTGAGCAGGTTTGGTTTCTTCTGAGGCCTCTCTCCTTAGTTTGCAGATAGCTGCCTTCTCCCTCTGTCCTCACATGGACCTCTTTTCTGTGATTGTGCATCTTGGTGTCTGTATTAATCCTTACAGGGGCACCAGTCATTATTTGATTAGGGCCCTTCCCGTGCCCTTATGGCCTCATGCAGCCTTATTTCTTCAACAGGCCCTATCTCCAAATACAGTCACTTTGGGAGTTAGTGCTTCAACATGAATTTTGGAGGAATTCAATTCAGTCCATAACATTTCTAATAACTTTTCCTTTCTAATCTCTATGGCACAAGCTGATGTGCAATATTTAAAGGCATGAATAAGATTTTCTGATTTCTGTTGCCCATGAAATGAATTTTGGATTTATTACAACTAAAGATAACCTAATTAATTGTCTAGTAACCAAGGACATCCAGAGCATTTCTTCTCCAAGCATTAGTGTAGCCAGGCAAAAGAAACAGCTTCTTATTACTTTTACACACAACTTCTGGAGCAATTATCTTCTCCAATGTGGTGTGTCTCTGCTAGACAGACTCAATGAACTTGGACACCATAAGTTCTCCCTTAATATCAATCTCTCTCTAAATGACTGAGAGTCAAAGAAAAATGAAAGAAAACAAAAGAAACACAGGAAACACTTCCATTGAAATAGGTGAATATGCTTTGAAAGAAACTGGAGGGCTTAATGAGAACAGGAAGGGAGTAAGATGGCTGGCTTTTGAAATGCACATCAGGATAGACTGAAGATGCTTGGGAGTGGCTGTGGCACCTCAAACCGGGGCCTTGTATTCTGAAGCTGCACTGAATCCATGGCAGAGGAAGATGAGGCCAGTCTGAAGGATCTCAGCCACAGCCAGCCAAAGTCTACAGGTGATGAGTCACCATCAAAAGTGAACCCAGTGCTTTTCTTGTGGATAAATCTGAAAGTTCCTTTGTGGGTATTTATGTCTGTACAATTTTCTCATTTTAATGTGAACCACAGCTCTTAAATAAACACAGCACCCTCATCCATAAGTCCTACATACAACCACTTATATTCTGCCCAGCAAACTGTTTATTATTAGCTCAGAAATGCAAAACTTTGAACTGCATTGCTCAGCTCTCAGAAATCAACTGGTTTCTATCACCATGGAATCCACGCTACACATGGCCAGCCTACCCTCTGACAGGGCCACCACCTACAGTACTGTGGCTACTGCACATACCCCATGACCTACCCAATCCCACCTTGATCTTAAAACCTTCAACCTATATTCTCTATACAGGAGATGACACAAAAAGTTAGATACATGAAAAGCTGGGAAAACAATGAATGAAAAAAGACATAATAGACAATATCCAAAGAGAGATCATATGTCTCCAATAATCAGATGAAAGAGACCTTGTAGCTAAAAAAATTTCTGGAAATAACCATATTACTACCTACTTATAACAAGTGTAATTCACCAGGGACTATAAAAATCTACAATTGTATGTGATTTCCATAGCCTCAAGGTAGATGAAGTAAAAATAGAACTTCAAAGGAAAAATGGGGGATTTTAGTACATTTCTCTAGATAATTAATTGAACAATCAGATCAAAATCAATAAGGATGCACATGATTTGAACAGTGCAAATAACAGGTCTGAACAAACACATAGAATATTGTACCTAATAATTAGAGAATACACTTGAAATGCATGTGAGAAGCAAGTGTTTACTAGGAAAAGCTGCCTTTATCAGATGTTAAAATTGGGTTTGAACTGACCATCATTTTGCTGCAGTGCAACTAATTTGAAAATAAGATAAAAGCAGATAAAATCCACAAGATAATCAAAAATTTAAAAAACAACAACAAAAAACCCAACAAAAACAAACAAACAAAACACTGCCAAAAAAGCCAGGTTGGTGTTTAAAAGAAGGAGTAAAAATTTGTTTTTACATTAGAAAATGGATCATTTTAATTCACCAAGCTAACTTACTAGAGGATATAAAATCACATGATCATCTCAATAGATGCCTTCTGAATTTTTTTTAAAAATTCACATCCATCCATTATTAACTAAAATAAAAAAAACAAAAACTCATAACTTCAGACAAAAATAGGTACTTCCTTGACCTGAAAGAGGCAATATAAATCTAAATGTAAAGCAGAAATGCTGGAAATATACTTTGTAATATGAAGAACAAAGCAAAGATGCTCTTGACCTCTACTTCTATGGAAGTCATTGTCTATCATAGTAAGACCAGAAAGGAAATAAAAATATTGGACAAAAGGAAAGACAGAAAACTTTTATTACTTCTAGATGATTTAATAATATGCATACTCGATCTAGTTATAATTTGTAAGAAATTTTGCAATATTGCTGGGTAAAGAAATAAGTGCGTAAAGGTTCTATATTACTACACACTATCAGCAATCTGTAAGGAAATGTGTGTTTTAAAAATTAAATTTATGATAGCATAAAAATAAATGAAGTACTAGGAACAAATCTTACTAAACATACATAATTATTTTATGGAAAAATAAGGAATAGTTATTGAAAGACATGAAAATGCCTTAGACTAACTTTAAATATGCATTCCATAAACCATTTTGTAAGAATGATATATCACAGTAAAAAAAAAAAAATCAGTATAAAAAGTCAAAAACCAAAACTTGCGATGTTATAGGGAAAAAGTAAAAGAAATTTAACAACTTATGTCAATGAATTAAGTACTGTGCTTTTTCTTGCCAATGTACCCATTTTTGAAAACAGTCACATTTCATTAGCTGGTGAACAAACTTGGCAAACTATAGCTCGTTGACATTGACACCATCCCTACTTCTTATCTCACAGTTAATCATGCCCTTCTCTCACTATGGAACACAACACATCTGTAACTCCCTGTCCAGCACCCAGACTCAGATGCATCTAACTAACCACTCATCTGTTTCATCTGGGGTGATATGCAGCAACAGCACAGTTTAGAGCCATTATAATTAAAACTGAATGCTACCAAAGATCACTCCTCATCTCTCTCAGTACTTGACCTTGTATTTCAATGAGAACAACAACAAAAAAGTGGCCATTAATGATAGGCCAAACAGGCAACTTGTCCTAATACATATAAACATGGAAATCAATGTGATATAACTATATAAATAAATCCTTCCTGTCTTTTAAAGGCAATGGATCCAGCTGTATTCTCAATTCCCCTCACCCTCGGCCCCCTGCAACATTACACCTCCAAGTTAAGATCCTCAGTCCTTTATTATTTCTCATTACCTCTACACTTTTAGTTTCTCCCTCTCTGAAGCTTAACAACGTTATGCTAAGTTTTCTCTAATTTAAAGGAAAAATAAATTGAAGTCCTGAAGCAAGTGCGCCTTTCTAGCTATCGCCCAAGCTCTCCTTGTCTGTTTCTCGTGATATTACATACTCAGATCCTAGAACAGTAACTGGAAGTGGAAAGTCATTTGCTAAATAGGTGTTATCCTTTCTTCAAAGTCAGCCTTCATCAAAGAATACTTTGCTTTGCTGCTTTCCCTTCCTTTCACTAATCTCACTATCTTCTCTGATCGAAACATGCTCCTCCCTCCTTTCTCCTCATGGTGAATGGTGCCACACAGACTCCCCCAAACCATAATTTCCTTATGACCCTCTTGTCAGTCATTACGAATCAAGACTGATCTACCTCCTTTGCATTTTCTATATGACCTTTCATCTCCAGTTCATAAATTTCAAGGCCCTGTTCTTTCTCATCTGGATCATTACAAACTCTTTTGACTCATTTTGTATCTTACTAACTTTACTCTGTTCATCTAATACGTTGCTATCACAGTGAAGCTGCCAAGATTTAAATCATTCTGAATCGAATTCATACATGGCTGGCTCACCCCGTCCAATGATAAACCTAAGCTCATTAGCATGTTGCATAAGGTTTTTTATTAGTTAGCTCTGTCCTATTTCTCTAAATACAGCTTGACGTTTTTCCTCAATTTAATCTATTTGATCCATTCTGACCTTTATTTGCAATGGTTTCCCGAATGTGCAATGCTCTCTGCTTTGTTCATATTCTTACTTTGCCTAGCATAAATGTCTACCACTTTCACCAGGAGGATACCTGAACCTATGTCTAAACTCCAGTGAAGCCTCTAGAGAACGTTTTCTTTACTGCCCACCCCATTCCTTCCCACCATCCTCCTAATCCAGTCAAAACTGACCATGCTGTAATTTGTGGTCTCTGTCTTCATGATGGCAGGTACATAAAGATATATTGAATAACTGATTGAATGGACAGCTGAGTGAATGTTTTGTTGTAAAACTTATCTGAAAGGATATAGAGGTTGAAAAGGAACATATAAGTAGTTCACTTTGGCTGAAGTCAAAATCATATGAAAGGGAAGAATAGGAATGGTAGGATGAAACATTGCAAAAGGACTAAGAAAAACGTTAAGACGTTGTTAATGCAGTGCTTATAAAAGGTGTTGAATTTGGTTCATTGAGATTCTAGGTAGAAAACTGAAGAGAAAAAAATATAGAATGGTCTGGAAGCAAGAACAAGGAGTGGAAAGGTCACCTTCACACATAGTGGCTCAAGCAGTATGGGAGAAAAATAATTACTATTTGAGAGATTTGTCGGTAAACAATATACTCAGGAGAGAAATAAGTTTCTGAGCAGAAGGGGACAGGGACATTTAAGGAGTTTGAGCATATAAAGAATGTTGCTGGTTATGTACCATGAGTTCCACATGAAAGGATTTCAGTGTTTGGGAGCGGGATGCTGCGTGGTGACAAAAAGGGGGTGCAAAGACCTATGAGCACGTCCTGTTCCTTGTGGTAACTGTTATCCATAGGGGTAAGGGGGATTACATTATGAGTCCTAGTTGCCTCAAAGTAATAGGAGTGGTGAGACTGTAAATCATGACAAGGAAGCACACAAAGTTCTCCTTTCTAACACGGACAGTATAGACCTAAATCTGGATACAGAACTGCTGCTCATTCTGTCTTTGCATAATCCCCAAGATGCCTTGCAACCTATGCAGACCAAAACTTCCTCTACATTTAAAAAAGTAGACGAGATGATTACTCAGTTATTATTTTTAAAAATATATATTAAAAATATTGTTTATTTAATTTTATAATCTACAACTTCCCCAAATAATACCAAATGTCTTTAAGAAATTATTGCAGTAGAACTTATTTATAAGCATTAGACACTTAATATTAGCCAGTCAATATGGGTAATACTTAGCATTGATTACATTTCTATGAAGTAATAACTACTGTGATGATCTCCATTCTAGAGATGAAAACCTAAAGATGGAAAGAAATAAAAATTTGCCCAAGCTCTCTTACTTATAAAATTTTGGAGATAGAATTCAAATCTAGACAGTTTGATTCCTGATTTCTTAACACTATGATTTTCTACTTTTGTGATAGAAAAGTATATATAAAAAGGTATAATTAACTGAAATGGAAAGAAATTGTACAGATTTTACTTTGACAGGTTGCAAGTTACAAATTTAAATAAAATATTGGTTATCTTACATCCATTTAATTCACTAATACATCAAATAAATATCTAATAAATTCCTAATTAAATTATGATGAAATTACTCTAAAATGAGCTTTATTGTTATTATATTTTGTCTCAGTACATTATACAAATAGCTATAGCAACATACATGGTAGAATGTACCCAATACAATTATTTAAAACAATTGAACCTATGATATACATAGTGGTTTATCTTCCCTACACTCACCATTTTATGGTCTAATTAAGCACCATTATTCAAATTCCCAATTTTAAACAATTTTAAAAGAAATATTAATAACTCTAGAAGCCTGCCAAGTATGATATCCAGAAAGATGATCCCTAGAGCAATTTATAACAGCTTAGTTTTCTTTTCCTCTATCAACATTTTATATCTTTTCAGTCTTCAAATACCTGTTTAGATCATTATCTTTCACCTTTGGAATGATGCCTCTCAGGAAGCTGACTGCAAAGCAAATTTCTTTGCCCCTAAGTTCCTTCTTTCTCATTGGCTTCTTAAAATGAGGAGATGGTAACTTCCAAGAGAAAATGGCATTTTCAATACAAGTGTTTAAATGAATGTTTCTCAAACTTTTAAATTTTATACAAGACTAAAAATGAATGTATAGGTACCAACTTAAAACTGTATTTTTTAAATCACTAAAAATAATGTATATATCAAATGACTAATGTACAAGAAACAAAGACAACCAATCTACCAATATTAACATGCAAAAAGAAAGATGTATATAACACTGCCACATTAGAAAGACAATCTCAAACAAGTTTCACACTCAGACACAGTTTACCAAATCATTTTTTAATATATTTTTTCCTAGGTCCTTGGTCCTTCCTCATGGGTCAACAGTGTTCTGTGATTGATATTTGGGAAGTACTTCTTTGTAATATATGTACCTGCTAAAATATTTTTTTTCCCCAAAAAATACGTTGTATCTGTCATTGTTCCAATCCTAGTTGTCATCTCATGCCTGATCTATAAAAATACAAATTTGTCTCAAATACAAGAGTTTCTCTAGTTTATATTGATAAATCCTAGAAAAATGTTTGCTCTTTTAACTTTTATCTCGCTGATTACATTAATAGAGTGAAGATATATTATCCCACACAACCAAAATTATCCCCTACCCAGCCTATGAACTCTGATTTAAATAAATCTTCAGATTGCTGATACTGAGTTACTATAACAAAGTAATAAATAGTTTATTAAATAAAAAATTTTAAATGAAGTAAAATAAACATTTCATATTAAGGATGTTCTTTTTGTCCCACAAAGCAGTGGTTCTCAAACATGGTGTATAGGACTATATGAATTGGAAATGTATTCCTGTATGATTTTCATGTCTGCCACACCCAGTTGAGGGCTTCTGTTATCAAGTGTGTTGATAATTATTGTGATAATCCCTCCCTTTTGGACTTCATAATTTAAATTTTGGTTCCCTTGGATCAGTTTTATACAGGGTTAATTTTTTTTTTTTTTTTAAGTTTTATTGTTGTTTAAAATATTACAAATGTCCTTTTTTCTCCCCAATGACCTGTTCCACCCCGTTCCTTCTCCCTCCCCAGTCCCTCTCCCCACCATTGTCCATGTCCTTGGGTTGTGTATATATGCACATAAATTCTTTGGTTACTCTCTCCCCCTCCACCCACCCACCCTCCTCCATCCCTCTGACATTCATCAGTCTCATCTATGCTGTGTTGATCCTTTCTTTTCCTAAAGTATTGATAGTGTGATGCTTTTAATGTGATTAAATTTTATTTTTTCAATATAAATTTACCTACAGAATGTAATTTTAAAAATACAGAATATTTTGTAATATACTAATATGGTTCTTTAAATGTAGTTTTCTGTCTTCATGGTATTTATTTCTATAAACACTTGATAAAACATCATTACAATTCACTTGCTGAAATTTATAAACAAGAATTATTGATTCCTAGTACCCTGAGCAAAAGAACATCGGCCACTAACGTTTTCCAGTAAGAACAAAGCTTGAGACAATTTTGTGAGCGGCTGAAATGGAAAGGCACAATTTCATGAGGGATAAAAAGGCCTCACAAGTCAATACCAGGATTCGGGCACTTAGACAAATACTGGACAACATGAACTACAGATGAAAGCATCACAGTCATCAAATGTGGGCTCTAAGAATGAAGTGGATCTGGAAATGTACAGAGCCCCCTTGAATTAAACCAAGAGTAGACTTGGGACTAAAAGTTTGTGGCGTTTCCACCTGTTCTTCTACATGTACGTTTCCTTAATTTGGCCTCCTTTGTATGTGAAGCCCTCTAAACCAGTGTTTCTCAATCAAGGACAATGCCCCTCAGTGGACATTTTACAATGTATAAAAAATGTTTTTGTTATTATAAGTCGGATTTATGGTGCTATTGGCAACTAGTGGGTGGAGGTCAGGGCCACATAGTAAACACCCTGCAATGAAGGACAGTACCCACAACAAAATGACAAATACCAGTAGCTCCAAGATTGAGAAACTGTACCTTAAACTTTTACCTACTAATATTGCTAACTAGGTAAATAATTGTCCCAGAAGTAACTCATTTTAGTCCACAGCTGAAAAGATTTTCACTACCCTCTGTTGATTTCTAATTTTTTTCAGTGGTTTCTTTTAAAAGCTTTATCACCTCTACCTCATTTTTCCACCAAATATATACATATATTCATATAAGCATATTTATATTTATAAAAAGCTTAATCGCCATTTTAAAGTAGATGTTTTATAAGTCCTTCTTAGAATTCAACTCTGAGTGTTTTTGTATGTAAAGAAAATAATGATTTAATTAAGTGGACTGGATAAGTACTATTCAGAGCCATTTCATTTAATGAAATTATGCAAAATGTGATCTTTCTTCACGGCTTTGTTCATTCAGCAAGCTATTGAGATGCGTTCATGTTTTTGTGGATATAATTGGTACCTTTTATTTTGAATATTTGTTTATTGTACAAATATACCATAATTTGTGTACAAATTTTCCTATTGATGTAAATTAAGCTTATTTCTGATTTTTGTCTAAAGAATAAAACTGTTATGAACGTTCGTACATATATCTTTATAAAGACACATCTTATAATTTTTTCTTCAGGAAATACCTAGGAGTGCATTGCTAGGTTTATAGTAAATGTGTGTTTACCTTGATAAGAAACTCAATTTTTTTTCCAAAGTGGCTATAGTATTTTGCATTCCATCAGCAATGAATGAGAGTTCTGGTTGTTTTGTAGCCTTCCCAGCTTCATTATTGGTCATGCTAGTAAGTGTGCAGTGATATTGCATTGTGGTTTTAACATGCTTTTCTGTAATGATTAATGATTTGAGCATATTTTCATGGGCTTATAAGCCATTCATATTTTCTTCTATAAAATGTTTGTTTAACTTTTGGTCCATTTCTAATTTTTTATTGGTTTTATTGAGAACTTATTGTATTTTATATGGCCTTAACACAAGCTCTTTAAGGGAAATCTATTTTTCCAGTCTGTAACTTTTCCTTGATGATGTCTTGTTTCTCTTAATTAAAACAAGACTTTAATATTAATGGCATCCAATTTATCTTCCTTTTTTTTTTTTTTTAACACTTTGTGTTTTGGATGTCCTAAGAAATTTTTGCCTACCCCAAGGTCATCAAAATGGTCTATGTTTACTTCTAGAGGCTTTATCATTTCAATTATAACTTTAATCAATATCCAAGTTGGAGTTAATTTCTATAAATGATTTGAAATAGTAATCAAGATTAATATTTTTTCTTAATATAGATTTCAAGCTGTTTCAGAAGAAGGGGTTTGCCATTCTTTATCACATATCAGTTGGACATATATACCAAGTTCTCTTCTTGAGTTTTCTATTCTACTTCACTTATATTTATGTCTATTCTTACAAAAATATCACACAGTCATGAAAGTATAATTCGAAGTGAAATTTGAAACGAGGGAATTTGTAAAATTTTTTTAATTTGTTTTTTAAATCACTTTATTGAGGTAGAATTGTCAAATAAAAAGCTGTTCATGTTTAATGTGTACAACTTGATGAGTTTGGAGATGAGATACTGCTACTATATATATATATATTCTACATATATGTAAATATATTAATCACCTCTAAGTTTCCTACCACCCTATTGTTGTGTGTATGTATGTGTGTGTTTGTGTGACAAGAACACTTAACCAAAGTTCTACCCTATTAGCAAGTTTTTAAGTGCACAGTATTGTTAATTATAGGCACTCTGCTGTGCAGTAGATGATTAGAATTTATTCATCTTGTGTAACTGCAACTTTATAGCCTTTGCCTAATTCCTACCCATTTCCCACTCCACCCAGACCCTGACAAGCACTATTCTGCTCTCAGCTACTATGAGTTTGATTATTTTACATTTCTCATACAAGTAGTATCATGTAATATTTGTTCTTCTGTGCCTTAGCATAATTTACCATGCATACATTTTTTTATTTTGTTGAATCTTTTATTTTATATTTTTCATTAAAATTGAACTGCCCAGCCAGGTATGGCTCAGCAGTTGAGCATTGACCTAGGATCCAGGAGATCCTGGTTTGATTCCCCGTGAGGGCACATGCCCTGTTTGTGGGCTTGATCCCCAGTTGGGGGCGTGCAGGAGGCAGCCGATCAGTGACTCTCTCATCATTCATGTTTCTATCTCTGTCTCCCTCTCCCTTCCTCTCTCTGAAAACAAAAAGATATATTTAAAGTAATAATAATAATAAAAATTTAAAAATAAATAAAATTGAACTAATTTTAGCTCTTATTTTTTCAAACGTTTTTCTCCCCCCTTCTCCCTGCATGAAATTATATGCACTCTAGACTGCCTTTTATTTTCTCATAGGTCACTCAAGCTCTGTTAAGCTTTTATTCTCTTTTTTTTCTCTCTGTGCTTCACTTATGTTTTCTTTTACATTATTTTCAACTTCACCTATATTTAGTTTTTTAGTGTCTAATCTTTTGTTAAACACAAATAGTACATTTTTTACTTCAGATATCTATTTTCAGTTCCAAAAATTCAAATTATTTCTTACTTTCCATTCCCCCTTTTATTATATTCATGTGGTTATGACTCTTTAATGTGTTTATAGCAGTTATTTTCAAGTCCTTGTATGCTAATTTAATCATCTTTGCCACTTTGAGTCTACTTTTATTAATTCATTTTCTTATTTTGATCTAATGTTTCTTACCTGAAAAATTTAATGATTTTAAAATGGGTAATGAATAGTGTGATGATTATATTGTTGATCACATAGGTTTTCTTGTCTTTCTTTAAAAGTTTTGTTTTGTTTACTCAGGCAATTAATTTAATTGTGGGTCATCTTCATCTTTTTGAGAATATCTTTTAAACAATTACATTTTAAAACTAAAGTAGATATTTTACTCTAAGGCTTCTATAGCCCTTCTACCAAGAATGGTCCCTCTGGTATTCTTGTTGAATGTGTTCACTTGTCTTTCTACCCTACGTAGTCAAAACATGAACATGTTTTAGTCATGTGCAAGCTCTGGTAGATCTTCAACTTACAACTCCTTGGTAGTTGCTGGTTTCTCAGTTGTTCTCTAGTTATCTTATTGGATTCTTTCGCTAAACATGTGTAGCTTTATATTCAGCCAAAGTTTCAAGGAAATGCCTTTGCAGTTTTGGAGCTCTTTCTCTGAAACTTCATATAAAACTCTTTCCATTATTATGTGCAGCCAGTTCCAGCCACTTCACCCTCAGCTCCCTGCAGCAGTCTCTTCCTTTTACCTAAACAAGGGTTCAGGGGCTGCTTAGCTCTTTCTTGCCTGTGTGTTTTTGGAAGTTCCTTCCCACGCAAGGCCAGGTTGTTTGTAGGGCTCACCTTTTCTCCGCTCAGTGTCACAGACCTGATCTACTTCCTTTCCGTTTCTAAGAGTGCTACATACTTTGTCCACTATTCCAGACTGTTTTATTTGAATGGCAGTCAAGTTTTAGACGCTTCATCATAATTAAAATCCAGGGTACATAATTTAAAATATAAAGAAAAACTTAAGGTAATATGTAGTTCCTGTGATATGTTATTTAAAAATATGATCTCATTTCACCTTGAAAACAACCCTAGGAGATTCTATTATTTCCATTTCTTTAAGAAATAAGGAGAGAAGAGAGACCAAGTGACAATTAAATGGTGGAGAATTTCAGAAAGGCTTTATCCAGAATTGTATCAGTGAATGGTTAAGAAATAGAAGAGCATGAACAAAGGTGCGTAAAAACATAATTTCATGGAGTTTTTAAGATTAACCTTGTTTTCTTGAGCAGGGGATTCAAATATAAGAGAGATGTAAAGTAAATCCCAGGATGTATAAGACTATGAAAAGCACTGAATATCAGCTTAAGGAGTATATATTTTATTCTGTAAACACTGAAATACCATTAAAGGATCTTTCTGGTACTCCTTTGAATGACTTTGTTCACCAACCCAAATTGGAAGTAGCTTTCATATACATTCTTTTAGCACTGGGGCAGGAAAATGTCCATGTCCAGCCCTTGGCTTTCACCGTTGCTGGGATATGCTATTTATTGGCTGATTCACAAAGAATTTTGACAATAATAGTTTGAGAGAAAGACAACCTGTTCCAAATTAGAAGTTTTATATCTCTGGAGTACAGAGCCTGTGGCATTGCTCTTTAATATCAGAGAGAAATTGGCAATGAGGCAAGGAGGAAATATTTTGGAAATAAAATATGTCATAACTGATAATATATGCTGACTGTAGTTCGAACCATTAGGAAATATGTAACCAGAGTGAAGAAAGTCTCTGTTTTGCATTACCATGCATTAATTCTACATGTTCTTATGTAGGAAATGTAATCCTGATATTTTAACTACCAAAGGGTGAGGAGAGCCCTAGCAGGTTTGGCTCAGTGGTTAGAGTGTCAGCCCAGGGACTGAAGGGTCCAGGTTCAGCTCCAGACAAGGGCATGTACTAAGGTTGCAGGCTCCATCCCCGGTCTGGTCAAGGCATGTGCGGGAGGCTGCCAATCGGTGCGTCTCTCTCACATCAATGTTTCTCTCTCTCTCTCCCCCTCTCACTCTCTCTGAAAAGCAGTGGAAAAAATATCCTCGGGTGACGATTAAAAAAAAAAGGGTCAGGAGAAATTAAATGTCTTCATGGTATCTTAGCTTGTTAAGGGACACAAGTATATCGTTTCGAGGCACGTGCCAAATGTCATTGCCAACTGAACACAGAAGTCAGAAGAGAACCTGTTTTGTTGTGAAAGTGAATGTGTCCAGAACACTGGTCAAAATCTCAGCTCTGTGAACCCTCAGGGTGTTTAAGATGACATGAGAGTTTCATCACTGATTCAGATAAGCGCAAAACATAGAAAATGTATTAGCTTTCTGGAGGGGTTTGTATTCCACAAAGATTCCATAAAAGCTATGATGACGGCTGAGAAGTGAAAAAAATATATATATACTCTTTGCTCTACATGTAAGTGCAGTCCTACCATTATATCTTGGAGAAATAAATCACTTAGCCTTTGCAAACACCCGAGGTGTTCAGAGGTTACCAATTTAAATTTTTCTCATTAAATCTTTCATTTGTCATTGTTCATGTGTTAAGATTTCCTTTCTTACCACTCTCCTTACATTTTAGATGTTTTACATCTTTCAAATAATCCATTGCAACTCAGTTCTTGGGAAAGACATTTGTATCTTTATAGAAGAAAAATAAGAAAATAAAACTTCTATCTATTAAAAACAAAAAAAACCCCCACACAAACAAACAAGCAAAAAACACCAATTACTGAAGTATTTGGTGTGTTATTTTCTTGTTTTTCCTAAATGGCCAACATGATTTCCATGGGAAATAATTTCTTTGGCTATATAAAGGAGGCACACAAAATCGATGAGCCGTTCTGCAATGGCCTTTGAGCTTTAAAGACTGTCAATAAGTGACCGTTTTAGACATTGGTGTGAGAAACCACAGAGCACTTTCATTTGTTTGTCTAGTTGCTGCTTGAACAGCTAGAGTGTCTTTTAGTGACTCTTTTTTCTGTGACAGCAGAGCAGTGCAAACTCATTTTCTGGGACCATTTCAAATAATCATGCTTTCAATTCACAAAGACTAATAATTTGGCTACATAGATTAGACAACTACTGGTGGCCTAGGAGTGCATTTGTAGTTCAAGCAATCATTGCCCAAATTTCCCAGATGCCTGTGTGCCTGTACCACCCTGTGGTAATAGTAACTTCATTGCCATTTGAGTCTATATTGATTTCATTCTTTCTTGAAAATGAGGTGCTTTGGAATTAGGAGTTTTAAGCAGGAATGTGTCAAATTAAATTTTTTTTTCATGAGAAATATATTTGTGTTTTTGCCTTTTTAAGTGCTATGTTCAGTGAGGTCAATGCTTTCAATCAGGTGTTATGTTTAGTATTATGAGCTCTGAAAAAGGCCCCCTGGTCAGATGACATCATTTCAAGTGGATGAGACCTGACTTTCATTTTTAGCTCCACTAGAACTTGCTTGGTGACCTTGAGCAAGCTACTTAACCTCACATTGACTTATTTTTATTACCTGCAAATTGGATATAATAGGTTCAGCCTCCCTCATGATGGTATTGAAGGACAGTTAACATAATGTTTCAAAAATGGCCTAGGCCCCCAAGGAACCAAGCTTTAAAACAGCAGTTGTATGAGAAATCAGACCCTATGCCACCTTGGCAACCTTTAAATTGCCTCCTTTATGCACATGTCATGTCTAGCCTTTGCTCCTTAAATTGACCTTGGTACATTTTAATCTTAAAAACACGTCTTAAATATTCTTGGTTCATTTAAAACCACTTTTCCATGAAACCCTAAGGAAATTGAAGATTTTTATTAAAACATAGGAAGTCTAGAGGCTGGGGGAGAAAAAAGATTTTAAGCTTTGAATTAAAAATAAATAAAGCTAATTGATGAAATTATTTGAATTTCAGAAAATATATTATAGATAATAAACCCTTCCTTCCAAGGTGTATGTTTGAAAACTCTTATTGTTGAATGTTTCAATTAGTAGTTGAAAGTATTGCTTTTTCATCCTTGAAAATGATATTTCTTAAATTAAAATTTTTAATTTATATTCCCTTTAAATTATTGCAATCACAAATATTATGTAAATTGTTTTGAAAAATGTGATTATTTTCTAGATTATTCCTCAGCAAATTCTCACTTTATATAATTTTTGTTTAATAGCTAATTAACTGCATAATATAAAGTATTTGATTTTCATACTCTGTACAGCTAATTAATTTCTGTAGGGAAGGCTTGGTTAAAATAGGCAATCTGCTGAGATTGATTTTCTTATAAATATAAGCTTTATTAGAAAGACACCTTGATTTCTTAAATATAGATGTAATGTTACCATATGCAGGCCATTATGATAGCAAGGAACTTAAGCTTTCCAATCATTG
Organism: Miniopterus natalensis; assembly: GCF_054644295.1. Lineage (NCBI taxonomy): Eukaryota > Metazoa > Chordata > Mammalia > Chiroptera > Miniopteridae > Miniopterus > Miniopterus natalensis. Next base: position 185,723,088 of record NC_142081.1, on the reverse strand, counting down.
TTCTCATAAGACCTTAATTAAAAGGCTGGAATAATGGCAAATTCTGGAGTAACTATCAGAATACTTAATTATTCCACATTATCAGTTGGAAACAATTAAAAATGTAGAATTTCAGGATATTTAAAATTAGATGTATCACCTATATTGCAAACATAGCCTGAATTAAATAATTGCCTCTGAAAAATATTGTTATCATTAATTTTAATGGCATTAATTTGACTTAAAAAAACTTGATAATTGCTAAATAATTATTTTGCAAGAAACATTATATCACATATCTATCTCCAAATCACAGATTTTGATGGAGATTTCATTTAAAAACAAACTTTTTCAATTATAAAAAATGTCCTCATATGGAGTTCAGGAATCAAATAACAAAAGTTCTAAATAATATTAGACCTCTCTTATTTTCTATCCATGCCAACAAGTTTAAAATTAAATTGACATGTTCCCTTTGAGAAATCTGTTGCTAAGATTTGTGCCTATCTTTGCTAAGACTTAACTTTTATCATCTTTTTTCCCCCCTTTATAAACATTTTAATTTCTGAACTTTTAAGATTTATACATAACTTTTAACTTCTCTAGATTTTTTTCATTCATATCCTTAATTTATACAACCAAAAGATGGCAGTGCTTCATCAAGTATTCTTTTCATATAGGCCTTAGTATTTATTATCATGATAGTCAAAATCTTTTGGGTATAATTTTCATATTTTAAGAGTAAAACTATATTCAACTTTAACCACTCTCCAATAAAAATTTTAATTTGTGAAATGTTAACCATGATGCATTTCTTTTTAAAAAGAAAAAAAGATTAAGAAAATAAAAGGCCTGTAATAACTTATTTTAATATTATTTAGTATCAAAGGTGAAATGCCAAGTATTGTAATATTGTGTATATTTTCAGCTGCTTACTGACCAAACAGCCTTAACGTTCCTCTAAGTTTAACTAAATTTTAGGCTTCTACTTGACTACAAGAGCCTGGCCTCCATTTTCTTGGGGCCTTTACTTTAGAAAACTGGCCAGTAAAATTTCTTTCTCTGCCTCTTTGAAATGTAAATCTCCTACCCTCTTGCCAGTTCTGTTTTTCTCAAAGACCTGGTTGCCACCTCTTTGGAATATAATCAGTGGAGACTAATATGTAAAGGTTGATAAAAGTGGATGATTCTGGAGATCTGGGATATAATTGGAGCCTCAAGATACCTCAGTCTCAACAGCTTCAAAATGTTATTGACCTTGGTAACTTGTTCATGGAGACTGGTCACAGAACAGACTTTCAGAATGTCTCAGTCGTTTTTTATTTATTATTTATTTATTTATTTTATTTATTTATTATTTATTTATTTTCTTTAGTGCTAAAAATTATATCCTATACACTTTTACAAAGTGTAAAATAGCTATTATTAAAATATCTTTTTTTTGCTTTCTGATTACAAAGTCATTTTATTAGAAAACCAAAATGTTTTAAAAAATATTGTTTTATGTGTTTTTTCCACATTTAAATCTGTATTTATTTTTCTCTATATTACCACATATTAAAAGCCATGAGTTCCCACCAATATATCCAACTCCAATTTAACACCACAGGGTTTTCTCTGAATTAAAATATTAATATTAAACTATCTTAATTTTTAAAAAGAAATAAATATAGGGCTCCTATTGTTAGCATAGGCAACTAAGAGTTAGCAAAAGGGAGCTAGACTGGCTGGGCCTGATTGAGCCTGGAAGTTACATTTAATAAGGCTTAAGTCTGAACTTTACAGTTTCAGACACCCCAGGGGATAGCTGAATCCGACAAGGGAATTAACATCCCTCCACCCCTCTCCACCATGCCCCCCCCACCCCTTGTGTAGGGAAGAGGGACCGACTTTCCAATTTTCCAGGGAACCACTGGTCCATCCCCCCTAGATTACCTAGGGGAGGGAGAACCAGTAAAGGGGAAATTACTCTGCTGGGTGCAACCACAGTAGAAACCAAGATGGTTAGGGGGAGGTTCTTTGAAGAATGTACATTAGGAGCCAAGACGGCAACCCTAAAGAGGAGGCTTGAAGCCTGGGGAAAGGATCATATTGGATGAGGGCATGAAAATCTGGAAGATCTAGGAAAGATTGGATCAGAGGAGGACCCAGCATAAGCCTCCAAAAAGCCAGAAAAGAGATTGGTTAGTTTGAAAGAAAGATTACCACTTCCCAAGTCCAAGGTAATATGATCAAAGCTTAACAAAGGACCCCCTCCTAGCACGTGTTTGTGTATGTGCTTGCCCGTGTGTGCATGCATTCTCTCAGCTACATGGCTCCACACAGGCCTGGGGCAGTCATGTGTGCCCCAGCAGCCATTCGGGCCCAAGCCTGGGCAGGCTCCACGTGCGAGCCTTAAGAGCAGCTCCAAGCTTGGGCCTGGGTGCAGCAGCACAGTGCCCGTCTGGAATGGACACTAAGCTAACCACACAGGGAAAGAGACCAGGCTGGACTACGCTTTGGCACGGGCTGAACTGAGCTATGAAATCTTCAGATGCCATGCAGACGCTGGGCCAATGGCACAGAATTTCTGGACTCTGGCCATTCTCCTGGGCTTGGTGAAGACAAGGCTGGACTACTTCCACAGCTGGACGGAGCTAAGCCACCTGGTCTTGGATGAGACACTGGGCACCTGGAGACAGTTCCTTATTTCTACCCCAGTAAATCTTGCCACTACACCTCATCTTCCCATGCATGGGTCCCCAAAATGCTTTTCTTGAGACTCCGTGCAAAAACCCCATTTCCACTGGCAACATTATCTCCCAGTCTCTGTGATAGGATAGGAATCGAACTTAGATAAGTCCCATTTAGCAAACAAGCACGGTCTAGTAACATTGACCAATCCTTCCCTTAATGTCCTCTAGTATTTTTTCAATCCTTCCCTTAATGTCCTCTAGTATTTTTTCAACTACCTCACCCCAGCGTTTAAACACTCTCCTGCCTTTTGCTTTAACAGAGTTGAGTTCTACCTCTCTCCCCTATTTCAGTAGCCTTGGCCTGCATTGCAATACTCTTGAATAAAGTCTTCCTTGCTTGTAAACATCATTTGGTGAAGTTTTTGACATTATTTTCTATGATTGAAACGGCTGACACATAACATCTCATGAAAGAATACCAGTTATTTTCTTCATTCAGGATGTGTTTGAGCTAGAAGGAACTACAGCTCATCTTTTCTTTTTGTTGATTTTTGTTTGTTTGTTGCCTGTTTTGTTGCTTAATTAATATGAGCAATTTCAGGATAGTGGCAGGATCGATGGGCTCTTGGTAGTGGTACCCATTTCTTTACTTGGTTAGCAAGCTTTTCTGTAACTTCATGGAATTAATTGCCTTTCATCAGGAAGTCTTGGTGAAGATTTAAAAAATGCATTACATCAATAAATGTATCCCAAACTTAGGTAAGTGAGAGTGACAGTGGCAGTGGCAGTGACAGTGTTAGCAACAGGCCAATCATAAACAGGAAGAGATTCAGGTTTTGTGAAGTATGAAAATTACACAACCCGGGAAGCCCTCATTATGGAAAATAATACAACATCTTGAATGTAAAAGCCACTCCCATAGCCTAGACCAATGAGGGGCTCTGAAGCTAAACTCTTATCTCCCGTACCCTTCCTGGAATGCAGCTCTTTGAAACACAGGTAGGTTTAGGAGGTGAGAGAAAAAAACAAAACAAAGGAAAACAACCTGAAGGAGACCACTCTACAGTAAGCAAGTGGTGCGGAGTCAGAACCCAGAATTCACAGGATCCCTGTGTAGGAGATGAACTAAATTTAGAGCTTAGAACCCAAAGCAGATCTCAGAAGAAAGCAGAAGAATGGTATGACATTAAAATGATAAAGATATGTATTAAATATTGTTTTCTCTTTCTACCCATTGTTTTAAGGACTATTCTAGCCAATGACTATATCCATAGTTGAGGTCCGTTCTGGAAACAGGTGTGAGTTGATTCAAGATGTAGCTAGAGATAACCTAATAGGACAAAAACTTGGATATGTATGTCAGTATTGATATACATAGAAGCATATATACTCACATATATGTATTACTTATTGCTTCTATATTTATTACTGAGATATGTAAAACACACACACACACAATCCTTTGTCAGTTGTCCCCATTTCAAGAGCACAGGAGAAACACTGTACTTCTGTGCTCCTTTTTCTCCCCCCATCCTTACATTTAATCACAGGAATTGACACTTGGAATAATGATAAAGTGAAAAAGTAACCACACAAAGCTTTGCTGGTTTTTTCCAAGAGACTGTGAAGAATGATATGAATGGAGGATTAATGATGAACAAAAATAAGCAATGCTTGTGAGTGAATGTAGGGATGCTTGAAACAGCAAAATGGACCCTTTAGTCAACTAAATGTTCCTTAGAAGGACTCATTTCTGTTTTGAAAGCCATTTCTTTCCATTTAAAAATAAACTTTTAAAATTCATTATAGAAAATAATAACATTTAATTTCAAAAAGTTAATAAACTGCAGCTCGGAGACTTTATATAACTATGAAAAAGGAAAGAACTGCTTAGTCACACTACAGTAACACTTTGAATTTCTCAGCATGCTTTCACATTATTCCTTTACTGGTATAAAAGATAAATGTAATCTTATCCAGTAACAAAATGGGAGGGAAATCTGGGTTTTGTTTCAGGTATTTATATGTTTCTTTTCTAGGGCAAATAGCAGCCCTCTTACTTTATGGAAGAGTGCAGAGTCATTACTATGCCTTTGGTCATTGATAAGGGATCTTTAGAAAGAGGTACTCATATGCATGAGCTACAGTTTCCAAATAGATACTTGCACATGATTTGTTTAAAGGGAATCAATTTCTAGATTCTCAACCCTCATGTAAATTATTTTAAGAAGTCAATCTGTCTGGGAATGTGCAGCTGTAATGAGGTGCAACTTCTCACCCATCTCTCCCTTTCTCAGTGGTTCTTCTTCAATTTTTCAAATATACACACACCTCTCAACAATCCTGAATCTTAGCTCGTGCATTGCTATAGACAGAGTGTCTCTAGGTCTACAAACAAAGGGACATTTGGAAATAGGGACAGGGTTACAAAGGATTTTACAAGTAGGTGGTTTCCAAATATTAACCCTGAACATATCGAGGAGGGCCTAACCAAGTCATTAGCTGACACATCCTTAAGATAGTTTTCATAATTATTTTTCTATGATATTGGTTATAGAACTCAAAGGGGTTTCAGAAAATTGGGTGGCATCATTGTAACAAAATTTTCCATTGCTCTCTGATTTTCATAGATTGTCTGGGCATTTATATCTAAAAAATGGAAAAATAGTAATGAAAAGAATGCTAAATAAATCTTCATTCCAGCAATAAATAATTTATATTTGCAGACACAAGGAACAATAATTGGAGAGAGGGGAGTTTCTTTTATCTAAATAAAACAAGCGTTTCCAACAAAATTTGACATTTAAAAAATCTATTGTTACTTATGCTATACTGATCAATTATAAACAAAAAATTCTTATGTATGATTGTTTTTTACAGTAAGATCCTTACTGTTACAAGAAAAGTTTAAAGTAATGTATATTTGTGTGTATTTTTTTCAGAGAAAAGTGATATGGTGGTGTGTAGATTTTTAGGCATACATTGTATTGCATGAAGTTCTTTGGGGGAGATGAATGGAAATACTTTAAAATCTAAATTTATATATTAAATTAAATTTTAAACGTCATATTAAAAATATGAATGGGGTGAATATTTATAGATAATGCCTTTGGAAGATGCATGTGCCCAAACTCAAAGAACACCAATTCCTGCTAGCATTATAGAATCATAAGGACACGACATGGTCCCATTTATAATAGCTGTTAAATTAAAATCTGACAGCACACAAAAAAATGTTAGTATGTGAAAATTATGTCGCCAGAAAACTTGTCAGAACCATTTATTTATTTATTTAATGATATTAAGAGAGTTTTTAAGTCAATATTCCTATCAAATCTCCTGTCCACCCATATTTTTATAAAACAGCAAAACTCCTTCCTACCCGCTCTTCCTTCTCACAAATGTAATTTGGGAACGCGTAAGATATGTGATTTTTACTTCCACCAGTCACACACATGTGAAAAATATTTATGGGAATGAATGATTGCACTAATTGTGCAATTTGTTTAGAATTTTTCTATAGAGTCTATTTTCAGGAAGTATTTCAGATGGGGCATGAGATTATATCTTTCCTATAATTATCTATATTTATTATCATATTTTGTAGTATTTCTTTTCCCTCCACCTAGTAATGGCTTTCAGATTTCATTGAGTATTCCTAATCAGATTACAGACACAAAGAAGGATGCCTGTGAGTTGCCGGAGCCACTTAAGTGGCTGCCAAAGAAAATCGTATTTGAAAAGAGGCCAGGTTCACAGAATTTCCAGACTTCTTAGAGTTATGTCATTTTAATTATAATGTTCTTCAGAAAAGAGGTTAAAGGGACTGTGCCTCATACCACTTCCAGGCTTCCAGTGCTGGCAAACCTTTGCCAAAAGGACACTGGACTTGCGGTCGATTGTGCTCAGAGGTCATAGAAGTGATGGTAAGGCAGGTTTTAGAAACAAAGATGCAATCATGTCACTTCCCTTTAAAAAGAATCCTGTCCCAGAATCTTATTTTCTTTGGATAAAATACAAAGGCTTTCCTTAACATTCAGAGAGTCAAGCCCGAGGCCTCAAATGGACATTGTCCTGCCTGATTTCGTGGGGAAATTTGTTCACTGTCCTTCCCACTCTCTCCACTGGACTCTAACAGTGCACCTCTGCTCTTTTCCATAGTATCTCACATCCCAGGGTCTTCAAATATACAGCTTCATCAGCCTGAAATAATCTAAAGTGACTATCTAATTCCTATTGTCCCTGTAGGTCTTAATTTTAGTGTCATTTCTCCAGGAAGCCTTTCCTTAATCTGGGTTTATCTGGGTTTTGTTTTAGGATCCCAAAGCCTTTTTTATGAGAAGGAGGGAATATGAGGATGGGAACTTGGCAACTAGCATTTACTGATCTCTCGCTATATGTCAGGCGCTCATTAACATTGTTAGTAGTTACAGCAACCCCATGAGGCAGGTCCTACCCTGTTATTATCTCCCTTTCAAACTAAGTATTAGATTCTGATGGTAGTTACTTGTCCAAGGTGACAAGACTAGTAAGTGGCAGGTAATTACTTCCTTAATGTGTGTTTTTCTTACTAATCTTCTATCTCCAGGAGAACAGAGGCAAATGCAATTTTGGTCACCTTTGTGTACATCTCTAGGCTTGACACAGTTGGTATTTAATAAATATTTACTGGATGGTTTAATTATGCGGATTGTATAGTGCAGATACAGTTTTATATGTATGTTGTCATAAAGAGTGTCATGAGAAATGAGAAACTTTTATGGGTGAGAATCATAAAAGGTGTCTTTGGTTTCAAATGCAATAAATGAAAGAAAGGTCTTCACTTACATGAGGCAGCTGTGTGTGTGGCTCAGTCCCAGAGGGAAGTAAGTGAGGCTGTGATTTTCAAATATGTTGTAATGCAAAATAGGTTGTTATGGTCAGCGAGTTCAATTATCTGACTAGAATTATTGACATTGCTCATTATTGCTTTAAAGTTTTGGGCCATACTTAGTTATTCTGAGCTTTAATTTTTATTCTGAGTACCTTGTTGATAAAATGCACTCTTGAGTGTTTTTTTCTTTGCAATAAATTTCTTAAAGAATTAAACTATCTCAGATTTGTTGGACTAAAATGTTTGTAGTTCCCTTACTCTTAAATTATATTGATATATTAATGGAATCAACAAATATTTTGAACCTTTTTTATAAGTCAGATGTTGTTTTAGGTGCTAACACTGTAACGTATCACCAAGAGACAAACTGCCCTCAATTAAGAGGAGACAGTTAAAAAAAATACACCATACAATATGTCTGATGATTATTAGGAGAAATAATAAAGATGGATAGAGAATTCCTGGGCATGAGGGGAGGAATGCCAGTTTACAACAGAATAGTTTGGAAACCTACTTGATAAAGTGGCCTGGTATATGAGTACACATCTGGTGATATATAGCACTGAGACTATGCAGTAGTCTAAGTGCCAAAGCATTGTAGACAGGACGCACAGCAAGTGGAAAGCTGTGATCATGGAGGAGTGCTAGGACAGCTGTAGATTTAGTTTGGCTAAAGTCAAGTGAGAAGAGAGAGTAGCTTAGTGAAGAGAGAATAGGAGAACTAGTGGAAGTTGAGGTCAGAAAGGCATTAGCTTTTGAGATCCCATAGACCTTGTCCACTGCCTCAGGTCCAGTGCACATGGAACATTTTCAAGGATAGACCTTATATTGGGATACAAAACTATTCTCAACAAATTTAAGAAAACTGAAATCACACCAAGCATATTTTCTGATGACAATGCTTTGAAATTAGAAATCAAGTGCAACAAGGAAGTGAAAATCCCGCAAATATGTGGAGATTAAACAACATGCTACTAAAAATGATTGGGTCAAAGAAGAAATAAAAAGTGAGATCAAAAGATACATAGAGACAAATGAGAATGACAATATAACATATCAAAACTTCTGGGATACAGCAAAAGCAGTAATAAGAGATAAATTTATATAATTACAGACCTACCTCAATAAACAAGAAAAATCTCAAATAAACAACCTAACATTACATCTTAAAGAACTAGGCAAAGAACAAAGCAGTCCAAGTTCAGCAGAAGAAAGGAAATAATAAAAATTAAAGCAGAATTGAATGAAATAGAGAACAAAAGGACTATATAAAAAATTAATACAACAAAGAGCTGGTTCTTTGAAAAGATTAATACAATTGACCAATCCCTGCCTAGACTCACTAAGGAAAAAAGAGGAAAGAGTTATTTAAACAAAGGCAGAAATGAGAGAGGAGAAGTTACCACAGACATCACAGAACTGCAAAGGATCATACTAGAATACTATGAAACACCATATGCCACCAAATTCAATAACCCAGAAGAAATGGATAAGTTCCTACAGTTACGTAACCTTAACCTTCCTAGACTGAATCATGAAGAACTGGAAAATCTAAATAGACTGATCAAAGTAGGAAAATTGAAACACCATCAAAAATCTCCCAAAAGGTTAAAGTTCAGGACCAGATGGCTTCAGTAGTGAATTCTACCAGACATTCAAAGAAGACTTGACACTCATCCTTCTCAAACTCTCCTAAAAAATTAAAGAAGAGGCAATACTTCCTAGCACATTTTATGAGACCAACATAGCCCAGATGTTAAAACCTAGCAAGGATAACACTAAAAAAAGAAAACTATAAACCAATACCTCTGATTAATACAATTGCAAAAATCCTAAACAAAATACTAGCAAACTGAATACAACAATACATTAAAAAAATAATACGTCATGATCAAGTGGGATTCATTCCAGGGGCATAAGGATGGTTCAGCATATGCAAATCTATCAATTTAATATCAATGTATAATGTTACTTGGTTTTCTTTCCTCCTATGCATTATTATTAATTTTAGGAACCAGCTGTGATAATTCAATATTTAATTTTATTAAAACTTGGCATGTGTTTTTTTAAATATGATTCTATTATATATAATTATATGTTACACTTCTTGCAGATGATGAATGTTCTAGAAGTTGATTTAACAAGCTGATTAACTGATTGTATTTACTTTAAGTATTATAAGTTAAAATAATTTTACAATATGTATTTTTATGATTCACATGTAAATATAATATACATATGACAAAGATATATCTGTGTAATGTACTTATTGGAATATATAATTTTGCAAATGGAGTTTAATATTAGATATGTAAATTTCCAACTATACACATTTTTCTAAGGAAAGTCAAATTCCAGTCAGTAACAAACAGTACTGTATTATTGTATAACTTGTCTAATCTAATTGAAGAGATGGATAGATTAATTTAAAACACAACTTTGTTGAGTACTTTCTTGGCTTCCTGCCATTTTTAAATGGTCCCCAATAATGGTTTTGTGGAAATTCTGTTAACTAGTGTGCATTAAATTGAATGCACTTAAGTCCCAAAGACTTTCAGCTAGTTTAATAATGCAGATTAAAATACTACAATGCTACATGTGCAACACTAATAAATCTTCAATAATTATGTATGGTGCTTTTAACAAAACTGAATGAAATAGGTTCTAAAGAAAAAAAAACAAAGTTACAATTATAAAATCTATAAATATAATAGGCAGGAATGGTAGTGATATATATAAATATATATTACTTCCCAAGACAAATATTGACATATGTAATTTTTTAATCCTTGTCTTAGGAAGCAAAATAAATCTATCTTCTATCTGTCATCTATCTATCATCTATCTATCTATCATCTATCTATCTATCATCTATCTATCTATCTATCTATCTATCTATCTATCTATCTATATCTATCTATCTATCTATCGATCTATCTATCATCTACCTATCATTTCTGTATATTTTTATATTATTTTAATGCACTGAAATGGCTTTAAAAATTATTTACAGAATTGTTAAATTAGATTTATCAAATTTTTAAATATTTTAAAATTATAAAATAGACTTTATTTATATGTTCTATTTCCTAAACATACTCCATCCTTTTGAAAAATACTATAAATAACACTAAAAGCTGAAATGTAGTATAGAAATAATTTTATATTATTTTTAATATAATATTAAAATTAATTTTTTTTCCTTTAAGTTTCCATGTGTATATTTTTATAATAAGTTGCTTGCCTATTATTCAAAATAATTTTCATGATTTTGAAGTAGATTTTCTTAATTTTGTCTATCTTATAAAAATTTACACAGGTTTTTAAAAATTAGCATTTTAGTACATTTTCATTTGTTAGAATTTTAATTTTTTCTGAATGGACAAACAAGTTTATTTATTTAAAATAATCACATTTGACTCTTAAAAATCATATGATACAGATACTGTTATTCTAATTTTGCTAAAGAACACAATTAAATTAAGAGAGTATTGGTAACTTTGTACTGTGAGATTGAATAAGACTTTATTTGAATCCAAATCTTTAAGACATCAAATTTAATGCTGTGGGTACTTAAGCATTATAAAAATCATGGATAATAGAATGGAGAAACCTGTAGATTCATAATTTTTTAAAAGAATTATCTGAAGAAGCATTACTTGAAAGTACTAAACACAGCCACTGATATTCAATGACAACCAATGGAAACATTTTTTTAATGTATCTCCCTTCCTTGTGTGTAAATAATAGAAAATACTTACCTCAAAGTTTTAAGCAAGGATTCATTGTGTTAACATGTGTAAAGATTATTAGACACAGATTAAAGATGATGGCAGACTGAGTGGAGGCCACACTGACACTCTCTGGGACCAAACTGGAATTACAACTAAAACATAGGAAAACCATCCTGAATAATCAACTGTGACTGCAGACGAGCTGGAGAGCACCCTCATAACCAAGGAGGAAAAGGGGAGACCACACAGAGGCTGGTGGGAAGTGCGGACGCGAGAGGCCTGGCTGGGCTCCCACAGGCAGCAGTTGAAGGTCCGGAGGGAGATCTCAGCTGTGAGGGTTCCCACTGGGGACTCTGAGGCCTAAACCCCAGGCTGGGCTTCCCAGCCAAGACCACAGAACTGAGAAAGGTGCCCACATAATATCTGGCTGTGAAAAGCAGCAGGGTTTCTGTCTGCAGGAAGAGGCATCTGGAAATGCAGGCCCCTCTTAGAGAGACAACACACAAAGTTTCCTGTGCAGCCACTCACCTTGGGCTCCAGCAGAGAGGGAGGGCAGAGTGGCCTGGAGCGGTTGAGAATCCAGGGTGCTGGCTGGGGAAATGGGGCTCAGAGGACTGCCATCTGAATTCCTGAGCTGAGTCATTCCCCCATAAGGCAGAGGACATCTTTCTCAAGCAGACAGTTACCTTCTAAGCAGCTTTTGCCTGTGGGGAAAACAATTACCCCACCCTGTGGAGTTTCTACAACCTGAGGCTCATGAAGACACTGAATAAAAATCAGCTGCCACACTCTGTGGTGTTTCTACAACCTGAGGCTCATTAAGAGACTTAATAACAGCTTCTGGAAGCTTTGAGTCTTTGCCTGATTTGCTTCTGGACCCAGGGCTTGGAAAAGCAGACCTTGCCCGGCCGGGTGTGGCTTAGCAGTTGCTCATCAACCTAGAATTCAGGTGACCAGAGTTCAATTCCCAGTCAGGGCACATGCCTGGGTTGTAGGCTCAATCAATGACTTTCTCATCATTGATGTTTCTATCTCTCTCTCTCCCTCTCTTTTCCTCTCTCTGAAATCAATAAAGATATATTTAAAAAAAAAAAAAAAGGAAAAGCAGACCTTGGTGCACATCTTGGTCTTGTCCAAACACACCCAGCCCCAGCAGAGGGAACCACAAGTTGTGGAGTGTGGAAAACTTCAAACAGGGTACTCAGGGCCAGTCTCAAACAGTGTCTGACATTAGCCTGCACCAGAGACCATCCAAAAGACTGGGAGTCCTAGCAGGTCTACCTAATACATAGAAACAAATCTAAACAGGCAGCCAGAATGGGGAGACACAAAAACAAGCCCCAAGTGAAAGAACAAAGAATTCTCCAGAAGAGCTAAATGAAATGGAGATAAGCAATCTATCAAACATTGAGTTCAGAATACTGATCATAAGGATGCTCAACAGTATGAAAAAAGAAATGGAAACTTTGAAGGAAATTAAGAATGACATAGTAGAAATAAAACAAAAACATTTTAAGGAATAAACAGCAGATTAGGAGATGCTGAGAATCAGATCAGCAAAGTAGAAGCCAGGATAGAAAAAAAATCACTCAATCAGAGAACCAAAAAGAAAAAACAATCCACCCTGCATGGCTCAGCAATTGAATATCAGCCTATGGTTTGGGTCTTGTTTTCTCATCTGTTCAGCTACCCCATGTCCTTTGACTGGAGCTCTTAACAAGTATACGCCGTCTACAAGAGACCCACCTCAGAACGAAAGACTCACACCGACCGAAACAACTACTTCTGGAGGACTTTAAAGGAGAGACTGACAGCACTACAGTCACACTAAGGGAATTTAACACCCCACTGACTTTTCTAGATAGATCTTCCACACAGAAAATCAACAAGGAAACAGGGACTCTAAATGGCACACTAGATCAGGTGGATTTAACTGACATTTACAGAACATTTCACCCCAAAGCTGCAGAGTATACATTCTCCTCAAGTGCACATGGGACATTCTCAAAGACAGACCACATGTTAGGGCACAAAACAAGTCTCTACAAATTCAAGAAGATTGAAATCATATCAAGCATCTTCTCAGACATCTACACCATGGAACACTATGCAGCTGTTAAAAACAAAGGATCCCTTACCCTTTGAGACAGCGTGGTGGGACCTGGAGAGTATTATGCTGAGTGAAACAAGCCAGTCAGAGAAAGACAAGTATCACATGATCTTACTCATATGTGGCATCTAATGAACAAAATAAACCAATGAACAAAATAGATAGGAGACATAGAAGCATGGGACAGACTGAAGAAGTTCAGAGGGGGGGCAGGAAGAAATTAACCAAAGAACTTTTATGCATATGTGCATAAGCCATGGACACAGACAGTAGTGTGGTGAAGGCCTGGGGAGGTGGTAAATGAGGGGGGCATCTGTAATACTTTCAACAATTAAGATACATTTTTTGAAAAGTGGTAAAAAAAAGAAAAAGAATGTTAGACAATGTCTAGCACATAGAAAAGGCTTGATAATGTAAAATCTTATTGTTTCATTTTTGCAACCTTGATATCATTATTTTTTCACAGGTAGATGATAATCTATTTGAGGGATACACTTTTGAAATTATGTAGACCTGACATTCTAATAGATCTGTGTCCAGTAGTTCCAGCTTCTTTACCCAATGCGGTATTATTTACTTTGAGATCTAAGCCCTTCCTTCTCCCCTTCTGTCCTTTCACTTGTCTTCCTTCTATATTTTCTTTCCTTTTTCCTTCTTGTTACACTTGACCCAGCAACTTGTTATGTACAAGGAGTTAAGAAAAGGGTTGTTATTCCCAGAATTGTGTGTGATTCAATATATACTTCATATTAATGTTTAACATGAATCACAAGTTTTTTAAATTTCTTCCTTCCTAAGAATATGAACATTTGGTTTGGAACTGAAAAGTCTGTTCATTAATTTTGAATCATTCCATTCACCTTTTTCAGTATCATCAAAAAGAATGTAGAATGTATATCACCTATTTATAATTACAAAAACATTAATAGACCTTTTCATACCTCTTTCAAATGCTGCCTCTATTTTTGTTTATGTTACTTTCTACATTTATCTAAATCCCTCTACCAGATGCTCTCTTAAAATATACTGTGATTTCTGAAAATTGTTTTTTATTTTCAAAATATGACATTTGTGTGTTTGCTTTTTAAGTGAACGTAGGTCTCTTTCCTCTAATATCTGAGTAAAATATCAGTTTATCTTTCTTACCTTTCTCTGTTCTCTTCCAACTTCTTTCATTATCATCACTTACCTTCCTACGCAGTCCTGAATCTTAGACTAGAAAACATATCCTTTATTTCCATTTTAATCTTCTGCTTTATGCTTATATATTTAAACAGATTGCACAGATATTCATAACTTCATGGTTAAATTTCTGCATTAACTTTCTAATTGATGTATTTTATCTCCATGTTGCCATTATCCTGCCAAACTTTTATTTCTAATCCAGCACACAGCCACTAAAATGCACACTTGTTTATGTCACATCCTGTCACATTTCCACTCCCGCAGGTTACTGTCCCTGAACAAGTCTCCACCACATTGAGGGCAAAAGAGCCCCCACAAAATGTTATGCAGTGACTTGCAAAAGAGTCAGAACTGGTTTTAGAAACTGCTTTATTTTAATTAATTTTTTATTTTATTTTATTAGTTTTTAGATAATTGTGAGATCCTAGGACACTCAGTATGTGGAACCATTCTCTGTACACAGAAGAATACCACAGAGTCAGAAGTTATCCTGCATACCACAACTTTTGGATTTCCATGCAAATGAAAGTAATCTTACCAGATAGTCAGGTAAACAAAACAAAGCAAAATAAATAAAAACAAAACCCCAGAATCATTCATGATTAACTAAGCCTAGAGTCTAAGTCTTTTTAACATATGAAGACAGTATTTTAAAGTTTTTAATTTTTTTTAAAAATTGTGTGACCATATAATTTAATGAAAACCAGGGTGTACTTTACTTCCATCAGAATATCACCTAAAATTGTTTAGAGCACATCTGACAGTCCTTGTTGTGGTATTTGAGTTATCAGTTTAACATACACAATCTGCATTTATAGCAGTAGCATGCAAATACACAGCAGTGGTGATTTGGAACTTATAATTTGGATAATGATAGATTGTATCATTTAAGTGGGGAAACTCTTGATAGTTTAAATGGGATATTAAAAGAATTAGTATTTAATATTTTTTTAAATGCTATTTTTTCATTGAATATTTATTATATTAGTGGAATTATAAAGTAGTTATATTAAAAACTAGTTTCAAAAAAAAGCACTTTCTAAAAATAACATACATCACTGTATGTTGAAGCAAAAAGCATTATTGATTATCCAAACATGTTTTTTCAAAACGAATATTTCTGGTTTTTTAGTTAGTGAAGTAATTAGGACCAACATTGCCCTTTTATTGTAATCAACTAGAAAATAAAATAAACATGAAACAAATGTTTACAGATATCGGACAAGAAATGCAGAAAGATGAACTCTTTGAGACATAAATAGATGAGATGTAAATTAAATTAGGCTAAAATAAGCTAAATAAGTAGATAATTTCTCTATTAACGTTTCTAATGTGGCTGAGTTCATCACAGCCTTCTTCAGAATATGTCGTTTCTGAGGGTCAGTTGCGGAGGAATTACAATAAACAACCTAGTCTCCCAGTGGAGTGTTTAGTTACTGTGTAAGGTTCAGTTTATGACATGGCAGATGTCATCCTAAACTTGCCTGTTTATCTGTAATATTTCATAGTCTCCTCAAAATTTGTCCCTTTGTTTTCTGAGCAATCTTGCATAGCTTCTCATGCTTGAATACTCCTTTTATTACTCTGAGATACACTGCAGACTTATTTATTCCATCCTGTTGCATCTGGAATGTTTCTGCTCTTTACTGATGAGCACATACAGCATCTCCACCAGGTCCCCTTGGCTGTCCCTTCCAGTTGATAAGTGAAGATATTGTGGGGACAACAGCCTGAGAGGGAAGGCGCACCAGCAAAGGCTTCAAGAAGTTTCTTGTTAATCCATTTTCCTTCCAGACTGCACTTAAATTTACTGAGGGAAAAAGAAATCCCATCCCTTCTTCCATTTCAGTATTCCTAGTGTAGCTATTTTAAGTAAGAAATGTTTGACTTTACTTTAGAATTTCTTCATACTCCCCTAATTGAACAAGCCTAAGAAGCCTATATTTTTTCTCTATACCACATACATCAGAGACCTAAAATGACCACATTTAGGAAAGAGCACATGATAATAATTTAGACATTGAAAGATAAACCTACCTGTCTGGCAGGTTCTAATTCTCTATTCTCTGGAGCCCAAATTAAATCATTACATTCCCGGTGAAATGTTTTAGGTTGATGAAGTATCAATATGAATCCTCTAATTGCTCATTATTACCGCTTAGTTCTTCCACTGAAGTGGAAGCATCACATTAAACAATCCCAAAATAATGACTCTTAGTCGTGAACGCCTGTGCTACAATGTACAAACCACTGATTTTTTAGAAACTAAACAAGTGGCTCAGGAGAAAGGATCTCACTGTGGTTCTGATGTATTCTGACTTGACAAGAGCTCTGGTTTGGATCTGTAGCTTATTATACTTGAATATCATATATGTATAATGAATTCTAAATTGCATGTAACTTATCAAGATATTTTTATAACATAGTTGTAAATGTATCCCTATATGTGTAACTTTTCAATCACTGTAAAGATTTTACTAAGATCACTTTTCTTTTTCCAGTATAGAAATTCAGAAATTTTACTTTCAGAGTGACAATAAACTTGTCTGAAATAAAGATGCTGAACATTGAAGTTAATGGAACTTCTTTCTTTTGTAGCTATAATATGGATGGAAAACCTGAAAGAAAATTGTGAGAAGTGGATTCTGACTGTGACACTAGTATCTTGACATTTTTTTTTATCATCATTAAAGGTAGTTGGTCTTGTGAAGTTGAATTTCAAAATCTAAATTGAATTATATTAAAGCAAGTAATCTCAGAGGTTACTTGTTTAGAGAAGCCCTAATTTAATTAAGATATGTGTGCTTCTGTAGGAATTATTTTTAACATCTCGGGATTATCTACTGAGCCACTCTCAAACATATGGGATGTTTTTTTCTAATAACTGTAATGAGCTGCACTAATCCACTGATACTCTCAGCCTCTTCAGTTTTCCTTCAGTGAATGCTTTCGGAGGAGACCTGCAGCCTCAGAAGTACTTGTGGGAGTCAATTAAAGCTCAGTGTTGTCTGAATTGGTTCTGAACCCATTGTGAAGCCTGTCTTGTCAATGGACTTGAATGTAGTTATGCCTTCTTGAGAAACTCCAAAAACCGACTCTTTTCTCGGGTAACACCTGAGTTCTGAGCAGCGCAATGTGTCAGCTGTCATTGTTCTCACATATCTTTGGTTGCTCCTTCATCATCCTGCTGTTATTCCTTATGCTGGCTCCAAACGAGGTGACTGCAGGAAGATATCCTATTGGAGATCCCATTGGGAATAGTAGGTGGTCTCCACCACGTCCCTCCTTCATTGGTGACCCCCTAGGGTATGTAACCTTGCCTCCCTTCAGCTCCTCAAAATAGCCAAGCCCTCAAATATCCTTTTATCTGTTAATTAGCTCGTGGACACCTGCCCAGCCCTAGGCTGTGTCTTCTGTATTCTTTCATGCTCTTTTGTATGAGTCACAGGAACCACTGAGTCAAATTATGTATCCTCAGAGGGACGTAAGCTACTACTCTCCTTGGTTTCTAGCCTCCCAACACCACAGTTCATACTTACCTAAATGACAAAGGATGTCTCCACCAACTCCTGACATCAGAAGAGAACATAAACATAAAATAAACAATTATCAGTCTCTATTTTCTTGTAATGAAACAGAAACAGACTTAGGGCAGGCTTCTCACCAATTTCTCAATGGATTTTGAGTGGTGATGCCAAGGTAGAACTGATGTTGCCAACTCATCAAGTCCTCAAGAGTGAAATGTTGGCCTCAGCTTCTTTCAGACAAGCTTCATCTCAAGAGCGATACTTTTAGGGATCTTTCTATATTTGGCCTCTATAGATAAACAGTCCTCTTTTCCTTGACAACTATATCCAAATAAAAGTTCACTCTATTTCACAGAACTTTTTCTATTCTTCCTTTTCCTTTTCTTTTCTTTATCTCATAAATCACCACACAAAATCTTAAAATTGATTTATTTTTTACAGACATCTTGCCTTTATTTCTATTTAAATATAAGCTCATGAAGGCAGATACATCTTCAGTCTTGGTTTCTGTTGTATCTCCAAAACTGTAAACAATTACTGAAATGCATAATTATTTACTTTAAAGCAAATGAATAAACAATGAGTGGATATTCTCTAATAAGAATGTCAATGAACAAGTCCTCTACCCCTATCTATGAACTCTCTACTCTAAACTGTAAATCTGCCTAATTCACCTAATGCCCAGGTTAATCTAATTCAGGTTACGGATTAGGTTCTTAAAATTTTTCAATTCTAGTTGAAGAAGAAGCATTTATAATTAAAAAATTACCATTTATTTTTTCAAGGTGAGAGATGGATGATATACCAAGTGATTAAATGAAAAACTTCAGAAAAATGTGTCATTGGTAATGAACTAAAGGGTTCAGTGCAATATAAATGGAAAAATTAGAATTAATGGAGACTGTAGAGATAAATGAAGTTATTTACCTGGGAAAAGAGCAAAAGAAAAGTGCCACAGATATAACTGCAGTCAACAACGAGAACACTTTTGTGACATAAATAATCATAAAATGTAGAATTAGAATGTTATTAGAATAATCACAGTTTGACTCAAGCACTTTTATGCAGGGGAAATGTATAAAATTAGATCAATTCTTGCCAAAATAGGTCACAAGAATAATACCAAGCTAATAGTTTTACCTTGTAGTCAGTAGGAAATGTATGTGGTTAATCTTTGATAAATTTTCTTTTGGGGGTGTTTGGCCATATGCAATTATATATTCTTTTTGTGTTTTTTACATTTATTTATACTGGTCAACTCTAAATTTAAGTTGCTGGATCATTATTTTGATTTATTTTTTTACTTTTACCAATAAATTATAGTTATTGTATTTCTGCTTTATTTTTCTTCAAGCACTCATCAAATAGTCATTATTTAGTTTCCTATACAGCTTCTTTCCTCTCTTCTTTCAAAATTTAATTTTTTGCGTACAAATTTTTTGCTGCACTTGTGGCCACACTTAAGAGTTTTATATATACTAAAATTAAGTCTTTAACTAAATGAAATTACATATACTGATCATTTTCCTTGAAACTAAAGCTCAATTACTCTGCCTTCAATTTGTTCTTCTTTATCTAGTTTCCTACAGTGGAAACTTAGATTATTAATTTTAGGATACTTTTATAATTTCTCCTCTAATTCCTGCTCTACTGCATCTTACAATTTTTGATAAGTTGTGAGGTTTTCATTTACGTTAAAATATTTTTCAGTTTTCTTGAGGTTTCTTCTTTGACCCAAGTGTGATTTAGAGGTGTGTTGTTTAATCACCACACATTCTGGGACTTTTTAGTTGCCTTTCTGCTATTGATTTCTCTTATAATTCCATTAGAGCCTGAGAACAGACATTGTATGTTTTCTATTATTTTAACTTTGTGAAGGTGTGCATGATGTAAGTGTGTAATGTTTTAAAATATGATGGGATACTCAATAGTAAAGATTTCTCTTTTCAAAGGCTAAATGAGTATGTATTTAATATTAACATTCATACTTTCAAATTGAAGAGAAACTGGAGATGCATTTACATCATTTGAGATGCATTTCAACATAAATGTTTTTAAATAAAGAGAACAAGTATTTGCATAGGAAATAAATGATAAAAGTACTGTTAAATGTATAAGTAATTGCTATTTGTTATAGAGTAATATATATGCATAATTACCAGTTGGCTTGGAAGAATTTCTAGCCAAATGATCAAATTAATATTTAATAAAATCCCTGAGAGGAGCTGGGCTCCTGTTACCTCTTCACCTCAATCACCCCTTTGCTCACCAAGGCTCATCCTTCCTACTTTTTGAACATGCCAGGCACCTTCCTTCTCAAGGTTGTGCCCCTCCCCATCCTTTCTAGGCTGCCTCTCCCTAAATATCATCCATAACACTCACTACTAAACACCTTCTAGTACTGGCTCAAATGTCAATTCATGGAGGCCTTCTTTGAATGCCTCATTTAAAGTTAAATTTAAAATCCTGCCCTCATCCAGCATGTCCCATCTCATGTTCCTTACTTACTCATTACCATCTAACTTGAAATATAAATACTTATTTTTTATTTCTCTTTCTCTGCAGAAGATAACTTCCAGGAGAGCAGTGATTCTTCCCTGTCTCTCTGGCTAATGTATCCCTAGAGCCCATGACACATTAGGCCTTCAATAAATATTTTGGAATAAATAAAAATGTCCTTGAAATACTCTGTTTTACTAATCGCTGGCTCAATTCCATGCACTGGCCTGGTCTTACACAGTAATACCAGTACATGTCTCACATAAATTTAAAATCTCCCTCCTCCCCACTTTACCCTAAAATAAGTACTTATTTCTCCCTCTATCACAATTTAGAGTTAGAGAAAATTATATACTGCACTCTTAAAATCTGTTTGGGAAAACTTAAATAACAGCCTTATTGGAATCATTTTAAACTTATTTTCTCATTTTTTATATAATTTCATTAAAATCTGTCAAATACTTAAACTATCAAATGATATTAACTTTTATAAATAAAGTTCAGCCTTTCACATCTTTCACCCAAATGAAATAACTGTTTATATCTTAAGCATTTTCCCTCCATTGTTACCTTACAGCATTCATACTGCCCTGTTCTTAACAAAGTCTTCTTAGACAACCTGATAATTCACATCATACAAATGTGAAAAATTTACTAAGTCATTTCCTTTCATGATGCCCTTGTCATGAAGGTTATTTCCAATTAATTTTAATTAATATTAAAATGAACACGTTCATGCAATTGTTAGTATATTATTTAATACCTTTTTATTATGATACATTCCCAGTAGACTACAGGTCAAACAAGACCATTTTAAAGATTTTGTTGTGCATTTCCAATTTTCTTTCTTGTCATGCTTTCCCAGTATACACTTCCTCCAGATATTAATGGAAATCTGCTTTTGTGACACCCAACAGTTAAGTGCCTTTAAGTAAATGTTTATTAATTTAATGGATACATTGTACTTCATTTTTTTAAAAAAAATTGAGATAGAACATTAACCAATGTTTATTAGGCATAAATGAACTTTTTATATGTACCATTTTCTCATTAATCTATTAAGTGTTCACTATTTTTATTACCTGTTTATATAAATGTCTATATAGGAAAGTTAATCTTTTGTTTATCGTATCTATTTGCACACATTTCTTCCACATGTGTGATTGGCTCTAATACGTAAACTACTTTATTATGGATAAAATTTTTCATACCTATTTCAGTGATCCATTCTCCCTGTTTCTGGTTTACATGCTGTAATATTCT
Source organism: Miniopterus natalensis (assembly GCF_054644295.1). Lineage (NCBI taxonomy): Eukaryota > Metazoa > Chordata > Mammalia > Chiroptera > Miniopteridae > Miniopterus > Miniopterus natalensis. The sequence goes on along the minus strand of NC_142081.1, from coordinate 185,701,243 downwards.
GGGTAACAGCCACCTTTCAAAATAGTATATCAAAAAGCTAGAGAATTAGGCAGCTAAATAAACTAGAAAATTGTTGGGTTTTTATCATAGTTAAAACAATTTAATGCTTCATAAGCATGACTATTTTTTTACCTATTTCTAGAAGAGGTGGTATAACTATCACTATAAATTTGATCTCTGTTGTCAGCTTGCCTAGGTTAAAATTCCAGGTGTACCAATAGCTAGTCATATAAATTCAGGCAAATTAATTTCTCTCTGTCCTTTGTTTGCCTCATGTGTTAAAAATATGATTGTTATAGGATGAATTAATTATGTCTTCCCAAAATTCATATATTAAAGTCCAAACCCCAAGTAGTACCTCAATGTGTGGCTATTAGGAGATAGGGTCTTAAAAAAGATAATTAAGGTTAAATGAGGTCACTGGGGTGGCCCCTAATCCAATATAACTGATATCTCTGTAAGAAGAGATTAGGATACAGGCATAGAGAAATAAAGACCATTTGAAGACACAGGGAGAAGATGACTGTCTGCAAAACAAAGAGAGAGGCCTTCAAATAACACCAACCCTGCCATTACCATGATCTTGGATTCCTAGTCTACAGAACCTTGAAAAACTAAACTTCTATTGTTTAAACTACCCAGTCTATGGCAGCCCTAGAAAACAAAAACAGAGATCATAGTTTTTTAACTCATATTGTTGTTACAATGATTCAATAATTTATAAAATAAATTACATGGAATAACATTTGGCACATAGTAAGAACTCAATAAACTTTGCACTTTGTGTTTAGTGATATTTTTTATAGATTTAAAAATATAAGCTCAAAGTAGGCAGATAGCAGATACAACAATAAATTCCAGACCATAGATGATTTACAGCTATTTTATTTATTATATATTATGTATTTAAAAGTCAAATAAACTCTATTTCCACTATACACTTCCACAATAGCAAATTTGGCAAAAATGGTAGTTCAGGGGAAGAGGGAGGACTAACAATCTTACCATGGATGAAAAAAATGGAGAAATTTCCTGAATTAGTTTATTTTATTTAGAATATTAGTAGGAAATAATGTGTTTAAAATGTCTTTTGAGACATTCAGGTGAACGATATATCTAAAAGCTATATTAAGAAATAGGAGATGTGGGTTTTCTTCCTATCACTACTAGAGCACTGCTGGTGACTACTGCCACAAAATGACTTTATCAACTTATTGAGTTGTTAGACTGTGCTAGACACCTTTATAATTACTTTCACAACAATGCCCATTCAAGGCTCATAACAAGGAAATGAGTTATAAACTACTACTATTTTCACTTTACGTGTAAGAAAGGAGACTTAAAAAGATTCAATAACCTGGTGAAATCCCCACAGAAAGAATTTGGAAGAGTTAGAATTCAAATCCAGTTGTACTGAATCTAAGGGATATTGTGAACATATTTACTACATTAGGGCTTGTCTTTTCTGAAGCCTGCTGTCAACAGGGAAATTTGAAAAATATAACATAATCCCTTTTAATTCAAAATTGGTATGACCCAATGATTCCAGATTCTAATATCATTAAATTATGCAGGGGTTCAAAAATAATTTGCCAACTGCTCTTTGAGGAATATGCTCTGGAATTTAAATAATTGGCTTCAGACAATGCAGATGGCAAAAATATCTTACATTTTTTACTGATGAGAATTTATCTCCAAAATAGCCACAGAATAATTTATATATTCATTATCTATCAACAGAAAAACATTTATTTCCTCAGATGAGGCACTGGAGCTTATAAAATATACAATGTAATATAATATAAACAAATGCTGACCTTTTGAGAACTTAAATCTCACACAATCTTTGCAAGTTTTTCTTTGACAAAAACAGATGGTCATATAGAATTAAAAATGTATTTGTAAACTAACTTTCTTATGATACACTATTTAACATAACCTTAGTGCAAAGGAAAATCCTCAGCAAGCTTGAGTTTAGCTCTTACAAAATCATTAGCTCAGATTCCTAGGAAAAACTATGAATAAATGTGTATATATATAATTTAAACTCTTTGAGTCTTGGTTTCCAAAAATATTAAAAAATAAGATTCTTAAATCACAAATCTTATAGCCCTACATCTCACAATAAAAATGATTTTTCTATTTCTTACCATTAATCTTTCAACCTACTGCTCAAAACAAAACTTATTCTTTCATCTTGTCATGAATCTGTCACAGGCTCTGCTTCCAACAAACTTGACTTCTCTAATTTATGTTTCTTTTCCTGAATCTCTCAAGCCCATGATTCCAATTAAACAAAAAAATCTTATTCTGCATTTTGAGGTCTTTGAGTCAGAAGAAAACCACATGTCCATTTTGGCTAAAGTTTTGTTCTGGTGAACATATCTGTAACTAAATAAAATATTTACACTGAATATATATAATGTTTTTTCATGCCTAGGAAAGAAAAAATGTTTACTTGAATAAACTATTTGAGCCCATGATCATTTTAAACACATAAGTGTCTTAGTCTTGAAACACATAAACACATTTAAAATCATAAAATAGGTTATACTTCATGCCTTGTTTTATGATCATATATTTCAAAAATATTTTTTTATCTCAGCAAGATACATGCATAATTCAAACCATCTGTAAATTTTTTCCATTTCATATTTTTCTTTCTTTGGGGAGGAAAATCTGTAGTGGAGTTGACGTCAAGAATAAAAATGAATTGATGATAAAACCAATTTTCAATCTGGTTACCGGTTTCGATATTAAGCTGACAGTTTCAAATGACCTAACTTCTCAGTGTATTCCCCCCTGAAAACCATTTTTTTCACTTTTCATTCTTAACGTAGCAATCTTATTTCCAACTTGTTCAGTGTTGGAGCATAGATTTTACATACTTTTAAGTGACAAATGTCTTGTAAGTTGCAATGATATCCCTTGATCCCTCAATCAGAGTCATTTATTTTTGTTGTTAGCTCACAGTATGAAGTTTTTACCTCCATGACTATACTTATAAAATCTTGGTATTGTATTATTTGCACCCACTACTAGATTGAAAGCTCTTGGAGGAGAGATTGGGTCTATTTCTTGTTTACATTTTGCAGCAACTTGCAAAGCTTATAGCTCATAGTAATGCCTGAAAAAAATTTACTGATAGAAATGAATCATGCTAATTGACTCTTGGAACAGTGGTAAAAATTAAATAAGTAAATATATGTTAGTGACTAGGAAAAAGAGCATTCAACTTCTAGCTACCACCATTATAATTTACATTATTTATTATATTACTGAAGTCTCACATTCCTTTATTTTCACAGAGTGACAAATACACTCTGTGTGGCTATTGAACATGAAGTGGAAGGTAAATACACCCATAAATTACCAAAATACCTGTTTTTCTTGGTGGATGGGACAAAACTGGGATTGAATTTTAGCTCCCTCTTGCCCATTTACTAGTTCTTTTGTGCAGAAGACAGCACCTCGGGTTTTAGCATACTACCTCACAGGGGATATTCTATTATTTCTACAACAAACGGACAATTGAACAAGCCCCCCGAGTGATGATGTGGCCATCCCACGCATCCTCCGGCTGTCTGAAGCATTTCCTAATCTAATTCCCTATTGATGTCTCAGTAGAACTGTAAACCGTTCCCTAAATATGAGTGCACCCAGGTTGTGAAACTCTAATTCATGTTTGCCAAAGAAAAGTGGCTTCTCTGTGGTGTTCGAAAATTTTCAAACCCCTGAAGCTAAAGCCGTAAATATATTGTTTGCCTTATTGACTAGCCTGATGGAGATTTCGAACAAACATATGTTGGCTTTGAAAGAACTTGCAGGATCCCTCTTTATCACAGTGCTCTTTATGGCTTTGATTTTATTATATATGAGCAACATATTCTGTTCCCAGTTAAGAAGCTCCTAGAAGCAAATGCTTAAGAAAGAGTACCGATTCTGCACTTTATGTATCTTTATTCCCTAAAGCTGCATAAAATGTCTGTTGTGCATGTATATCATAATTAAAATATGTTGACAACAGTTTAATTGGTAGCCACTGAAATTGACAAGCACTATTTAAAACAAAACATCAGTCAGACATAGTATTATATGTTATTATAATTTTGCAGTATCTGGATAAAAAGCAATTGCTAATGTAAGTGTATTTCCATCCTCAGAATTAACAAGGGTATGGAAGATAGCTCCTTGTGCTTTTTCCCCTCACCTTTCTTTTCTAATAAACTAATGGCATGCTGATGTCACTTGCCACCTCTGTGGTCTTTTGTGCCAAACTGATAATACATGTTTGCCTAAGTCGACTGTATCATAGCTTCTCTCACTCTACTCATCCTATTTGTTTGAGCAATATTCTAAGTACAAAACAAACGTGGTTCGACAGAGAAAACCTTTGCAAAAAGCATATGTGTGTGCTCCATCTTCTAATTTTCCACTTTTTTTGTCATTTGGGGAAAAATAGATTTCATTTTACCATGTAAAAAGAGGCAAAGAAAGGGCTCATAAGTGACACAAAAATATACAGATAATATGTCATCGAGTCAGGATTTGAACTTAAAATTTCTTGAAATATTATAGTTTATGAGGTAAACTTTAAATAATACTAACACTGTCCTGATAATATATCTTCGAAAATATTATTTTTAATTCTAGTAAAATACACATAACAAAAAATTGAACATTTTAACCATTTTAATGTGTACACTTCAGTGGACTTTAGAAAATTCACAATGTTATGTAACCAGCACCACTATCTAGTTCCAAACATTTTTATCACCCCAAAAGCAAACCCCATGCCCGTTAAGCATCATTCCATTTCTTTTTTTTTTGCTAGTCTAGATAAAGGTTATTTTCAGTCAGTCGCTATTTTGAGATTCATTCCACTGATTTTGATTAATGCCGATGGAAGTGCTAAGACCCATATTTGTCATTTTGAAGATCATACGCATTTATTCCCTAATTTATTTCAGGTATTTTCTTTGTTATTAGTGTTTTGTAATTACATTATGTGGATTCTAAGTGTGGAATTGTATTCATTTGTTCTGCATAAGATTCACAAAGATTTCAGAAACTGAACAGTTTTAAGTCGATTCTGAAATTTTATCATCCAATACATCTTCTATCCTACTTCTTCACCAGCTTCATCTGGTATTCCCAGTAAACACTAAAATATCTCACTTTACTCCCAAACCTCTCAACTTTCCTTTATTTCTGTCTCTGTTTTCTTGTGCTGCATCCTGAGCCATGTTATTTGGATTTATTTGTGTTTCGGTTCATTCATTCTTTCCTCATTGTGTCTGTTACATTTATCTTAAGAGCTCTCTTTCCATTTCTAGAATTTTAATTTTATTATTTTCCAAGTCAGGTTTGGTATTTTGAGAGCCTCCCTTCTCTCACCTACTTGGGTATCCCTTTTTATTATTAAAACCTAGGTTCATACTTTTTAATATTCGACATTGATTCTGATGCTTTGGTTTGTGTATATTCTAACCCTTGCTCACAGGAGCCTGTTTCTCTATTTTCTTACATTAAGTTCACAACTATTGTGCTGTACTACTCAGAAAACTCTGTAGGACAGTGACAACATGTGTTGTTATGAGAGCTATGTTTACTTCTACAGGTGTCTGGAGTAGTGACAATGCTCCGAAATTCTGCGTAACTTCAGCGCTTGAAGTGTTTGTGGTCTGCAGGCAGCGTTTTGTAGTCTCAGGCCTGCTTGGGCAGGCTGGAGGCTGACTCGGCGAGGGAGGCTTTCTGTGCCCCACTCCCTCGTTTGTCAGGTGCAGTCACTTTGCTTCCCCTTGCTGGGGAAGTGCTACTTTCCTCCCTGTGAGGTGTTTTATTGAGCATTTATTTTGGAGCCATGGCTTTTTATCCAGGTGCTTTTGGTCAGACTTTTTTCCTTGTCATCCGGAGGTGTTCTGTTTTGCTTTTCTTTAATTTGGATTAAAACCATAAACCTAAAACCTTCTAGAATATGCACATTTCCTCAAAGCAACTGTAGCTTTTTTGGGTGAGCTTTCCTCTTTGACTTTTTTGCTTTCTTATAGATATTTTTAAATTATAATTAATTTTATGTTTTAAAACATTCTTGCTAACTATGCTATGCATGGAAAGATTTTAAAAACATATTCAGTGTGGTAAATAAATCACTAATTTTTCAGTGATTTAGTAGAAACATGTTGTTTTGAAATAGAAATTCAATGGAAATTCTAGTTAAATAACCTAATCGAGCTAGAATGACAATTTGAAGAGAAACGAGTAAGAGTACATTCCAAATAGGTTAAATTATTATCAGGTTATCTAAAGAATTTTAAGAATTCATGTAAATACCTTTATTCTAATTATTTTCTCTAAATATTCAAAATGGCATTTTTAATATAACCATAATATATCTACATCTATGTCTAGTTCTATATGATTATGCATTTTCTTAAATACATAAATATATTTACATAAATAATATATTTTAATCACCATATTTTCATATACTTTATACATATGGAGCGTATGTTTTCATATGTATCTGTGCATGTGTGGGTACATAGATATGGACTTATACAACTATATTAAGCCCTAAAATATTTTCTCATGTAATTGTCAACACAATCCAATTATTGAAGAACTATTATTCTCATTTTTAGATGCAGAAACTTTTACTCGTCAAAGGTTACACAGTTAGTTATTTAATGGAAGAAAATGGATTCATACCTAGATGGTTTAACATAAATCAAACAATAAACTAAGGTGCTAAGCACAGTTGCCTCTCATTTTAATTAACTACATAAAATAAATACATAATTTGAAATTTCGCACCCCAAGGAATTAGAGTGACTTATGTTTTGGGATACTAGGAAAACTGAGTTTTCTAGCAAGTCAGAGCTAGCTGAGGAAAAAAAAGCATAATTATTTAAAGGACTTTTGAGCAGCTTAAGAAGTAGGTGCTCCTAAAGGCAATTACTTGGGGAGCAGCCACTTAAAGAGGAAAAACCTGAAGGAGTGGCACATTGAGAGCAGTGGGCAAGGAGGGGGCGTCCGGTTTGGGGCCAAAGAAGCAGGCCAGCAGGCGGCAGGCAGACCTCACTGCCGGACAAAGGCAGGAATGGACAAACCTCCGAGGAGGGCTGATATGCTGTTTTGTCCGATATGAGTCTATCTACCCCAGCTTTGTTTTCATTTCCGTTTGTGCGGAAAATGTTTTTCCATTCCTGCACTCTCACCCTGTGAGTCTTTTGTTCTGAGGTGGTCTCTTGTCAGCATAAAGTTTTCTTATCCACTCAGCCACCCTGTGTCTTTTTATTGGAGCATTTAATCCATTTACATTTAAAGTTATTATCGATAGATACTAATCTATTGCCATTTTATTTCTTTATGCCTATGTTTCTCTCTCTCCCTATTTCTATTTCTTATTACAGCAGTCCCTTTATCATTCCATGCTGGTTGGGTGGTGATAAACTCGTTTAGCCTTGTTTTGTCTGGGAAGCTCTTTATTTCACCATCTATTTTGAATGATAGACTTGCTGGATAGAATAACTTAGTCAAGGAGGTAAAAGCCCTGTATTTGGAAAACTACGGGACACTGAAAAAAGAAATAAAGAAAGATATAAACAAGTGGAAGAATATATCGTGTACATGGATTGGAAGAATCAACACCATTAAAATGTCCATACTACCCAAAGCAATCTATAAATTCAATGCAACCCCTAGTAAAATACCAACATTATATTTCACAGATACAGACAAAACACTTTGAAAATTTATATGGAACCCAAAAAGACCCCAAATAGCCGCGACAACCTTGAGAAGGAAGAAGAAAGTTGGAGGGATCACAATACCAGATACGAAGTTATACTACAAAGCCAGTGTAATCAAAACAGCCTGGTACTGGCACAAGAACAGACATATCGATCAGTGGGACAGAACAGAGAACACAGAAATTGACCCAAACCATTACACTCAATTAATATTTGACAAAGGAGGCAAGAACATACAATGTGAGTAAAGACAGTCTCTTCAATAAATGGTGCTGGGAAAATAGTGCAGGTACATGCAAAAAAATGAAACCGGACCACCAACTTACACCATACACAAAAATAAACTCAAAATGGGTAAAAGACTTAAATGTAAGACAGGAAACCATAAAAATCCTGGAAGAAAACGTAGGCAGCAAAATCACAGACATCTCTCATAACGATATGTTTGTCAATACATTTAGGGCAAGAGAAACAAAGGAGAGAGAAAAAAAAGGGAAACATCAAAATAAAAAGCTCTGCACAGCAAAAGAAACCATCAACAAAATGAAAAGGGAGCCCACTGTATGGGAGAACATGTTTGCCAATGACACATCTGATAAAGAGTTAATATCCAAAATCTATAAGGAACTCATACAACTTAACAAAAGGAAGACAAACAATCCAATTAAAAAATGGGCAAAGGGCCCAAAAGACACTTCTCCATAGAGGACATACAGATGGCCACGAGACATGTGAAAAAATGCTCAATGTCACCAATCATCAGAGAGATGCAAATTAAAACCACAATGAGGTATCACTTCACACCTGTCAGTACGGCTCCCACCAACAAATCAACAAATGACACGTGCTGGCGAGGATGTATTGAAAAGAGCACCATAGTGCACTGCTGGTGGGAATGCAGACTGGTGCAGCCACTGTGGAAAATAGTCTGGAGATTCCTCAAAAAATTAAAAATAGAACTGCCATTTGACCCAGTGATCCCACTCATAGGAATATATCTTAAGAAACCTGAAACACCAATCACAAAGAACTTATGCACCCCTCTGTTCATAGCAGCACAATTTACAATAGCTCAGATCTGGAAACAGCCCAAGTGCCCATCAGTAGGTGAGTGGATAAAAAAGCTGTGGAACATTTACACCATGGAATACTATGCAGCTATAAAGAAGAAGGATCTCTTATCCTTTAGGACAGCATGGGGGGAACTAGATAGTATTTTGCTAAATGAAATAAGCCAGTTAAAGGAAGACACGTACCACATTATCTCATTTATAAGTGGAATCTAATGAACAAAATAAACTCATGAACAAAATAGATCTAGAGACATAGAAGCATGGAACAGACTAAGGGATTTCAGAGGGAAGGTGGGAAGGGGTGAGTGGATGGGGAGAGATTAATCAAAGGATTTATATGCTTCTATGCATAACCCATGGACACAGGCATTGGTATGGGGGAGGCCTAGGGGTGGGGTGGATGTGGGGTGGAGGGGATCAGTGGGGGGAAAAGGGTACACCTATAATACTTTCAACAATAAAGATAAATTTAAAAAAAAGTTAAGTAGAATCAAGGACACACAACTGACACAAAGAACATTCCTTCTAAGGACTCCTGGTTAGGTTATTAATATTCCATTCAGTAAACATTCATTAACTACTTACTCCCAAAAGAAGCTCTGTAGTCCTGGCCAGGGACACAAAGCAGAGCTGGACAATTTACTGCCATCAAGTCTCTGCAAATTAGAAATGCTGACGACAAAACTGCCAGATTGCCTAATCCCATCGATAGTGTAGAATGGCTACCTGAGGAGAAGGGAGACAGGAAATCAGGCTCGTATTCACCTGTATGGAAATTGCACCTGCCTTTGAGCTGTAACAGAAAGGCGATCATTTACACCCCCCTGCAGTTCTTTCCCTTCCTCCCCTTTGTAAGAGGAAACTGCTGGCATGATACGTCTTTCTTTGGCTTTCCAAAATGTGCCATATAACATTTCTAATTTAGATTTTATTCTTTCAGAGAATTGCCAAATATTAAAAAAAGCAACCTTTCTCAATGCAATATCAGCAGCCGTGTGTTGGGTCACATTATGCATCTTACAAAGCTTTGAGGAAAAGATGCTCTCAGAACTGGTTTGTCAAGGACTCTTAGTTGCCGCCCTTGTGCTCCTTGACTAAGTACTTCTTTTATCCCTTCAAATAACTGAACTTAGCACAGCTTTGTGAAATTGTAATGTCTTCATTATTTGAAAGTACTCATTCTTTCTGTCACGCATCATGCAGGAGTATGCCTTAGGCTACCGAAGGCCTGATGGATTAATGTCAAAAGCATGATACAAATAATTATTTCAAGAAACATTATTTTCTCTTTGCATCATTTTCAGACCCTCTATTATACAATCACATTTGTGTTTTCATATTAACTCTTTGGCTTTTCCTAACAATAAGAAACTAGTGTTCAACCATTTATTAACTCTCTTTATTATCTAGACTGTTCATGTTGAGTATTTTATTATTACTTAAAATTTTGCAACTACTTATATTCTTCACAGCTTGCTACCACCCAACAGCCAGCCTACTGATAATTTAGGTTTGCCAAATTGTGGAAGGTATTTAAAAGATTGTGATATATAGTCCTTTATAAGTTAATTACTTGAGAACTAGCAAATGCAACATTTGTGTAAATGTATATTCAGTAATAAACAGAAATTAGATGTCCCTTGTAAAGGAGAGGATACCAAAGTCTCCAAAGAGACACTCATTTTGGAATAATCTTTGCTTGATCCACCAAGGTCAATTTAAATGATGGGAAGTGATAAATAATTTTCCCTTACTTTTTAAGGATTTCTATGTAAAACAAAAAACTTCCGGCACCATATTATATAGTTTTTTTTTTGTTGTTTTCTCTAAGTTTGCCATACTAAATATGAATGGGGGAAAGCAGTTATTTGGATGGAAGTCACAACTTCTTATACAGCCTAAATGATTCCCTCATGCTTACTTAGACACAAATAAAGCAAAACAATACAGAGCACACACTTTTTATAATACCCTCATTTTATTAGAGAAATATTCAATTAAGAAAAGTATATTGGTAAGTTACTAATTAGCACTAATGCTACTCTGCACTAAGGATATAAATATGAATGACATGACACTTTCTTTTGAGCAACTTATGGTAAAAAGAGCAAACACAGACATATAAAGAATTAGAAATATATTTTCATTAAAAGATAATCATGATGGATAGCACAATAAAAATTAAGAAATGCCTAATAGATTCATGTGGACTTCACAATCTAAATATGGGTCAAATTGATTGCACTCTCTTATGATTAAAAAGGTATTTTTTGTTGGGAGACGTCAACAGAATTAGAAAAACTAGGGCAATAATTCTAAATACAACCAGAAAGATTTTATTATGGCAGAGAGGTTATAATTAAAAAAGAAAACACTAAAGGGACTACAAATATGCTAAATTCAAAAATGTCCGCTGTGTGTGATTGATTTTTGTAAAATTGTACCTGGTGTCTCTCTGTTTTCCTTCCAGTTCAATTTAAATTTTCTGTTATAAAACATCCCTTTCCCCTCTTGAATCAGTGCTTTGTCTTTTGTTAGAGAAGAGGTTTTGGAAACCTTTGCCGCGGCTAAGAATTTGCTGTAGGCACCATTTCCACTTACTCAGGTTTGAGCTCCTTCGTATTCTCTTATGATTTCAGGAAATGTAATCGGCCGGCAGGACTTCCAGTCATCATCCCGCAAGGCCGCTTTCAGGCCCTTACATGGGCCCGGGGTGGCACCAGCAGAAGCGTCCTTGAGTGCTTTGCAAACCACAGCAGCAAGAGAATGGGAAAGGGAAAGTCCCACTCAGCCAACCAAAGCCCAAACGTGATGTGATTCTGTCTTTAATAACGATATCAACTTTTCTCGTTGGAGAGTTTATTTCCCATGGATTCTATGTAGGAGAAAATAACAGCTACTTCAGATAGACATCTTTCTGGCATTTATCTTAGGTAAAACTGTATGTGAGTCCAGAAAGCATAAATGGTATAAATAAGACAAAGATATATGATAACAAATGATATACATGCTTTTAAGTCATTCGTTTATATGTTCAAAACACTATTTCTTAATATGTATTTTCCACGAGAGCGTGTGACAAACTATTTTTTCTCTCTTTAAATACACATAAGCTGCTTCTTCTGCAATATGTGGATGGGAAGGGAAACAAAATTTACCTAATTCTGTAAAGATGGTTATTCCTTATCGAAAGATAAATATCCAAGAAAACCTACTTTACATCAATTCTGTTATATCAGAAGCCAAACCTGAGTTTCTCACTGTAAGGCTGTCATTTTTTTCAGGCCATAATCAGTCATATGTACATATCCATTCTGTTTAATAGTTTACTCCAAAAAAAACCTACAACATATGAGAGTAAATCAAGCTGATATAGTTTCTTAATTTTTATTTATTGATTTGAGAGAGAGAGTGAAACATTGATTTGTTGTTCCGCTCATTTATACATTCATTGGTTGATTCTTTTTGACTAGAGATCGAACCTGCAACCTTGGCCTATCAGGATGACATTCTAACGAACTGAGCTACCTGGCTAGGGCAAGCTGCTAACTTTTACATGGTATTAATATATAGTATAGTGTGATATGAATTGGGTTTCACATTGTATTTGAACATATATAGAATAAATATAAATCTATATTATTCAGTTATAAATGAATTAAATTTAAAATAATTTAAATACATTTTAGTCAATAAATTCTTTTTTTTCCATTGAAATTTTTACACATTCAACAGGACACCTAATGACCTAAGAAAATATTATAAACACTATGAAAGAAGAATAATCCATCTTATAAGGATTGTTTAGTAGCTTTAATAGAAAATATGCAGTCCATTATTTTACTTTCCATATGGAAAGAAGTGAAATTTTTCAGGGACCTTAGAAACTTTTCCAAAGTTATTATTCAGGAATAACTAATATTTGTATCAATAAATATTGAGCATGATTTTTTTATGATTTAAATATGTGATTTACATACATACATATTTGGTTGAGGTAGATGGGTCATGAGTTCAGTCTTACCCTGCTTTAAAATTTGTCATTGCCATTCTTGTGTATGAGGGCCACCATGTAGGGCATGCAACATACATAAGACCTTACCATCTGTATAAGGCAAATTTACCTCTAAACTGCTATCCCATTGAATTAGAATCCATTTATTGAATGCATAATATTGAACATTGTAAAACACTTTGTGAGATGGAATCACTACCAAGAGCATTTATCTGTTTTGAGAAAGGACTAAATAAAAAGAGGGTAGAAGATTAGAAAGTTAAAATTAATTTAAATAATAGTTCAAGAAATGTTCAATGTGACTTACGCTTTAAGGTCTTGGGCAGAGCAAATAATTTAACTGAATAGAAGAAGAGAGTATGACCAACTATTCTTAGGGAAAAAAAATTAAAGACTAGACGGTACCTCAGTGTTCTTCAGAAAAACAGAATCAATGAAATGAGAAAGGGTGGGGGGAGAGGGGAAGAGAGAGAGGGAGGGAGAATTTTAATCGTTTTTGGGAAATTAAGGGTGGGAGTGGCTGGCAAGTCTAAATTTTGCAGGGCAGGCTAGGAGGCTGGAAACCCAGGGAAGGGTTAATAGTGCAGTTAGGGTCTGAAGACAGGCTAGAGGCAGAATCTGGTCTTCCAAAACCTGTTTTTTTATCTTAAGACCTTCATCTGATTGTATGAGACACACCCATATTATGGAGTGTCCTCAGCTTTACTCAAAGTTTACTGATTTAAAGTTAATCTCATCTAAAAAAATACCTTCACAGTGACAACTAGACTGACTTCGACCAAATATACGGGTGCCATGGCCTAGCCAAATTGACACAAAATTAACAATCATAGATGATCTTTTTAAAGTTAGTGTGAAGAATACTTGGCTGAAAGGAATATCTGAAATGTAGTCCAGTGCCCCAAAACTCTCTGCAAGCCAGTATCTCCACTCTAACATTTAATATTTGAATAATAAACTTTAGGTGCCCACAAGATAAATAATTATATTATCTCCTGTTTCTAATAAACTATACATGACTTTTAAAGAAATGACCAGCAAGTATTCAAAGTGCCTGGATCTCAGATTTGTAATTTTCTGTCCCCCACAAGAATTCATCTCAGTTTTCCAATGCTCCCAGCTACGTAATTTTTTGTCTTCCTGGGGTCTCATTTATAGTGTCTGTGAAATCAGGCTGTGTCTCTGACACATGGCAAATCTCCTTTTAGTGTTTGTTAAATGAATTTACAAACCAATGAAATCCTTCATAAATTAGTATTCTAGTTTATTTTTCATGTGTTCTCTGTGCTGATCTTCGGCTTTAGTCAAGAATATTACTGGAAAGAGCTTTGCTAATGCAATAATGTCGGCCTCACTGCTTAGCCCCCTCTAGCTTTTTATCCCTGCAGAGCTATCTAAGTTATGGCGCAAATGGACATAAGTAACTAATGGAAGGTCACATTTACTATATCAGATGTTAATTTGTTGCCAAGTATTTTTTGCTGTTTTCCATTTCATATCAAATGCTGCCCCAGGCCAAAATACTATGTGGCTTCTCAGGTCAGAGCAGAGGCAACTGCAAAGGTTTCACCTGGTAGCCTCATGGGGAAAGCTGCCCTCTCACGCCAGCCTCGGTGCACAGCTGAGCGATATGCCGCAACATCTGAGTGACTCTCAGCCAAGGACTCAGGGCCCCTGGCCTCGCCTGCTCTTTCGCATATTTGCAACCCTAGCCCCAGGGACTTTGATTCTTAGGTCCCTTTATGTGAGGCACTGGCAACAGGTCTTCTTCTGGAGGCCCTGCTGAGGCCTCCTATTGGTGAGAGTAGGTGAACACATTGAAGATACCTTTTGCACTGACTCAGTATTCTCTCCGCTCGTACCCCTGGCCCTCACCCCAACCCCAGGGTCCATGAAACTGCAACAGCCTTTTGAATGGGCTCCCTCAGTAGTAAGAGAACATCCACGTCTGTGCTGATCTACCTGGCCCTCCTATGAGGGAAAATGGGACGTGGGGGTCGGTGTTTTCTTGGGGCTTAGCCTCTTGTTTATAGTGTTGCAGGAAGTGATTAATGGCTTACCTCTTTTATTTTTGGCTTGTAGCTTTAATTGGCTACTCTGACTCTTGGCAGCTCAGTTCTCTCTCCCAGCTCAGATGAGCTCCTGACAAAATGGAGTGATGAATTAAAATGATAGTTTCTTCAAATCAGAGCACTTGGCCAGGTCGCACTTGGTTTACACTGGCTCTTTTACTATTTCTCACTTAAAACAAATTGATAACGGTCCACAAATATACTTCCACAACTAATTTGGAGTCAAATAGTATTTCCTAAACTTCATCAAATTATCATAATTTTGTTATTATCATTTCAACTCCATTGAAATAGACCCGGTAAAATTCACTGGAAAGAAATCAATTCCTCCCTCTGATGCACACATGCATTCATTCTTTTATACATTTATCACTCATTAAACAAATATGAATAGAGGAAAGCCTGCGTGTCTTGTTCTGTATAAAAATTATATAGAGCATAACACAAAGATGCATATTTTAAAAAGTGAAATTTTGGTATAAGACATATTAGCAAAAATATAAGTACTTTATTAAATTATAAAGAAACCTTGGTAAGACCATAAAGGGATGCTCTACTAATTTTGTGGATAAGTAAAGAAAGATGTCATAGAGAAGGTAACACTCAAGCTACCTCTTAAAAGATTAATAAAAATTTTCATAGACAGAAAAAGTGGTAAATAATAGTTTGGGAATGGGAACAACTTATACAGGAGTATGGAAATGTATACTGTTTCATTGAATAGTGAAAACCCAATACTGCTAAAAGAAAGGCTATAATTGGTGCAAGACTAGATCAGCAACCATCAAACATTTGGATGAATGTCAGGTATCATGTTTACAAGTCCTAACTTTATCATCTAAGGATGGGGTAATGAGAAATGTGCAAATGGAAAACTAATATAACGATTATTTTTAAGGCTGGGTATTCTGAGGACTTGGTAGATGCGTAGATGGTAATGAGGAAATAAATTATTAAAAAGAAAGCCGCTTAGGGTTAAATATCAATAGTAAAAGCCAGAAAACAGTAACAGTTTTTGGTTGTGTTTTGTTTTGTTTTTATTTTTGAACCAAAACTCCTCATTAGTATAACATGTGAAGCTTTTAGAAAAGATAGATGTTTGGACTCCATTCCAGGCCTTCTGAATCAGAATTTTAGGAGAGAACTCATTATGTATATATTAAAATTTTCTATAGGCTTATCTCTACCCATAATTTGTAAAGGGCCAATGCAAAATTGTAATGAACATGGAAGACAGAAATAGATTCAAGAAACCTTTCTGAACTGGAAACAAAGTACATCAGTGATGTGTTCTGAAGGCTGAGGTGTAATGTTGCATTGACTATTACTAAGTAGGCTGTGATGATATTTGAAAAATATCTGAACACAGGAAGAGAAAAATCTTTGAAATGATAGAAAACAAATTCAGTTTTCAATATATAGATGCTGGATTTTATCAACATGACAAACAATAAATTAGTTTAATTCTTTTATGGATTCCTCACTATGTATATTTATATAGTTTTAGAAACATATTTATAGGTTTTATGTAAAATCACTATTACTGACTTTATTTATATGATATTGTAGTTTCCATGATATTTTGACCAAAAGTATTTTCTTCATTTTTTTTTTTTTTTGCAAGGAAGATTTTCTGAGGTATTTCTTTTGGTTAGTTTATTTCAACCTTTTTTGATGACTGAGTTCATAGTCCATTTGAATACTTAGCAGGGCCGGGTAACTGAATTCAAGATATGATAGCCAGCGTGGCATGATTCCATTGTGAATCCTCAGGATAAAGCTGCTCACTGCCTGTAACAGGTGATTAATTTCTCATATGATGTTTACTGTCACCTCATAAATCTCCCCGGGTTTACGTGTCTAACCAATTACTTTTTTCCTCCAGCAAGGCACCTAATTGCTATAAAATTCTTAATCTCCTGTTCCTCCTGTATGTATTTCTCAAGCTGTGGGCTCATTTTATATTTGTTTCATATGATATATACTTTCCAGGAATTGAAATATTGTCCTGGGAATTGATAATTTCTTTAGAAATTTTGATATTTTTAAAGTCAAAAATTGTATGAAGTAATTCTTCTAAATGTACCAAAATTATTATATAGTCTATAGTTTTAAAGATGATATTATTACTGTTATTTGAATATTAATGTGCAATTCTGATGGTTTAACTACTTATATTAGCTAATAGGAAGGCAAGTGTGCTAGAATACCTTTTTTTTCTATTTTATGAATTTAAGGACTCATGATAGGAAATCACAAGAGGAACTTTTGCAAATACAAACATTCTAGAAGTTTATCATTTAAAATGGCTTTAACCAATCACCAAAATGGGCTTGGAACTGTTTATTTTATGTACAGCAATGCTTTGCACTTGAAAGCACACAATTTTCTTTTGATAGACAGAACTTAACTTACCATGGCTGCTATGATTCCTGCCCCTTGCTGTGTACCTTGTATAACCCCCTTCCCTCTTGAGTTCTGCCAAACCTAAGATTATAATGGGATTTTATTACTCATGTTATTACTAATCAATTGGTTTTGATTTAATCAAAAGGAGATTGTCCTTGTGGGCTTCATTTAATTGAGTTCTTAAAAATACTGGGTCCTTTTTGGAGTTAGAGGCATTGGAAGCTGAGATGGCCCATGCGGGAAGCCCTGTGGCTAAGAGCTCCGAGTGGCCTCTAAGAGCTGAAAATGGTTCCTGTCCAACCAACAGCAGTAGACTGAGAGTGTTTATCTAAATAAACACAAGAAACAAAATTCTGCCCAAAACACATTGAATTTGAAAGAGGACCATCAGCTCCAGAAAGAAGGGTGATGTTTGTGATACCTTGATTTTAACCTTGTGAAACCCTGATGAAGGACCTCAATTCAGCTATGTGAGGACTTCAGACCTATAGGAAATGTGAAATAATAAGTGGGTGTTGTTTTAAATAACTAAGTTTGTGGTAATT
This sequence comes from Miniopterus natalensis, assembly GCF_054644295.1. Taxonomy (NCBI): domain Eukaryota; kingdom Metazoa; phylum Chordata; class Mammalia; order Chiroptera; family Miniopteridae; genus Miniopterus; species Miniopterus natalensis. The sequence goes on along the minus strand of NC_142081.1, from coordinate 185,683,375 downwards.
TGTTAAGCAGCACCGAAAAATGAATACTCTATTTTTCTCTGGAAATATTATGTATACATGCAAATATAAATTGAAAGTTATACTAGTCTTTAAATATAAATATGCAAACTCTCAATCCTGAAAGTGCCTTGAACACTGTATTTTTGTCTGCCCATCTCAAAAGTATAATCCACCTATCAAAATGATATGGCCCTATTTTCCGCTTGGAGATATCTGATTTCCTTCAAAGTTAATGTTATCCTGTTTTAAGTCTCTTTTTTTGTTCAGGTTGAATCAGGTATTCCATGAAAGAAGGCAATGGTGGACAAGTGGATTGAGTTTCCTCAGTGAATGGAAATTGAAGCAAAAATACATCTTTTAACTTTAACATTAAATTACTTTTCATACTAAAAATGGAAGACATTTCTTAAGGATTGATTAACTGTGGAATTCACAAAAGTAGTGTTACCTTAGCAACTCATGACACAGAAATTAAGCTGTCAAAATCTTGATCATTCAAAAAGGGTCACTGATCTTTGTGTCAACACAGCAGATGAAAAAGAGCTGCAGTGATGTACTTTGCCAGGTTGTTGAACTCTAATAAACAAGCCAAGCTGTGTGTATGAATTCCCTAAAATAGACAAGTTGAGAATACAGCAGTATCTCTGCGTGCTAGAGCAGGTTTACAGGTAGCTGGGCATTGCAAACACTGTCAAAAAAGTTCTTCATTTACTATCTCCTTTTTTAATGAGGAATACAATACCAGGTGTACCACAAAAAGCCAAGCAGAGAAGCCCCTGCATTTGCCAAAAGTCATACCTTGATCACATTACCTGTTGTGAAGAGATCCATTAGGTCAGGGTTTCCCTTTAAAACTCTGGGGTGCCTTCTGAGCTGGAGGTTGGAGAGAAATCCACATGAGTTTCCCAAGTCTCTAAACATATCAAGTGAAGATATCCGCCAGTGCTATTCTGTTGAGATAAAAGGGTAATTGAGAAATAACTTTTTTTAAATCCAGTGTAACTTGTTTCTCCAATGCAACTCTAAAAAGGTAGTGCAATTAAATGGGTAACTAGTTTAGCTCTTAATAAACTTTAGTATTATTGAGGAATTCCAGAATATACATTTTGCATGTCTTCAGTGAGGGCCAACTTGACACCGTATCATACTATATATAATTTTAGCCAAGTACAGCAGTTTCTGGTCATTCATTTGTCTCTCAGAAACATTGTTTAGTCATCTCTCAACAATATGGTTGAATCAACAGCATTTCACTAAGACTCTGGGCATCTAATCTTAATACCACTTACATTAGTAAAAGAAAGACTTTCAGTTTCAGCACAATTCAACTATGGTTCATTCTGATCCTCTTTCATTCTTGATTGTAAAGGAATGAGTGCACGTTTGTTCAGTCCCATGAGCCCAAATGTAGGCTAATCATGGCTAAGTAAGGATCTCCCAAATATAGCCTACTCCCTGCAAACTTGGAATAATTTTAGGTTACATGGCAAACTGAACTTTAGAGATGTGATTAACATCATAACCCTTGAGATAAGAATATTATTTTAGATTAACCAGATTGACCCAAATCTAATGACATGGGGCATTAAAAGTATAAACATTTCTCCAGCCAGAGTCAGAGAGATGTGGTGGGAAACGAGGCAGTGATCTGAAGCATGAGAACTGCAGCCGCTGTTCCTGGCTTTGCAGATCAGGGAGGCCATGTGCCAGGGAATGCAGGCGGCCTCCAGCAACTGAGAATAAGCTCCAGCACTAGAGGCAGCCAGGGAACAGAGCCTGTAGCTTCATGGACCTGGATTCGGCAAACAATCTGAGTAAGCCTGAAGTGAATTATCCTCCAGAACCTCTAGACAAGGACCGAGCTCTGCTGACACCTTGATTTTGGTCTTGTGAGACTCTAAGCAGAGAAACCAAGAGATCCTACTAGATTCTCACCTACAGAACTGTGAGAGAATAAAGTTATCTTGGTTTAAGGCACTAAATTATTGGCAATTTTCATGGCAGCAGTAGAAAGTTAATACATCCAACTTCACAAATTCTCTATCATGACATTTGTCTCTGACTCAGTCTAGTCCCAGGCTTGTTCCTTAATGATTTACCCTACATTCCCTCTGTTTTGTTTGTTTCTTTTGTTTCTATGGTTCTTGCTCTGGTTCCAAGTGTGACCAAGTATGTTTCACATTTGCATTCCAAGTGGAAACCCTGGAAGTCACTTTCTCACTCTAGGGAAGATGTTGGGAAGCAGTTTTATAACTGCATACACTGTTAATCATACCTGCAAATCTAAGTGCTGGGGTACTCGCTAGATTGGTCATGTTTCCAAATAAATTCTCTCAGAGGAATATTCCACAGACCAACATGATAGACCTGGGCTGGGAGCCAGCTCTGGGAGTCCAGCCAGCATTAGATACCCATCAGGAGTCTGGACTGGGGCCATCATCAAAGGAATCAGGCAGAATACTAACATATTGCAATTGGGGACGGTCTATTGTAAGCTTACTTCCTGTCCTGAAATCTTGAGGAAATGGAGTCAATTGTGGTTCTAATGTCCTTTTCACTGAACACAGATATGACGTCAACTGGTGATGGCTGTTTGTCTTTCTTCATCTTCAGAATCGTCCTTGTTACTGCCTTTCTCTCCTCCCCTTTCTTCTGGATATTGGAGATCTATCTATCTATCTATCTATCTATCTATCTATCTATCTATCATCTATCTATCATCTATCTATCTATCTATCTATCTATCTATCTATCTATCTATCTATCTATCTATCTATCTATCTATCTATCATCTATCTATCTATCATCATCTATCTATCTATCATCTATCTATCTATCATCTATCTATCTATCATCTATCTATCTGTCTATCTATCTATCTATCTATCTATCTATCTATCTATCTATCTATCATCTATCATCTATCTATCATCTATCTATCTATCTATCTATCTATCTATCTATCTATCTATCTATCTATCTATCATCTATCATCTATCTATCATCTATCTATCTATCTATCTATCTATCTATCATCATCTATCTATCTATCATCTATCTATCTATCATCTATCTATCTATCATCTATCTATCTATCTATCTATCTATCTATCTATCATCATCATCTATCTATCTATCTATCATCATCTATCTATCTATCTATCTATCTATCTATCTATCTATCTATCTATCATCTATCTATCCATCTATCTATCTATCTATCATCTATCTATCATCTATCTATCTATCTATCATCATCTATCTATCTATCTATCTATCTATCTATCTATCTATCTATCTATCTATCTATCATCTATCTATCATCTATCTATCTATCTATCATCATCTATCATCTATCTATCATCTATCTATCATCTATCTATCTATCTATCTATCTATCTATCTATCTATCTATCTATCTATCTATCTATCTATCTATCTATCATCTATCTATCATCTATCTATCTATCATCTATCTATCTATCTATCTATCTATCTATCTATCTATCTATCTATCTATCTATCTATCATCTATCTATCATCTATCATCATCATCTATCTATCATCTATCATCTATCATCTATCATTTATCACCTATCTATAGATATATAGATATATATCTATATATATATATTTTCAAACATCAATGCATCTGGATTGCTTTACATGTTCATAGTTCAAATACATTTTTACATTTCTAAACATTATGGTGAGAGGTGATCTTGTTCATCTTTTAAATGTGGGAGAAAAACAGAGTATAGAGTCATGCATCCCTTAATGGTGGGGAGATGTTTTAAGAAACGTGTCCTAAATTGATTTCCTTGTTGGACGAACATCACGGAGTGACTGCACTGACCCGAAACTAGATGGTTTGACCTACCACACAGCGAATAGCTTAGCCCGTCCTAATTTATACATTATTATTTTGGTTTTACATTTGATTTTAATTAGCAATAATACCAATTTTAGTTCATTGGTTTATTATTCCAATTATTTTTATATTTAGCAGATAGTTGTCCATACTTATCCTATATTTAAATTGCCAAATTCATAAGACTCACCTGCATTTGTTTTTTAACTCCTCTAATAAATCAGGGCTTCATCTAAGGTATTCCGCTGAACAGATACCTCCACAATTCCATGTTAAAATCAGCTTTTAAGTGGCTCTGAAAGTATTTTAACCTGCTATTTAAAGTTTGTAATTGGATAATCATGGAGATAAATTGTAGACTGCAATACATCATATAAACATGACAAGTGAACTTCAGGCCATAAATATACAAAAAGAAGTTAATACTGGAGTTACATGAACTATTTAAAATATAAAGTAGAAGGTCAACCTTCTTTTAATTCCATAATAGTCACTGTTGAATTTCTTAAAATATTATTTTTCTCGGGCTTTTGTAATGCTTTGCCCTCCTGATTAAAATTATTCTTAATTTAATCATCTAATCCTCTGATCCTACTTTCAAAGTTTATTCTAAATGGGGTCATTCTCTTCTTTTTTTTTTTCTTCTTCTCTGTACTCAATTTGTTAAAACCCTTTGCACTCAAGCTAAAACGTTTCTTTTTGTTGACATTTCATTCTTCCTTGAAAACTGTCCAGCAGTCATTAAGTCCTCAAGATTCTTTTCTTAAAATGTATGTCATAATGTTCCATAGTTTTAGTTCTCACAGCTATAGCCTTTGGGGCTATCTTAAGTCATTTCTGAAACTTTATATAAATTTACATCACCCACATAAGACACCCTGCCTTCACGGTCTCTATGCTCAAGTACATCTCCAAATAACTGAGTATTAATCTTTATAAGCATTATTTGAATTGTTATAACTTTCTTCTTGGTGGCCTTTGCTGGCTCTATTTTATTATCCTAGTAAACAAAGTAAAACTATGTTGCTCTAGTTTACAAAATTATCTACAGTCTCAAAGTTCTAGTATTTTCTTTCATAGCATTCTCGATTTCAGTCAAAATGAACTCTCTCTTAAAAAAACAACATTGTTTTTCACATCCGTGGCCTAGCGCACAGGTCTCATATCTGTTTTTCTGTACTTCAAGGTGTGCTTTTTATGTGAAGTCTTCCATAATGGCCTATACAAAACGAATAACAAGTATGCCATTCTTTTTATGGTAATTAACCCTTGAATATCTCTTATTATAAGCCCCTTAAAGACAGACAACCTGATAACTATATATTTCTTTCTTTCCTCCATAATGTTCACACTCCACCTTTGATAATGCTGAATAAAAGCAGAAGGACTTATTTATGGTAAAACATTCCCTGTTTTAATGCATAACTTGAAAATCATAAAATTACATTGTCCCATTTGTAAACAATAACAACAAAAAGAGAGAATGGCTGCATTAGTCTCCTTGAACTGCTTTAGAACCGAGTTAAATCTACTTTCCTGAAAGTTTCTTCCTTTGAAGAGTGTATGCTTGTCACTGTGTGAGAGGGACAATATCATAATTAGCATTTGACAATTCTGCATTGAGACTTGGAGTCTCAAATATGCACTGAAGTAATTTATGAGGCATTTGATACGGTGAACTGATGATTAGATGTAGGTTAAGTCCCAGCATAAACTTTCTCAAATTGTTCTACTCAATTCAAGGCGCTGATTGAGAGAGGGTTAGGAACTACTCTGTAATCTGTAGGGTAACATAAGAGCTATTTTATTCCTTTATCCTACTTTTAAAAGCTATTTTAAGCAAGAAGTAGCTCACGTATCTATTTTATATTTTTTCCTTTGAGGTTTTACTATATTTAGGCCTTGTATGCACCTACAGTAATCTGGTTATTTAAGACTAATGGGTTTTTATCACAAATTAAAGAAATAAGTAATTTTCAGTTTGTGTATTAACACAAAGACTACCACTATTCTTAGAAAGATTTGTTATAATTTTTTTATTAATTGCAATATTTACCGTTAATGGATGATTGCATAAAAATGGGGCTCTCCAAGTGAGTTTAATTAATGTAAAAATTAAGGTTCACAGTCACAGGATTATGCCCTAATATTTTATTGAGACATGGCATAAGCCACTTCAAAGTCTGCCCCTGCTAACTTCTCCAAAGGAATTTCCCACAGGTTTTCCCTCTTCTCTTTGGGATCACTAAGCTACTCTTTCGCTCTGCATAAGACACTGGATTCTTTTTGTTTGTCTTTTCATAACTTCCAATGTTTACGTGCATTATATTCCTCTATATGCTTTACCTGGAAAATCTTTATTTCCTTTTTCTATTTGGGAGATATTTTTAGAAGAATTGTTGCCCAAATACTGTGGGAGATCTTCACTAGGCTACATTCTTTACGAAACTCTAGAAATTCTGTAAGAACAATCTAGAATATGACATTTTGTGAGGTATCTAATAAGCATTTAATAAATATTTGTTGGCTGAATTGATTGAAGGGAAGGGACTAGTTCTATACACAAATAGATGTCTAGAAGTTGAGAAGGAACAATACGATAGGGGGCTGCTATTATGAGTACAGCTGCGTGCGACTTAGATGACTTTTTTCAATATGTCTCAGTTCTTTGTTTTATATATGTGTGTGTATATATATAATATAGATGTAAATATATATATTTCCCATCTAGAGGTAGAAAGACAGCAACACACCTATTAATGTCCTACTTTAGAAGTGCTCCTTTGATGAGTTTTAGAAAATTCAATGTTTAAATAAAATATTGACAATATAAATTAAAATGAAGCAAAATTACTATATGTAGAATATGTTTTAGTTACCTAAGTGATTTCATGTAAATTATATTTTATTTTTGTTTAATTTCTGGAAACATTGGATAGTACTCTAACTCCACAGTTTAAATGTTTATATTGTAATGTTATCACCTGCCTTTGGTGCATTTTCATTTGGCTTTCCTATTTTTTTATTTTATTTTATTAATGAGGGGCACATTTTGTTCTTCACTGAGTCTGGAATATTAAGTGATAACAACTTGATACATAGCAGAGATCTTTTTCTTTTTCCTTTAAAACAAATTTCATGCACATTACCCTTCCCTGCCCTTCTCTTCAATTCACTTTAACATGCCCTTTTGAAGGAATTTTCACAGAGGTAAATATTAAGCAGCACATATACACTAAACAATTTTCCTTTAGTTTTTTGTTTGTTTGTTTGTTTTTTCCTAATCCGGACTGTGTTCCTCCTCAATTCTCACTGATTCATTCCTGAACTTTGAGGTCCTGTGTTAAACATAACCGGTTTAAACATTGAGCAACGTAGTTGCTGTTACATTGCAGACACTGAATACATTTAAGTATTGAGCAAATGAACGAATGATCAATGAATGAGTGAAGTAAACATCAGTTCAGCTAAGTGGTGAGGCTGATTTTCTCACATGCAGTTGAGGAAACAGAAGTAAGAAACGCAGGCTCTTTGCTATATTTTCTGAAAGCCTGACTATTGTATCAGAGTCCTTAATGGAAAAAAAAAATAGTAATTTGAATGGGAAAGCTTTAATATAACAGGGAATAGAAGTGCTGAGCAGTGAGAAGTAAGGGGAGTTTGCAGGACACAGGAACGGGCCAGAAGGGCGCTGAGAAGCAGGGTCCCGGGCGCGTGCGGCCGACCCCCGAGGACAGGGTCCCTGCGGCGCGCGGCTGGCGCTTGCCGGGGACTCGCTTTCCACGCGGGGAAGAGCTGCCCGTGGGGGGCGTCGCCGGAATTGAGAGGCGCCTGTGCAGGGCCGCAGGGGGGATCTGCGGGGTGCAAGGGAGAGGCCTGCCTCCAGGAGCGGCGGGCACTGCGGGGTGCAGCCCGGCTCTGAAGGACCCCCCGGGGTTCAGCAGCCGCGGCGCAGCACAGCGCCCCCCGCAGGAGCCAGAAGGGGCCGCTGCCCGACCGCCGAGCACCAAGGAGCAAACGCGAAGGGCCCTCCCGCCTGGCTTTCTACCCACACGGAGCAGCATCCTGCCAGCTGACAAAGGAGAATGTTTTTAAATTTATTTTGATCGTGGACACTATTACCAAGGTCCCCATCTCCGCCCCCGCCCCCGCCACCTCCACCCCGCCCCTGCTCCCCTGGGACCAAGGTCCCTTTCCACAGAGCAGACACGGGGGGAAATTGGGAGCTGAGAGGCAATCGTGCGACAACTGGCCCCCCTCGAAATAAAAACTGAAAGGCGGGGGAGCAGGCGGGAGGCCAGAGGATGCCCTCAATAACCAGAGACGCGGCCTGTCTGCCTTACAGGGAGACGAAGCCTGAGAGCGCAGCGCATCGGGCAGGAAGGAAGGTCAAGGGCGTGGGTCGGGTCCGTGCCAGCTGCCCCGCCGTGGCCGGGCGGTGGGCATGCTCCGGGCATGCGGGGGGGGCCAGCCTGACCGGTCAGGGCCCCTGCCCGGGATTCGGGCTCGAGCCCTGCTGGGGAGCGTGCAGAAATGACAATAAAACGTGAATATCAGAGCAAGCGAATATACCCGGAAAGAAATTCAAAAGTTATATGCATTTATCTTGCACCTGTATTGTACCAATACAGTGATTGTTTCCTAAGAGGATTGCTTCCCATAGTTCCGTATCTGCCCTCTTTTGAAAATATTATTATTGAAAACAAGTTTTAGGTTAGTTTTAGATTTTAGGAATCATGTTGAGAAGGTACCTCAAAACACCAAGGTGAACTTTTTAATAATTATATTTTAAATTCTAAATATATTTATAATATACCTATTTAGCAGATAAAGTTCACAGCCAACAGCTTTAGGGATATTTAAGGGTAATTAGGTTTCATTACATCTAGATCTTAAACACTAAGACTCATTTCTCTGAAATACGTGAGGAGCTATGGACTAACAAAAATTATTTTTCTTTATCATAGGCAAATATCACAAGTATACTTTAATAGGAATTATATATTATTGAGTTGGATTCAATAAGTCTTCATGCATAAAGCAAAATTACAGGATGCATAACTTGGAAGGAAAATAGTCTCTAAGAATTAACAGGCAGGGTTGTAAAATTTATTAGGATTTCCATTCAAACATGTTTAAGATATGCCTTAAAAAAGTAACTAATCCTGACAATGCTTATTAACACAGTTTATACCTTCTACAAAATGGATACCCTTCCTGTTATTATTTAAATGAGAGAGGCTAGCATGTCTAATTTTAATCTCAATGATTTGTATTTACATTTTGTGCTGTTTTTCTTCTCACCGTAGATGACTTCCAACTGGATCTCAGAAGCAAAGGAGAACCCTCAAGGCATCTGTGTGAAAAAAATTAAATAAGCATTTTAATGAATTAATACTGGTATTTGTGCTCTATAAGTTAAGTTTTGAAAAAATAAAAAATACTATATTTATAGTTGTATTTATAAATTGCTAGTGGTTAAAACATGTTATAGAGGTAATATAAAAATTTCACTTATAATAAAGTATTAATACAATTATGTAATAAAGTTATGATTGTTTTTATTGTTAGCTGGTAAATGTAAAGTGTGTTGCTTGGGAACAAAGTATCTTTGACCACTGTTGGATCATTAAAATAATTCACAAACAACAAATACTTAATAAAAATGTAAAATAATTATTTTGCCTTGAGTCTCTTATAAATGCATAAATCACAAGTATAAGCATTTAGGCTAATGCAGTAAAAATAAACAGAAAAGTACCATAATAGTAAAGCTTGAAAGGTTCTATTTAAGTTTCTGCATAATATTGTTTAGATAGATGGATAAGTTAAATGAAATTGGAGTTTGGTATGTCCTCACAGGAGGGCTGAGATGGAACAGAAGCCTTACTTGCTACCGATGGTGATGGGATGTTCTCTATGAGTCATGTCCACTGACTTCAGAATTATAATTTTGTTGAAGCAGAACGCTGTTGTTTTTATCCTTACATGACAAGAAAATGTGAGCAATGCTTTTGTCACCAACGTAAATTGGGCTGCCCCAATTACAAACACATGGTCATTTTCTGTTTGTGGCAAAACTAATGCGGTCCATTATTGAAACGTATTACTTGAAATGTACTGACATATGCATCCTGTGATTATCTGCCTTCGACATGTTCCTATCCAAACAACAGTCGCTTTGCATTTTAGTCTTTTAGTGCTTTTTCTGATTTTGGGCTTAGATTTATGGTAAAGTATTCATCAATCAAATTGGCATTGCTTTTAGTCACATTTGGGGGTTGAATTTAATCAGCAAATGCTTATGTTTCACTCCTCTCTATGTAACTTTAGGACCCATTGCAGTTTTAATAGCTTACTTTGGAGGTCTTCCGAAGACCATAATTATTTATATAAACGCATTTCAGTGTTGTTGCCTATTAACACTTGAAAACAGGGCTACAAGGGGAACTTCCCGAAGTTCACTATGCCAATACTTCTACAGCTGCTACTTAGAGCTGTCTTCAAACAGGAGACTACCTGACTGCCGCTGCCAATTGGATTTGCTTAACTATTATTTCCCTTTAGCCAGAGGCACAGAATGTAGAAAATCTATATCTAAAGCTTTGGCAGAAGCTTAGCTATTTATCATTTGAGTGAGCATCAAGCAGGCCAGGTGTACTGTTTATTTTAATGAAGCCAATATTGAGAAGAGTTCAGAGTAACAATACAAAGCATGATTTACTTCCTTTGTCCCTTGTTTGCTGTTGCAAGAAGGTTGCAGTTCCCTAGCTCATAAAATAAGCTCGGCTTTAATTCATTTGCACACACACTCAGAATAGGGAAGCCCCTTCTATTCAGACCTCACTTGCACTATATTGTGTTTGATTTTTAATATAATGCTTTCTTTAAGGAAAAGACTTTGCCATACATTGCGATTCACACTATGCCTGGAACCACAAGACAGAAAACAGTACATTTATTCTGAGGAAAAAAGATGGTTGAAGTTCAGAGGCAATCTAAACAGACCCTCTATTTGAATGTGAGTGAGTGGATGGCAGTGACCTGGAGGATCATTTCAAAGTCTTTTACCTTTTTTCATATGTACAATGTGTTGTATGCTTCTAGTTCCTCCAAACATACCTAAGCTGCAGTATTCGGGATGAAGAGAAAGTTGTGATAAGCTTCAAGGTAATGAGCAATAATGACAATTAAGACAAACATGACCAGTCAGACTCTGAAACAACCTGTGGCCGGAGTAATGACAAGTAATGATGGGTGGTGGGCACGCAGTGCAATATACAGAGCATGTAACATAGACACCCACGCCTGAAACCTATATGTTCATACTAACCAATGCCACCCCAATACATTTAATAAAAAAAGAAAAGAAAAAGAAAACACATGACAGGAAGGGGTGGAGTTCTGCAGAGGACAGTTAGATACACCTTCAGCATCCAGGACCCTGCCATGCTTCAGCCCCACTAACACATGGGGACATCCAGAGATTACTACTCCTCTACCTTGGAGGATTTTTGAGTAAATAAGGGAGAACTTCAACATTTGATCCAACTGATAAAAAAAAAATACTGTAAGAGCTAGATTTTCTCCTAGTCCCTCAAGTTTAGCTATTTCTTTGTTTTTTCTAACAATAGTAAGAACTTTTGACTCCATGTCTTAGGGTCAGGAATTCTGAGGACACACTTGACAAGAAAGAAAGTTTATCCCTCCATCTACCACTCAGGTAGATATTGACACCCCCTTTGCCAGACTCTGTTCTAGACACCGCAGAAGCTTAATGTATGGCGAGAAAAAATCAAGAAATATTGAGTTTAAAAAAAATATATCCATTTTCTCATGACCGCATAGTGCAGAGGAATTGAAGGTAAGATATCCATTGCGGAAACCATTCTGTATTAAAGGTGATAGTTTCATGAGACAAGTAACACTCATAATAAGAATATATTTGAAGTTGTTACCAAAATATGGCAAAGTATCTTTTGAATTCAGAGCTTCTGCACTCTTCATTTCTCTTCCTGCGATGTCCTATCCCCCCAAAAATTGCCTGGCTAAATACTTTATTTCATTTGGATATCTGTTCAAATTCACCTTCTCAAAGAAGCTTTTTTCTGATTAAAATATATCATTTCATTCAATAATCCTATCCTGCCTATTTTCCCTCCTAGCATTCTTACCATCACCCAGATATTTACACACTTTCTCAATCACACCTACATTTAAACATACACCTGTTACATTCTGTCTCCCCGCCCCTGGAGTGAAAGCTGAATGACCTCTACAGCTCCCTCTGCTTCACTTTCCCTAATGTCTAGAGCAGTGCCTGGCAGAGCAATTCACTCCCACTAAATATTTGCCGAATGATTATCTATTCACGTATCAACCATTTGTTTCATGAGAAAGTGGGTGACATACTTTTAATTTATGTGGTTCATGGCGTAACTAGTCCTTAAACTTTACACTTGACAGCAAAATAGTCTTCTCATATTTATGAAATCATATGTAAGTCTTCTGTTACTCTTTTCTTTGTTCCTTGGTACATACTGTTCCTTAAATTAATTAATTAGCTAATTAATTTCCCTTCTGGCTGTTTTTAAGATTTTCTCTTTATCATTGGTTTTGAGTATAATTTTCTCTTTATCATTGGTTTTGATTATAATATATTGGTGCAATTTTCTTTATGTTGTAAGTACTTAGATTTTATTGAACTCTTTGAATCCATAGGAATGTGGTTTTCATCACAGCTGGAAATTTTGGGATTTGATTTAATAAAAAATATTCCCTCCATTCTCTCCTTTTGGGGCGATTAAATGTTCATTAGGATCTCTAACATTGCCCCATATTTCAGTGAAGATCTAGTCACTGTCTTCTACTCTCTCTGTCTCATTTTTATAGTTTCATTTTTATTGTGTTATTTTTTATTTTATATATTACAGCTTTTATCTATCCCAAATTGATTTTTTATATTTTATTTCTATGTTAACTCTATGGATACATGGACTTTGGCCTAACAGCTGTTTGTGTGGTATCTAATTCTAAGCTCTGATTCATTGCAGTTGGTTTGATTGAGGTACTTCCTTCTCACGGTGGGTTTCTTTTTCCCACTTCTTTGTGTGCCACTAATTTGTATTTGATGCCAGACAGCACAGATTTGCCTTTGTGCAGTATTAGAGACTTTTCTATACCTGTTAAAATTCTTCATCTTTATTATGTGATCCAGTAAAGTTATTGGAAAACAGTTTGTCCAGTTTTATCTCGATTTTAAGATTTTATTAAAATTGAAGACATTGGTAATGCTCAGTCTGGGGTTAATCGAGCAAGGCTTTTTTGAGTATTCTACCTAAGGCTCCACTGATTGTGATGCTTTTTTCTGGTTGGTGGGAGTAGGCACTGTTCTTTCTGTGAACTTCGTGCGTGAAATCAGGGCACCATCCCATCTAATCCTGTTGCTTGCATGTGTTTTCCCCCAAGTATTTACTTTTTGAGCCCTTATGAATTCTCATCTGACCATCAATAGCTGCAGCAAATCTCTGAGGTTCTCCCTGTGCACTCCCCTCACTGGTAATCTGTCCCTCAAACCCCAGTGTGGTTTTGTTTGTTTGTTTGTTTGTTTTTTATTGTTTTTATTCCTAGAACAACTCAATCTCCTCAACCAAGGGAGTCTAGTGGGTTGCCCCTCGGTCTGCCCTTTCTATACTATGGCCCGTAATTGTCATAAAGCACTAATTGTGGCTAGTGGTAAGACTAACCTTTTCTTTATATCTTGAGATTACTATCTTTTGTTTCCTGAAGTTGAGGATTTTGAAATTTGTAGTTCCAGTTATTTAATCCATCTGTTGATCATTTTAGGTGTGAGAGCAAATCTTGTCCCCACTATTATTGCTCCATCTTGCCCTGAGAACTTTAGCCAATTTGACATTCCTGGGCACTCTCCTGAATTAAGTAAGGCTTTGGTTCCCACCTGCAATGTGCCTGTAAACTTTTTTCATGTAGTTATCTGGAGCAATATAGGTGTATTTTCCAGGGTTCTCCATAGAGAGATTTGTTTTAAGGAATTGAGTCATGCATTGTGGAGGTTTTGTAAATTCAAAATCTTCAGGGTAGGTTGACAGGCTGGAGTCCCTGGGTACAGTTGTAGTTTGTGTCTAAAGACGGCATGCGAGTAGAATCTTTTCATGTTCAAGACAGTCAGTCAGTGTTATATGAAAGCCTTTAACTGACTGCATTAGTCCTACATATATTATGAAGGATAATCTGCTTTACTTAAGTGGGCCAATTTAAATGTCAATCTCAACCAAAAAAGACCTTCATGGAAACATCCAGAATAATATTTGACTAAATATCTCGGAGCCATGGTCTATTCACATTGACACATAAAATGCATATGATTTGCTTTCCATCTCTTAGAGATCATTGTCTTCTGTTGTCTAGTGTCCAAAGACATTAATTTTTGAGAGCCATTGTAAAATATATTTTGTGTGACTTTTTATTTTAATGGGGAAAAATAAATATGTTCTCTATTATTTCATCTTATAGAAATGAAGATTCTGAGTGCATTACATCATCTCAATTTTCCTGTTTCACAAAATTGAAGACAAACAAATAAATAGTTATAAAAGAATCCATGTGTAAATTCAGGGGTAAAAAACATTTTAATTTAACAACTATGTTATTAGATTACTTAGTCATGTTTGCATTTTTATAGGATATTTTATTCAAATTTAAAATGTCTATATATTGAACTATGGAAAAGGGAACAATTTATAAACTATATATTGCCTTTTTTTCATGTTACCTGTAAATTAATTAAGAGGTTATTATGCAAAGATGCAGATAAACACATAAAGTCAATCGTAATTTTTGGGGTGTCAATGCATAATTTTGTACTTTGCAATAATGCATGAAATGCTCCTTTTATTAGAGAAAAACCTAACTAAGCACATATACAATTATCTATATTTAGAGAACTGGTATCAAATCTACAAATGTAGCTTTGGGTTAGATTGGAACCTCCTTGCCCCACCTCCCTATTAGAAATATGTAATTTTAAAAGTCATAGCTATAAAAGAAATAGACAAACTACCAGTAAAGCTAAAATTATTTGCAGCCTCATTTGAGGAAAAGAGGAGTGAACAGGATAATCTTACATCAAAACAAATCACTGATCCAGATATAGAAGTTTTAATGAATGTAATTTCCCTTTCTTTAAGTAAATCTCCATCAACAATCTCTTTCCTCTACTTTTCAACTAAGTATTGCTTCCAAAGTTAATGTATCTTTCAGAGAAAACTATTCCAGTTTTTAATACAAAAGAACAGCTTTGTATGTCTACCATAATGGTTTTCTTTTATAACCAGATTGTACTTCAATGCTTTTTCTTTGATCATAAAACCACATCTATATAATAGAGTGTAAATAATGCAAATTAATTTTAATACATAATTACATGTATAATGGCTCACTGAATAAAAGTTTAGTACAAATGAGTGAAGTAGAACATAAAAAATATTAACATACCACAATGCCTTCACTAATTTTAGCATTATCCATGTTATTTTTGAAAGATTTTTATATATATGATGGTTCAATTTTGTTTTTCATTTCTAAGCCACTTGAAAAACAAAATGGTTATTTAATATCTCTGAAGAATAACATCTATTGTGGATAGAAGAAATTCAAACTTCATTACCAACATACATCATCATGGCCAAAAGGGTCTAATCACGTGGATTTCCACCATTATCACCAATTTCATTAGGCAGAGAAATTGTCATCCCAGGGTGCAATGTGAAGAGCAAAACAAGGTGATCTGAAATAGAGAAAGGTTTCTGGGGTGGAGTTACTGAGGCATTATTAAAATAATATCCATTATTAGGCAGCTTCTCATATGCATCATCTAATGTAATCATCACAAACCTCATCAAGTGTTGTTTTTCTCATAGTACGCCCCTAATTTGAAACCAGACACTTGACTTTGAAATCTGTGCTTCTGTTACTACTACATAGAGCCCAGTGACTGATATTGCCGTATAGCCAGTGGTTGTGAACTATTTTAATTATTTGATAGAGGATTTTTACTCTACTCTGGTTCCTTGTTTTTCAATAAAGAGTTTGGGCATGAGTTGTGATTAAAGAAGGAGTATAATGCAACACTGACTTAATTTCAACTTGGCTTATTTTTACGTTACTTTTCTAAAAACACTGTCAAAATGCCACATGTGGTGAATAACAATAGTAGCAGTAGCAATAAAAAAATCACATATATTTTCCATTTGAATTAATGAATGAAGAAAGCCAATCTGAAAAGGAGGCTACATATACTGTATAATTCCACCTGTATGACATTATGGAGAAGCCAAAACTGCAGAGATAATACAGTGACTCAGTGGGCATGGGTGTGGGAGAGGAGGAAATGAATAGGCAGAATACAGGTATTTTAGGGCAGTGAAAAACTTTGTCTGATATTATAATGATAAGTATATAATGTTGTTATATATTTGTCCAAACTCATAGAATCTACAACACCAAGAATGAAGCTTAAGGTAAAATATAAACTTTGGATGATTATGATGTGTTAATGTAGGTTCACTCTTGGGGGGGAAAAAAGTACCAATCTGGTGAATAATGTTGATAATGGAAGACGCCATGCATGTATGGGGCTGGGAGCATATAGCAAGTCTTAATATTTCCTTTTTAATCTTGTTCTAAATAAAAAACTGTTCTGAAAAAAAATAAAGTAAAACAATTTTTCAAACATAAAATTTTAATAATTTCCTCTAAGGTATATAGAGTGCTTTCCTAAGTCCACATTATTCATCTTTGCTTAATGAAAATGATGACAATTTCTTGAGTTTGCATCATTAAAATAAGAGTTTATAATTTTTTGGGTACAAATCTGTTTTAATATACTTCACATTTTAACTAGGTGGACTCTAAAAAGTCTGATAAAAATAATTTTTTTTGACTCCATAATTTAGGAGTGTGAATTCCTAACAAAAATGACCAGGTCATATATGAACTAATAGATTTCTATATTAAAATTTGAGAATATTCTCTTTATTTTTTTTAGTAAATCACTATTAATCATTGTCTTTGGTGGCCGTAGAGGTTAATCTCTCTCTTATACAATTAATATTTTTTCTTGTTTATTTAATATGGATATCTTTGATCTCTGAACTAGAATTTAAAGATTGTGATTAGTGAAAAGAATGAATAATAATAAACTATCAATAGTGCCATATTGTGGGAACATGAAATGTAGGCAGCCAAAAAGTAGCCAAGGCCACAAAACGTTTGTTGGAAAGAGTGGTCAGTTGTGTGAACCCCAGAGATAAACTAAATGTCAAAAGACTTAAACCAACTATAAGCATTTTAATGTGCTGAACAATGGTAGTGCCAGGGTGACTCATAGGAATTGGTAATGATAAATTAAGAAATAAATATGTTTTGGATATCTGAATTAGAATGAACAGAGTGATTTCCAAAATGTCTCTTCAAAAGTTGCTCTGGAGCGATTTAAAGCAATTATATTTCTATGGCATGATGAAAACAGCCATGGAAAGGCAACTTTTTTTGTTGGCCAACTTTTATACAATCGATCAGATTGATTGTGTGACAGTCCAATTAATTCAGTCACTACGATGGATGAAAACAGTGAATCGTCCTTGCTACAATTCAATGTTTGGGTCAAACGGGCATGAACTATGTTTATGTGCCTGAAGCAAATGGATGAAGGAACAGCAGTGAAGTCAATGAGTTTCATTGGCCTGGTCATTGATCTCTTTAAAATCCCTATAACAGCCAAACTGAGGCCCTGAGAATCAGTCACTGGGACAGCCAATCACAGACTGCTCCAGTAATTAAGCCACAATGCTTGGCATTTATGAGTACAAAGTTGAGTAGATTTTGAAAGAGCTTTTATATTTTCTCCATCTTAACTAATTATTAACAGTTATTTTCTACTGTTGAAACCCTTTCAAATCTTGTAAATATTTATCTCTAAACCTAATATATATTAAAATCTAATGATCTATGAGTAAAACACTATACTATCAAAAAAGAGAAGGCAGGCCCTATATTGGAAAATATGGTGCATCTAATTATAGTTCTCTAAAGTGCTGTGATGTTTCCTCATTGCTAAGGAAAGCATGTTTGAAAACCTACACAAATCATATATTTAATTTATTTCTATTCTTAACTTTCTTCCCCTTCAGCACTTAAAAGTTTTTAAAAATATAATTCCTACTCCCTTTCTAGGCTGTCTTCAAAATGTAAAGACCACCAGCGAAACTTCTCAATTAAATTCAATTTATTTATTTACTTATATATTCAACAGGTGCTACTGAATAGCCACAATATTTCCAGGCACTATTCTACAGCCCAGAGGCAGAGAAGAAAATAAAACAAATGAAGCCCTTGCCCTCATGGTGTTAAAATTTTTGTGGTGTAGACATTGAATAAGCAAACAATAAAAAGCATGGTATCGTGTCAGATGATAAAAAGAGCTAAGAAGAAGATGAACACATTAGGGACTAGAGAGAAAGTACTATCCTATTTTAAGTAGTGTGGTCAGGAAACATTCCTCTGATGCAGTGAGATGTATTCTCATACATGAATGAGGTGAGGAAGAGCCATACAAAGCAGCCCAGGCAGAGTTCATTAGGGCTTGAAGTCAGGAGAGTGCTTGTCATGTCCAAGGGGCAGGAAGCACACCAGTGTGACTGGAGCAAAGTGAACAAAAATAGTCACATTGGGTGATGTTGGAAAGATAACTAAGAATAGATTATATAAGCCTTTGTAAGACATGGGAGGATGTGATATGTTGATCTAAATGTGATCTAAAGAACTTAATAAACTGATGAACAGAATAGATTTAATGACATGGAAGCATAGATGAGACTGATGAATGTCAGAGGGATGGAGGAGGGCGGGTGGGGGGAGGGGGAGAGAGTAACCAAAGAATTTATATGCATCTATGCACAACCCAAGGACACGGAAAATGGGGGGAAGAGGGACTGGGGAGGGGGATGGGACGGGGTGGAACGGGTCATTGGGGAGAAAAAGGGACATCTGTAATATTCTAAAAAAATATATATGATATGTATCAGTCAGGTTTTTACTACAATAATTGTTGGCATGTAAAAATTAGCATCTGAAGGTTGACTAGGGTTCAGTTGGGCTCAGTAGATTGGTGCCATGTAGAAGGTTGGGTCCAATATATTCCCCCCTTCCTTATATTATTATATTTATATTTCCTACCCTGGGCCTACCTCTATGTAAATGTAAATTACTTGGTGTTTATTTCCTCGGTTTTCCCCTGGATTAAAGCTATCCTGAAACAGAGTTAGTACTTGACTTTTTCTCTACTATAACACTTGTGACTGAGACAGGGTGTGGAGCTGAGGAGGTTCCTAATATATATCTGCAGACTGGCTTCATTCTGGAGAGGTTTTTGAATTAAAACCATTGTGGAGTGGATAGATACTTCTGATATACTTCTCTGTAATTCTCCACTCTTCAAATATGCTTATAAACTTTTTGAAAATAAAAATCTCTTCTATGCTTGTCTTATGCGAACCTGTAACACACACAGAGTTAAGTCAATACGTAATGTCACCAAGCTCTTCGAAGGCATTATCCTCTAGACCAGGAATTGGCAAAATTTTCTATAAAATGCTAGATAGTAAATATTGTATTCTTTGCTATCATAGCTAAGCAACTCTGCTGCTGTAGCATGAAAACATTCATGGAAAACACATAAACAAATAGGTGTGGTTATGTTTTAATAAAATTTTATTTACAAATAGGTGACAAGCCAGATTTGTGTCATGGGTGGCAGGTTGCGACCTCTGTTCCAGGGGACACACCTATCACTAGTTTCCATATTACTTGTGTCTACCCCTGCAGACCCTTCTCCATCTCAAAAAGGCATTGCATTGTGTAGATGTATTAAATCAGTTCATGTATTTCTGTTTACAGGTTTTTGTTCACAGCCTCTTGTGTTTATATTTGCTTTCTGATCAGTGTTTTATGTCTGCTACTACACCACTTCTGCGGTGGCCAGAGCCCATGTTGAGGGCGTCAGTGCCCTGGCTGAGAATGATACATCACAACACTCATATGTCCTGAATCCTCTAATTATCAACGCAGTACTGTTCTTAGGCCCCTTGATGTATTAACCTGTACTGTATCCTACACACAAATGGGGAAATCATCCCTCTATTGACTGCATTATGTGGCTCTCAGGCCAGTGCTGCTTATGCTACAGTGTTCAAAGATTTCATAGAAGAAAGTGACTTCTCAGTTTCTTCCTTTCCACCCTATGTAGTAAGTAGGCTTGGACAGAAGTAAGAGGCTAAGCCAATGCACAGTGACAAACAAAACCTACCCCTTCATTCCTCTTCAGCCAATTTGTTAGATGCACTCAGAGGCTGGGTAATGTACTAGGGAGGAAGCACAAAGTAGACGATATTGGTGTTTGTTATTGGAAGATCAACTCATGAATTATGAAAATTATGATTCATTTCAGATTTCTTATCTTAAGGTCAGCCACACTTGGTTGATAAAAAAAAATGTGTTTGTGAAGCTTAAAGTTTTATGAGAGAGGAAAGCAGGAAAAGTTGATGCTGGAAGGTTATACTCTCCAGCAGTTGCCTGTCTTGGAGATGGACTGAGCATTCCTTGCTCAACTCTCTAGATTATCTTTTGAATCAATCTCACTTCAGAGAGTGCTCATGGGGTCAGGTTATATTCCTGGAAAAGGGAGAATCCAGTTTTGTGGGGTAAGTTCAAAACAGGAGGGACATATTGAGAGCCTAAAAGTGGCCAAAGATCAAGTCACGTTTTTCAAACTAACCTTGCACATACTTAAGCTGATATTTCATATCCATGTGCTTGACTCATCATTTATACATTGCAAGAAGTTGGCTGAAGACAAACATGGACTTTATTAGCTTTCTTGAATCCTAATTTTTGTATCCAGCCTAATGTAGTTCAAACATGTATAGGAAAGGAAAGGAAAAAAAAAAATGTTAATAATGTGCTTCATCATTTCCTTCTACATTATTTATATTGTTTATTAAAAATGAGTCCAAGAAGCTCCTGTATTCATTATGGAGTAATATAAGAAATAAATGCAGAAGATAAGCGGAATATTTTTATTGCATTTACAAAAGGAATTTCTTTGTCCCAATTGATTTGATAGATTGCACTGCCTTAGGCCTAATCCAGCTAGAAATTCCCTAACTGGTGAAGTTGATATGGGAATATTTTAATATGCTTTCATTTTCTTAAATGTAACATGGAAAAACAAATGAGATTTAAAGTAATAAGGCATGGATTCTTATTTTAATTATTTTTTTTTCTTTGCTGGCAGAAACCATTCCATTATGAAGGTAACAAACTATTTTAGGAATAAAGACAGCTGTCACTCTGGGTGCAGAAAAAGAGAGAAGCAAAGTGACTACTTGTACCAGGGAGATTTCATTTCTAGTATTATGTTAAATAATTTATTTTCTTTGCCTCTTTCTATGTAGAGTATTTTTACTGTTGTTCTTCTCTTTGCCTTATTCACAATTTTTTATTTTCTCCACCCTTTAAGTAACCTTGGATGGCAGAACTAGTGGCATAATTGCATGTCAAGGTCAAACTCATATAAGCAGATAAAAAGCTAAGTTTGTAGAAGCGAATGTGTTGTGGCTCTATTTCAGGTGACACTTACTGCTAGGTTTGCATTATTAATGATGCTCTTCAAATTAAATTTTGCAGTCAAGTATTCTGTTTCATGATGGTTTTCTCCTGGAAAAGAATTTCTTCATTTGATTTTAATGGAATATTCATTTCATGAAATAAATTTCTATTTAATAATCTGGTTGGGAAAATATATGTCAGCCTGACAATGATCTGTATTAGTAATTAACACATCACTAATTGCTTTTAGATTTCCTGAATTTATAATAAAAATATTATTAATACTTTAAAACATTAGCATAAAATACATTTATATTTTATTCAGGTATTATTCACCTTTGAAAGTCAAAAAATCAAAGAGCTTGCAGTGCTTCAAAACTATTATTCTGAAATTTAACATTCTAGACATTTGAGAGTACACAAAATTGGTCTTGTTTGGGATACTCATGTTGGCACACTTCTTGCTAGTAGTTCTCTTGTGCAATTCTGTGACATAACCTTATTTACTTGTCATAGACTTGATTTCTTCTTACATCCAATGTATAATGAGGTCAGAATAATTACTAGGTCATAAGCCCTTTGCAAAGGAGAGTAGAGAGCCTATGTCAAATTGGATATATTTTTGGAATGAGTGCACTTCCTTTCAGTTATGAAAGCAGAAAGTTAGGGCACAATTAGAGCTGCCATGTGGTTCCAGACGGATGTCTGTCATTAAACTAGCTGCCTGTAACTACAGGGTTGAAAATGAATTCATGTTGACACAACATATCATTAACAAAGCAAGTTAAAGAACAGGGGTTATGTCGTTATCACATAAGTAGTCATGCAAATGAGGTTCTCTGCTCTTTTGAGATGTCCAGATTTATTTTGTCCATAGTAAGTTCTTCTTTGCTATCAATGCGTTGTACTAGTAAAGCAGTCCATATGGAGATAAATTTAGTAAGATGCTAAAATTTCAGTAAAAAATATTGATTTCTAAATCTAGCTTTGCTGATGATTAATTGTACGATTCTTAATGAACTATTAGGGCAAGTAAAAAAATCCTGAGTTTGGAGCTAAATTCCAGGTTCTTTTACTTAAACTAATTTAAAGTAATAAACAAATTACTAATATACTAATTAAACTTACTAAACAAATTAAACTAATATAACATGTATCTCACATAATTGTTCTGAATATTACTAAGTATTTATATCACCTAACACAGTGTGTAATACTTGTACCAGGTACTTTGCTAAGTTTAAATAAAGGATACTACTTTTCAAAATTAAGTGGTGTATGCATACATTAATTTGAGTTAATCAACAGTTATTTATGGGTCACTTATTTTTACATTTATTCAGCATTTAATAATAGGATTATAATTTTGTTTGAACAGTGTTTCATTGGAATGTAGAATGGGAACAGGAAATACTAGGAAACTCCACAGCAGTGGTTGTGTGACTTGCTGCTGGTCCCAGTCACAGGGGAGGTGGGAGAGGCAGATTCATGCCAAACACAGACACAGACACACTTCACATGGTATTCTCCTCTCGCCACACCATGGGACTCAGAGAGAGGCAGCTACCACATTTGAAAAATGCATCAAAGAAACACACACATACAACAAAAACAAAAAACCCAGAACCAAGAACAAGCAACCTACCTCCTTTTAAATATATTTTTGTTTTAACTCATCTTTGTTAGCTCATGTCAAATTCCTTCTGAGAACAAAATATTGGCAAATGTAGTGTAGCAAATATTTTCAACATAATCATTTGATTAGTAAAAAATATATCAATTAAAAAAGATGAAATTAGTTTTTTAAGTTTAGTGTATATTTTCATCTTAAAGGTATAGAATATTTTTACTTCCTTTCATTAATATGTTTTGCAATTAATTCTTTCAACTTTATAAGTTTGAAAATTTTCAATAAAATTTTAGAAAAAACAAAACAAATTTTTGCATTGAATTTTCAGAGTAGGTTTCACATAAAGTTCACTGGTAGATTGGGCTTTGTGGTTGAGTGGTATGCATATCTATGCTACTGTATGATAAAATTCTTTAAAATATCTTCTTTACATAATTTAATGTTATATATATAATGTTATATATTAATTTTGGAAATCCATCCCCTTCCACTCACCACAAATTTAAATATAGTCTTCCTTGGTTATTCTGTTAATATTTAGCTTTTTTACTACCTTGTTTTTCCTGCTATAAATTCAATCATGTGTATACTACTCAAAAAATTTATATTTTTAAGTTAAATTATTCTCCATTTTAATATTAATACATTGCCAGGGGTAAGAAAATGGCTTGGCATATAGCATAGCAGAGATATAATAAAGCCAGGAGTAAATTCATCTAATGATTAAGATATTTTTATTAATCTGAATTCCCAGTTACTGCATTCTGAATTGTTAGAGTATGCAACTTAGGTAGTAAATTCTGAGCAGAAAGAATACTTTCATTTTAGATTACTTTTTTTTTTGAGTAAAATAAGGATCTCAGGGGAATTTCCTAATTGTGGGTTAGGAGCAAGATTTGGGGAAGAGTCAAGGTGGTGTGCAAACGGGGGAGAACCCGTCCAAGCAATAAACAAAACAGAATTTAAACGAGAGTTGTAATGCAGTGAGCTTCAGGGAGGGATTTAGTGTTTTGTTTCATCTGTTTGTCGAAACATGATTCAGTGAAAAAGACTCTTCAAGGACTTTGGAGAGTCTAGTACTTCTGAAGTTCCCCAGAATTATATAACCGAATATTCATTTGGAATAAAATATGTGATCAGGGCCCCTCACATGCCCTAAGGCTTCTATTCTCTCATCAAAATGTGTTTTAGAGATGTCAGAAGGTTTAATCTCTCCAACAAAGATTTCAAAGAGGACCCAGGGTGCCGCTGGCTAGAAATATATCTGGCAAAATGTTTACAATTCATCCTGACATCTGCTAGAAGTTACCTGAATATCAGACTAAATCCTAGGCCAGACAGAATACTGGGGTTGTCATTGTTCTAGAGATGTGCAAATACCTAGACATCTGCTGGTGATGATTGCATACCTGAGGATCTTGACAGTTCTCTACCTGCAGCTTTGCACGCTCCAGCTGTATCTGGGGATCCATGAGAGACCAGGATGCTGAGAACAGTGGGATGAGGGAGGGATAGTGGTACTCTTACACATTCATTGGTAATGCTCTTCCATTACTGGAGAAGCACATTTCTTACCGTGATATTATGTAATATGGTGGGAAAGGTGTTTACTGAGTTACAAGACCTGTGCTTTACTATAAAGAATTTTATTATGAACAACTGTAAAAAATATTTGGAATGTATTTTATGGACTATATTCTGGGTACTGAGCCACTCAGCTGATAACAAAGAGCACACTCTCTCATTCATTATTTTGGCATCAATTTATGACCAACCAATTCTTTTATATTCACACAAGCATATATAGGTAGGGTTTTTTTTTTTGTTTTTTTTTGCGTAGATATTTATAAGTGTACATGTATTTAAGTATACCCAACAAGCTTAAGCATATTTCAGGTATAGTCATAAAGTAAACTGTAAAAGAGAAAACTGAATGCTTTTAACCTAGCTAATAGTGCTCTTTTCCCTTATTTAGAGCATTATTGAACAATTATTGGAGTACTTAAGTAGGCACTAGATTTTATATATTACTTGTTAAGTGCATTTGATGGTATAGTAATGGTAAGATAAATTTAATTGTAAAAGATAAGTGTACTATAAATATAATATGTTTAAATACTATTTCAATAGATTTCATATATATATATATATATATATATATATATATATATATATATATATATATATATATATGCTTCAATTGCTTTTCAGACTTAAAAAACAATAATTTATAAACATTTATGGTCTAATTTCTGCCAGCTTTTCCTGAATTAATTATAGTAAGATGAGTTCTTAGTAGAGTCAACTGTGAGTTGGCATCATCCAAATAATTATTTTTCATAAGTTTACTAATAGCTTTAGCAAATGAACCAGACATGAGAGCTTAATGTTTCCAACTTGTTTCAAGTGTCTTTGACTTACAATGAGCCCCATGCACATGCTTTAGAATCAAGCTCTTTATATCTATTATTAAGAATAAAGTCTAGGATTTATTGTGCCTTGTTTATTTTCCGACATCTTTCAAGCCAGCAGAAAAATCTCAAACAGGCAATTTTGCATGTCTGAATAAACAATTACCTTGTTTCATGCAGATGCATTAGTTTTCTAGGGCTGCCATAACAAAATGTCACAGAATGGGTGGCTTAAAAAACAGAAATTTATTTTTCACAGTCCTGGAGGATGAATGTCCCATATCAACATGTTGGTAGGTTTGGTTTTGCATGAGTCTCTCTACTTAACTTGCATACTGTCCTCAATGTGACCTCACATGGCCTTTTCTCTGTGTATGCATCCCTGATATCACCCCCTTTCCTTATAAGGACACCAGACAATTGGCTTAGGACTCCACTCTTATAAACTCATTAAATTATTTACCTCTTGAAAGGTCCTATCTCCAAATAGAGTCCTGTGGGTTTGGGGCTTCAAAATATGAATTGTTGGGGGGGGGGGGCACAATTTCTTCCATAATACAGTAGATTATGACAGTGTCAGTATATTCAAGATCAGGAATATTTTGGAGTACTTTTCCAAATATAATGTTTTACTAACATCATTGGATGCACTGAATGTGAGGCCCAGATTTCCAAGTAATTTTCTAAGCATATTAAGTAAGCAGGTATTTGGTACAAGTTTCACAGAAGCTTCCAAGGTTAGATACATGTATATATATGTCTGAATACTGATTAACCCTTTGCATAGATTTTCAAAGTGAAGAATAAACTTAAGGCTAAATAACCTGGATTTTGCATGTCAGCATTGAACTAACTATGCACCTATTTGCTAACTGAAGTTTCTCCCTACTACTCACAGTCTTGAAAATCAAATTACTAGAAAGTTTCTGGTTTTGTTCTATAATAAAACTGAGGAAAGTGTGTGGAAAGAGGAAGGTTAAATACTCAAAGACAATGTCATTAATATGGAAAATGTTTTCATGAGAAAGCCCAGTCCCCATGTATTCTTGTGTCTCATGACTCGCTCTCCACATACACTATAAGATTCCATGATCCAGTTATCTGTGGGTCTTATCTTTTCCTCCTGGGTGTGCCCACAGTGTGTATTACTTTGGCTATAATGAAACAGAGTAGACCTCCTGAGTATGATAACCCTGCAGAAGTTGGCCTGTACTTCAGTTTAAATACAGTACTTAGGTACACAGCTAAAAGATAAGTGTGCAATCTAATATATAAAACAGTTGGCAAAGCACAGTTTGAAGAGGGCAGAAATGTTTGAGTAGGTAGAAGGATGCAAAGCCCTGATAGCTATCTTCATGCCCTGTACCAGCTTCATGCCTCCTACTTCATGCCCTGTACCAGCTGCATAGACCTGGTGACTCAATCTTATCACACATTCCAGTAGTGAAATGAGAAAACCACTGGTCTTATTTAATATCACATAAAGTATCTGTTTCCAATTTCAGTATGCTTTAGCTGTATTTATATAAAAGCTAGTAGGTATTTTTCAGTAAAAGAACTCATTGCCATCTAAAAAGTTATAGTCTCTTATTTTATTATTTGATTGGTTGTCAAATGCATAAGAGAGAATCTCAACTTGTACCCATGTAAATTTTTTTAGTCACACCAATTCCATCCCCTTGAGCAATTGTAGAATTAATCTAATGATGATGCTCTGACATTATTTAAAAATTTGAAAATACTCACACCTTTCTCTCTCTTTGGAAAACCATTTTCCTCTTTCACTATTTTCAGTAAAAAATTTTTTTACTCTCTGTTTCTGAATAGGCTTTAAAGGTGCAGTCATTTTGGACTTGCTCCTCTGTTTCTGTACCTATTTCATTAAAGATCTCAATCTGGGTTTCATTAATCATAGTTGGTAAACTGACTCTGGGCTTTGCTCTGCTTTTGATTAATTCAGTACATATACGTCATCAGTCAAAAAAGCATGGGACACATACATATAAACTCCTTATATATGATAATAAGAACGTAACTTTCTCATGTATGAACCAAGCATCATAACACAACTAAATGCTACAATAAGAATGTAGTTGAGGAATATTGCCTAATCTACTTTGAATTTATGGCAATAAAATTGGCATGTTCTTCCCAACATTTTCATCAAAGGGTTACCACTTTTGACTGGCTGGTATGGCTCAGTGGTTGAGCATCAACCTATGAACCAGGAGATCAGGGTTTGATTCCCGGTCAGGGCACATGCCTAGAGTTGTGCGCTTGATCCCCAGTAGGGGGGGGTGCAGGAGGCAGCCAATCAATGACTCTCATCATTGGTGTTTCTCTCTCTCCCTCTCCCTTCCTCTCTCTGAAATCAATAAAAACATTAAAAAACAAGTTACCATTTTTCCTTCATGTTTACAATATCTCTTTAATCACTCGTGCATTTTTTGACAAAAATATACTTTCATTCTGTACCTATATCTTCTGTTTTTTTCAAAACACAAAATTGAAGTAATTATCCCATTTGTGATTCAGCAGAATAAATGAGAATTTGTTTTATAACATAGATTAAGACTCTTTTTCCTTCTCTCTGAAAAATCAAGGATGTAATTTATGTGCTAAACAGCATGATTGATCCTTTCTTACTGTGGTCTTGTCTGAGTTAATAAATCAGAACACAGCTACAACCTCCAAATGTTCAATTCTGACCCTACAATTAGTTTTCCACTGACTCTGGCTCCTGATTATCAGCACAACCCTCTACTTTGAGCTATCCCATAATCAGTTAGACAATACAGCGTCATGTGCTAAAATATCCTGGCTGGAAAAATATTTGCTAACCACTGATCTGTCACATCCCCTGGATGGATCTCATGCTCTTGTTTAGATAAGAGGATCACCAGCCCTACTTCCCATGACATTGGCATTCATGTGGTATCTGAAATTTCAATGCAGAAAATTAAAAGTGTTTTAAGCTTTTCTTCAATGGCACCAGGTCAAATCCTACATGCAAAATGTTTGATGGTCTTAATTACGAACAAAATTTTCCAAATATTACACAGTTCTGAAGGTGCTACACAAACAGACAATATGCATGAAATTTGTTTTTATTATGAAAAAAACAACAGAAAAACAGAACTCAAACAGATCTCTCCAGCTGAAGCTGAGAAAAATATTCTTTCTTGTTTGTTTTTTATTGATATGTTTATGTTATTATTTTCTTCAATTATTTGTAGCTTTTTAAAAAATATTTTTCCAACTGGATAACTCAATATTTGTATCATTTCTTAATTTCATTTTACCTGTATACATTTACAAAAATTTGAAAGAATAATAATATCCATATTTGGATTTTGATAATATGTATGAAACAAGTGCAGTAATTAAATGTATAAGAATTCATAAGACCAGTATGTTATTTATAATGAGAGTGAGGGATATCGGGCATATTTTATGAACTAACACTACCGACGACAATAAAAAAATTTCAGGACTAATAGTGCCCCAAATTTAAAGGTTATAAGATCATATGACAGGGAGTTAAAATAGTATTAAAAGCAACTTAACCTGCTGGCTGGTGTGGCTCAGTTGGTTGAGCATCGTCCTGTGCACCAAAAGGTTGCTGGTTTGATTATGGCCAGGGCATGTGCCCGGGTTGCAGGTTTGGTCTCTGTGTATGGGAATTTTTAGGATGTGTTTGACTTTGTGGTTCAAGAAGAGTGCTGTTCTCTCTTGTGTTCATTGTCCATCACATTCATTTCCTGGTCCCCAGGGAGAAGGAGAAGTCACAACATACATGTTTCCTTCAGAGATATTTCCAGTAATATGCACATCTTTCCTCCTTACATATATTTGGCCTGAATTAAGTGGCCTGAAAGAGTGCTTAAATAGAGAGTTTATCCCAGGTTCCCAACAGCTTAGCTAAAAATGTGATATTTATTATGCTAGAAAAAGAGAATGACCACTGAGTAACCATCAACAAGCATTAACACGAAAAGTTATTAGTGGTCAAGTATTGTTTTTTATAAGCACTGAGGGGATCCTCCTGAGCCTCGCACATGAGAAGAATTCTGAGTCCTGAGCAACGAGGTCAGACATAGTTGGACACTGCCACACAGAAATAAGAGGGACCAGAGCCATTTTTACAGAGAGCACAGAGAGGCCAACCAAGAAGAGCACCACTGTTGGTGTAATCCCACCGCAAATGAGTTGATAGACTTTAAGGATATTCCCTTCAACAAAGATGAAAACTTCTTTCTGTGGCCTCTAGGAAGGTGGTTGCCAGTAAGAGATATTCCAGAAGAATCATCAATAACATCAAACAAACAAACAAAGCAACAAAATATAACTGAACAAATCTAGAATAGGGCAAACATTGGATCTGATATTCTTTCTGTGTACAAGACAGTGTTCAAGATTCTGAGGTTACTGTAAGGAATATAAAGTGCCTGCTCTCATGGAGTGTAAATTCTGTTGGGCCATATTGTCTGAATTAGGAATGATACAGAGGTCATTTTTTTTGGCGATTACCTCATGCACAAGCTTGTACCACATATCTGATGACTGTCCATCCATGTTCTTAGCATTTCCAAAGAAGGGGAACTCCCTATCTTTTAGGTATTTTAAGGGACTTAATTACCTATCTTTTGAAATTACCAGTTTCATTTGATACTAGTCCAAATCTGAGAAAGGTCTTCTTATTGCTATTCAGAAACATACTCTAACTTACACTTTACTTTTATACTACAGTCTAGAGCCATATATTCTAATTAATCTTTCCCTATACAGTCGAACATATTTGAAGATATCTATAACATCATAAGTTGTGGGGCCTGTAGAAATTTTAAAAGTCACAATGTCTAGTCAACCATCTAACATGCTAATATTCCTACAGAATGGGCAATGTGGTAACTGTTTACTGGAAGAAAAAGTAAAGGAATGCTTGAGAGTCTTCAAAGGCAAAGCAAAAACTGTTATGAAGAGCACATATTTTAGGGGACTTCTCTGAGCAATAGAATGTCCCCCGTTATTCCTATTCCACATCTCTCTGCCTATAGTTTCCTTCTAGTGTTTACTTCTGCCATCTGGGGTAATATAGAACAAGTCCACTTCTCCCAGGATGGCAGCTTTTCAAATATTGACAGTCAATACTCATGGCCTCTGAGTCTTCTCTAAGTTATATACTCTCAGTTCTATAAAATGTTCCTTAATGCCACAATGTGAGTCTCTTCAGCATCTTCTTTGTTCTCTACAGAGAACAAGCTGATGACTGAAGGCCTTTATAAAAAGTGCCATGTCCTGAACAAAATACAATATACCCAGTACAGTCCAATAGTGCAAAGTAGCATAGAATAAACAACTAGTTCTGTGGTACTTTAAAGGAATTTATGCATTTCTTCTCTCACTGGCGCATATCATGCTTACAATCAAAAGGCTATAGATGCACACATATTAATGTCACACTTGTGCCCCCTGACCTGTTGTAGGGGCATTCCTTAGTATCAAAATGTCAAATGCTTTTATTATTTAAATTTATTTTTCTATTTTATATTGCTTTTACAATAAAAAAATAAATTAGAGACTTTTAAAAATCCCCAATCTTGTACGATTTCAAGTAGCATTTTCATATATTGCTGCTATTAATAAACATTTGAGAGACTTACCAAAAGTGAAAGGCAATAGTGGGCAAAAAACTATTATTTGACTCTGTAATAAATATTTTGGTATTTTCATGCTAAGAAAATACTTCTAAGAGAAGGAAAATCCATAAATTGAAATTTTTCTAAAGGCCTGATTATATATATTTTGGATAAGGACATTATTTCCTTTTAAATGGTTGCTTATGAAGACTAATTACACACTAGATAATTCTTTAGAGTGGGGCAAAGATGGAGCCACAGTACTGAGAATCTAGAAATTCAGGCAAATGAGTGAAAAGTAGGGAACATGTTCAGGCTCTTTTTTTGAAGCAGGAGGCTCTATGGGCTCTGCTGAAGCTCTCCGAAGATGCTTTTACCATGCGAATATGCTGTTTATTCAAGGCAAATTATAGTTCTTTCGTGTGTGGTCTCTGCAAAGCTTTATAATTGATTCTGGCAGGCAGTGTTATCTCAGCCAGCAGTGGCAATGTTTTTTTCCACCTTTAATTAGGTATATTTGACAATAATGTAAGATATTTAAAGTGTACATTATGATATTTTGATACATATATACATTATGAGAATAATGCAAGTTAATTAATATATTCACCACCTCACATAGGTAACTTGTGTTTTTAGTGAGAACATTTAAGTTCTACTCTCTCAGCAAATTTTAATTATACAATACGGTGTTATCAGCTATAATCACCATGTTATGCATGAGATCCTCAGACCTTATTAATCTTATAGCTGAAAGTTTGTACCCTTCTACTAACCTGTGTTTGTGTATCCCAACCACAGCCCCTGGCTACCACTTTTCAACTTAATGTTTTTGTGGCTTTGAAATTTTTTTAAAGAAACTACATGTAAGTGATACTACAGAATATGTGTCTTCTCTGGCTTATTTCACTTAGAATAATGTCCTCAAGTCCCATTTTTGTTGTTGCAAATGTCAGGATATCCTTCTTTCTCATGGGTAAATAATATTCATATATATTCATATATACATATATAATTTATATATGAGAAATATGGAATATATAATGTATAAATATTTACATGTTATAATTCCATATGCATATGATATATGTATATGTATATAATGTTCATAATCTCTTCCTCCATTGACAGACATTTAGTTTGTGTCTAAACCCTGGCTATTGTGGGTAATGTTGCAATAAACATGGGACTGGAGATATCTCATCAATAACTTTTTATTTCCTTTAGATACATATCCAGAAGTGGGATTGTTGCATCATATGGTAGATTTATTTTTAATTTTTTGAGGAAACCTCATGCTGTTTTCCATAGGGCTATATCAATTTACATTCCCACCAAGAAAGCACAGGGCTCCCTATGCTCTGCCTCCGCCTTCACATTTATCGCTTTTCTTTTTTTATGATGGAGATTTCAACAGGTATAAGGCTAGATCTCATTATGCATCTGCTTTGCATTTGGTTTTGATTAGTGATGTTCAGTACCTTTTCATGTACCTGTTGTCCATTTGTGTGACTTTAGAAAAAAAATCTACTCAGTTTCTCTGCCCAATTTTTAAATAAGATTGTTTTGTTTTTAGCTAGGAGTTGTGTGAGTTTGTTTTAAATATATGCTTTAGATATTAACCTTTTAATGTGGCAATTCATGCTTTGGCCTCTTTGTAGAGTATACCCATATTTCATAAGCTGAACCCTAACTTAGGAGGCAAAAGTAACAAAGGTTGCACTTAACAAAGGTTTATTTTTGTATTGAATTTTTGTATTTTCATTGAAATAAAGTACATACTTCATGAATGTTGCATTTGCTATCATAAAATTAAAGATTCCATATCCTTATTAACATAGCCCATTATCCAAACCACTGGTTTATATTCCATAAGATCAGAGACAATTATTTATGGTGCTACACAAATAAATCATACTAACAAATATTAATTTTGTTGAAAATTGGTTGTCTTTTTTTTATTCTAATATTTTAATACCTGACTACTTTTTTTACTAACTTCTTTGAGAAGTAAATTTTTATGCTAGTGGCAATAATCTCAGAAGACATGAAGAATAGGAGAGGTCTTTGAAGAAAAGATCAGATTTCTAAAACTGACACTTCTGTAAATACAACAACAAAGGGACCTTCATTTTTCCTTTACAAAAAACAAGGAATAATGTTTTATTTTAGCTATAAAAGACTACTGGCAATTATTATCCATCCCAAGAGAGTAAATATCCTGTGTCTCAACTGCTGGAAAGTGACTGAATTTAAAGTGTTTCCTCATTTTGTGCGATAAAGAGAAAACAATATCATAAGCTAAATCCTAATCATGTATTTCTAATCTTAAAGAAGTTTGTGGAATGCACAGCTGGTCTATTCAATAAGCAAACACTTGTCTACCACCTACAGCACATACATATTCATACTCTCCTGCCTGCCCCCTCCTAATCTAAACGCATTACGAAGAAGGCACAAAACTACTGTTCTCATTTGTATTTGATTTTTGGAAGAGTCATTCCTCATGGTGTGGATATTATCCACAGGTAGTTTATCCCCAATGGCTACACATACTTTCTGCGTTTAAGTTGTTTTGTGTCCTGTCCTGGGTTTATTTTTTTTAACCCACCTTAGATTGTGCCACAGTTCTCTAAAGGAAAGCAATGGTATACAATCGATTTGTTGAATAAACATTGTAAGTGTAAACAGTAGGTCACAGGAGCAAATGTTAGTGTGTATAACTCAGTCCTATCATTCTATAATGGCTGATATCAGGAGTTTGTTTCTGTGGCCATTTGGGGGAAAGTATATATACTGTACAATGACTGTATTTTTGACATTGAATGATTAAGTGAAACATGTGCTTTGATAACTGACTTTTCAGGGGATGATGAATTTAGAAGAACCAACATTAATGTAGAGTGACTTTTAAATATCATTATTGCCAGAGATATACACAAGTGGGAAACACCTAGACTCTTATAACTGATGAACATTGCTCAGGAATATCTCCAAACATAAAATGTGAAAGTTGATGGTTTTACTGTAATTGAGAACCAGGAGTAATTAAATGATTTAATGGCAATAAATCTAATTCTCTTTGATTGTCTCAGCAGGTCAAGATAATCATTTTATGAATAATGTTAATCCCAAATTACACACTCTTTAGGTTGAACATGAGTCCCTGCATGGATGGTTATCTCAAGTTTTTATTCCTTCTAATATTGTTGCTTTCATGACTTCCCCTCACAAACTGAATTGTGTAGCTGTTATACGATTAACAGAAACTTTCTGTCACAGGAAAAGATCTGTAACTTGTGAAAGATGTTCCTAATGACAATTGGAGTCTTTCTAGATATACCTACTGTGTCTTTTTCCTAGACCTTCTACTTCCATATTCACCCTTTTATTGTAGCACTACACTGTGCCTCGATGCCTTCTCAACCCTTGTGGTGGTGTTTACCTGCCCTACCATCTGCGGCTAATCACCTTGCTCCATGAATACTTTACTGCAACATCTGATCTCCTCACCATCTCACTCTGTTCCCTTAACTGGCTCTGATCATACTCTGATGGTCAAGTGTCCTTCCGAGGTCGATGCTTCATTTTTAGACCAGGCCACTTCACAAGGTCCAGGAGGACAAGCAAGAAAGATTCATAGTGCTGAATATGGCAGATGCTAGAAAGGACTGGTTTGAAAGGAATTAGATGGTTCTAGCTGTCCTATTGTCAATACAGAAGTATCATTTATAATTTCTTAATTTTTTTGAAGAATTTGATGTATGGTAAGATTGTGCACTGAGGTGTGTTTATAATATTAACTATGTTCATCAATTCCCTCCTGCCATTAAAATGTTTTAAAATTTAGTAATAAGGGATAACAGTAAGAATATATGAGCAATTTAATAATATGTATCTTTCGCCAGACTCCACATTCAAACTAAGATTGGGGCATCGGAATGTATTGTTAAAAGAACAAAAGCATTGCACCCTTCAAACTCTTGACGAAGTCAATAAATATGTTACCAGAACTTGTGAGCCATAAGTGTCCACAATAACACACTTGACAAAGAAGATATCATCTATTTCAAAGTAATCAATTTAAAGTTCTCTATTGATTGTAAAAACAGAATATCTAAAACTTAAGCTAATCTTGGAGGGAAATCCATAAATCCATTTATATTTAATTTTACAAATAAAAAGAATTGGTAAGTGTGGGTGGAAGCTTATTTCTATGACCTCACTACATGACAACAGTTTTATCTAGAAGTGAATATGACATTTCCTTCAATTCATATATGCTTCCCAGAAGTCTATGTATTTCCTAGAATGTATATTAGAGCTCTCAAGCATACCAACAATGACATTTAAGCATTGCAAATTTTGATCCAGTTTTACTTTTGCACATTTCTGGGAAAATAATTTTTCCAAAATAATTATTTTATATGATACAATATTTTTCTGAAATAAGATGA
Organism: Miniopterus natalensis; assembly: GCF_054644295.1. Taxonomy (NCBI): domain Eukaryota; kingdom Metazoa; phylum Chordata; class Mammalia; order Chiroptera; family Miniopteridae; genus Miniopterus; species Miniopterus natalensis. The sequence goes on along the minus strand of NC_142081.1, from coordinate 185,647,682 downwards.
GAAAGCCTAAATTAAAATGAAAAGAGAAGACAATTATCAGACTTTCTAGTGTCTTTTGCCAGCCTTCGGCTAGTAGAAAATGAGACTTTGTAAGTACTGAAAAGGAACCCAGGAAGACACGATCACTAGACAAAGAAAAATATTGTCAGAGGGAAGAGGGGTGGGGTCTGGGTGAAAAAGGTGAGGGGATTAAGAAGTACAAATTGGTAATTACAGAACAGTCACAGAGATGTAGGTTATAGCATAGGGAACATAGTCAATAAAATCATGATTACTATGTATGGGGCCAGGTGGGAACTTAAAGCAGCAGGGAGGTCACTCAGTAAAGTACTTGATGTTCTAACCATTTTGTGGTACATCTGAAACTAATACAGATTAATTGAACGTAAACTGTAATTGAAAAATAAAATAAAAAATTAAAAGATATTCTCCTTGATTTAGATTGAATATTTTGTCCCCCCAAAATCTGTAGGTTGAAGCTTAACCCCCAGTGTTATGGCGGAAGTAATTAAATTTAGATGAGATTATCAGGGTGGAGGCCCCATGATAGTGCCCTTAAAAGATGATGAATAGACTAAAGCTCTCTCTCTCTCTCTGCTATGTGATAACACAGCAAGTGGACGTTCATTTGCAAATTGGGAAGAGGGTTCACATAAGACATCAAATCTGTCAGCACCTTGATCTTGAACTTCCCAGCCTCCAGGATTGTGAGAAATACATATCTGTTATTCAATACACCCAGTCTATGGTATAGTAACACCAGCTGACTAACACACTCCCCTATTGGTACATAAAAATGTACTACTATGATTATTCACACTAAATTGTAGAATGGCTTGCAACACAGCAGTAATCAACTGATACAATAGTATTGAAATAATAAACAATAGATGAAGGATAGTTTTTTTATGAGAAGATAATTATTTAAATACCTGGATCTTAAGTTTGAAATTTTATGAGAAATTGAAATGAATACGTCCTGTGAATAGTTGGGTATACATTCTGTAGGTTGGTAGAAAGGTTTTTGGCTGAAATATACATTTGAGAGATAGGTGTATGTAGAAACTAATTGAAACCCTGGGAGGAGAATGTCTTTCCTAAGAAGAAAATGTATCATGAGAAGAGAGGCACAAAAATAAAAGTCCTGAACAACTTAGTAGAAACTATGCTATATTCCCTAGGAGGTCAAAATACTTTAGAAAGCAGTCTTACCTGAAGGAACTGTGTTTCCATGGAAATACTCATATACCTCAAATCTTTATTCAAATGAAGAGAGAGGACTGAACACAGAAGGAGGAAAAGAGAGACCCAATTGAATATTCTTCAGAAAAAGCCTTATCGATGTCAACTTTATAGTATACGTTTTAGCTAATGCTAATGTTGCTCATTTCTGCTCTCAAAAATAATAAAAAGATTGTAACAAAAATGTAGCTGCAATTTTTCAAGGGAAAGAAATCAACAGCTTTTATTTTAGCTTTGAATATTTTTTAATTTCCCTTTGATTCTCTTGACCTCTTTTAGCAATCAGAAATTCACTCACTGATGATTAATTTAACCAAAAGAAAACCATGATCTCTGCTTTAATATTTGTTAAGCACACTTTCACTCTGCTTCTGCATCAGCTGGAAGCCTTAAAGGTGACTCTTACGGTGGAATTTACCTTTAAAAATTAAAAACAATCTATTGAATGTGATTTTGCACAGTAAAAAATAATGAAGTATTGTTAAAGTCTTAAAAATTCTTAATAACTGGAAGCCTCAAAAATATGCATTATGGAAAGGTGAAATATAAATCAAATGTATGTATTTCATTTATTTATGTAGAAATTTAAGATTTGTAGAAAATAGGCTCCCTAGGTGAATACACGTTTTTCCTTATATAACTTCAGTAGGTCTACAGTAGCATAGAATCCACTTCAAATACAAAAAAGAGTAAATATAAAGCAGATGGTTTTCTGTGTCAATTACATAAAAATAAAATTCTAAAACCCAGGAATACTACCAAAATATTTTTAGAATAAAATACAGTATAAATAAAAGTAATAATTAAATAAGCCAATGGATTCAAAATACTAGTTCTATTGAGTAGTTCTTGGTGTCAGACACAGAGCATGTGGTAATAGCCTAAAGATGACTTTTTTTCTTCCTAACTCTTCTCTGAGGCACAGGGTTTTCTTTGGCATATTGTCTGTATACCCACATTTCAAACTCAGTTTAAATTTAACAGTGCCAAGATTATGAAAAGCAACAGAGCCTTCCCCTTAATTTCAATCAATTGCACTGTCTCAGGCCTAGCAATGCTTCTGGCATTGTTGTTTGGAAGCCCTGGGTTTTGCAGATCTGTCTGTCAGAGTTCAACTCATTCGTCAATGTTCAACTCCAATGATCCCACCTTTGTGAAATGTTGATTAATTACTCCATCCTCTTTATTCCTAGTACATTTTATTAAGCATTAAATTTTCAATTATATTAAACTTTGTTTGTTCACCAAATACTGGTAGGGAGACTTCTCTGGATACGTGATTGCACATGACTCCATGATGTAAAAGTTGAGCTCAACTCTGTAGAAAAGCAGTCTAGGGTTACGTCAAGGTCGTGCTGTGATAAAATTACACAGGGTGATTATGTAAGTCGCAGAGGAGAACAGCTAACTTCTAGGTCTTGAGGAGTCAGTTGTTAGGATGGTGTTCACAAATAAATGGCAAACTAATGAACTTATTAAGCACATATAAGAGTTTTTGTGAAGTTATATTACAAATGGTGAAAGTCATTGGTTAAGGGTGTTTAAGTTTAGGGAACACAATGTATATTGCCTATTGATATATCTCAGAACCGTTTTTTATTTCTTCTACATTCTCCCCTGGGCTCCAAGGGGTTGAAAATGTTGAAAGCTTGGTTCATTTTGTTACTTTAATAGGAGATACACAGGCAAATTCAACAGGTCTGAATAGACTTGTTCTTTATACATAAAGGCATCCTAGGGTTCGCAGAAAGCATATGTAAAATTTTGAATGAACTCCAGGCATCCTCATGGGAATCCCTTAGATTAGTGCTTCTAGTGGTTGAGGTAATTGGTGGCAGTTTTATGTAATTCCATTACTTCCTAATTTTATTAATTTATAATCAATTAATTTGGTCAATTCCTAATTACAATTTTAGGAGGTTACTATTCTCCCAACACATTAATTTATTTATGTATTTTTAATTGTCTATATTAAATAGCTTCTTACTTAAAGTATATTAAATACTTTCTAGTTCTATGAACTAAACTTTAATGATATAGGCATGGAGACATATAAAAAGTAGTATGTTCTCATAACTGTAAGATATTTTTTTTGAAGAAACCAAAAGCTTTTCAACAATGATGACAATAACTAAGTTTTGGATAAGATGTATTGAGAGTCTAGATGATGAGAACTTATATAATTTAGAAATGGTTTTCCATTATAACCTGGAGTTTGTGGGAAGCTTCAAAAAATCTTAATTGCAATAGGGCAGGATTTATGTAGGTTGAGGGAGATGACTAGTAAGAGTTTGGAAAATGAGTTAGTTGTTCACCTGTATTTTGCTGATAATAAATTCTATAAGGATAGAGAAAACTTCTTAATTGCATACATATCAATATACAGGCACCCCTTGCTTTACTGCATTTCATTTTATTGTGTTTTGCAGATATTGTGTTTTTTACAGATTAATGGTTTGCCACAAGTGCCCTCTTCTCCAGTCTTTTGAATTATGCTATAAATCTTCCCCTGAACTGTGGATAATGTAGCATTAAAATTACTCATTCTTTTTATATTAAGATCATAAATCTCTTTTAAACTTTGGAATCATGGGGTATTAAAGCATTTTGTTTACTTGTTAATTATCAATTTTTGAAAAGTATTAATTGCCAATATTGTTTTTCTATATGAAGGATAATCTGTGTGGTGCTTAAATTCCCCCCCCCCCCTCATTTTGACTTCTTTCATGAAATAGGTGGTACTTGAAAGAGAATGGTTACATCATACCAGAGTCATCCAGTTCTTTCAGATTTCAGTCAGTTCTTTGAAATATTGAGAGGAGTATTTAGTTTCCCAAGAAACATCTCTCAAAAGAAAGAGAAGACGGATTTCAAGATACCAGTAAAATGACTGAAATTAAGCAGGTGATTGTAATCCCTGTGTGGAAAGGTTAAACTTCCCACAGCAGGAAGATAAGGTTCTATTCCTGCTAATGGAATCATAGAAATAGATGCTACCACTGACATAAAGGTGATTTGGATCAAGCTGAACATAACAGGCTCCAGATATAATGCAGCCCCACATATTGTAGACCTTAAGTTTTGACACGCAGACTGCTTTTCTGGGATGCTAGTTCATTAATTGAATAAGATTGAGCTTCTTTTATCACATTATCTATACTAATTATTGCAGTAACACTTGCTACAACAGATAAAACATAAACTCACAGTCACTTAATACAATATCTGGCTCTTGTAGTGTGTAAAACAGGTTGAGCATAGTCAGTGAGTGGGTGGCTCTCCTGTAAACAGTGATTAATAACATCAGGGAACTTCTCTTTGGTGGTCTCTCCATCTGCACAATGTGGCTTCCATGTTCATCAAGCAGCTTTGCATCAAGACCCAGAAAGGGAAAGAGCGAAGTACCAAATTTTGGATATAAGCCCACATCATTTTGTTAGCTCTTGGAGACAAATGGCTAAAGTTAACCTCAAAAGCAACTAGGCAATTTAGTCCAGCTATGTACCCCAAAAGAAAGGAAAACGGGACTGGTAAGCAGTAGTTATTCTGAGCCACAATAATTTTAATTGAATAAAAGTGTTGAAAATGGAGAAAGAAAACTTATTGAATCCACACACTTGGAAGGGCTATTTTTTCCATAAAATATTTAGAAATAATTACTTATATAAATTATATGGATTAATGACATTGGATACATTTCATAAGATTAAGTAAAAAAGGCCATTATAATTGAGTAGCAAGAATTTTGGGCAAGCAGCCAGCTAGCCAATCAGTTAATTCAACTTTTAACATTGTGGTTTGGAAAGAAGAATTCAGTGCTGATGAGTAGCCTCTGAGGAAATGCTTCCTTGAAGAATTAGCACTTTACATAAAACTGTGTGTATATGAAGGAGGAATGAGGAGGGGAGTGGTTGTGGGAGTTAGGGGCAGATATAAAGAAATAAGGTAATATACTGAGTTCAAAATATTGATCTGAATTTATTTTTGAATGTCTATAAAATATTTTAAATTTATGAAATTATGTGATTCTTTTTATTTCATGCTTATGTTATGGCTGAAATTTCTAATTATTTCTCTAATGATAGAGAGAAACAATGGATTTAGGATTTGAGGATAAACATTATTGCTTCATAACATTGGCTAATGAAATGTGAAAGTAAATGCTAAAGTGGATAAATGCATAAAAATCATATTGTAGGAAGAATACTTTCTTGCTCCCCTTACCCCCAACCATGAAGATGTCCTTGGAACCTATGAATATGTTACATGTCATAGCAAGAAAGAGCTCTGCATATATAATTAAGGTTACAGACATTAAAATAGAAAAATTATCCTGGATTTTCTGTTTGGGCACAATCTACTCATGTGAGCCCTTGAAAGCCAATGATTCTCTCCACTTAGAGTTTAGAAAAATTGAGGTAGCGGAGAGTTCCATAAATTCACAGACTGAGAAAGTCTCCACCCCCTCTGCCACATGGAAAATACTAGAAGAAATCGGAGCACTCTTTATGAACAAAGACTGTACTCCTATTGTCAGACAGCAAGAAAATGGGGACCATGTAAAAGAAAAAAGTGCAAGGAACTGAGTTCAACCAACAAATAAAATGAGTTTGATATCAAACTCATCCCTAGAGCCTCCAGAATATAATGTAGCCCTGCCTACACCTTGGTTTCTACCTTGTGAAACTCTGCATAGATATCAAACTGAGCTATGGTGTGCCTGGGCTTCTAACTTACAGCACTGTGATATAATAAATGTGTGTTGTTTTCAAACATATAATTTGTGATAATTTATTGTGGCAGTAAAAAAAATAAAGCAATTATGAAATAAAATAAAGTAAGACATAGTGAGGAAGATGGGCCCTATCTCACTTGTCCAAGAGGATTACAAATATAGAATACAGCATACAAAATCCAGAAACACTGTATATATGGTTCAGTAAAAAAATGTGGGTATTGTTTTAAAAACCATCTAGTAATATAATTCTAAATTTATTTAGAGATAAGAATATTGTTTTTAATTTTTGTATGGTTTATTTTTTTAATTGCAAAATAGATGTTGTGTTAGCAAACATGAAAACAACATTAACCTCATTGTGCATCTCCATCAGAGCTCTTGGGCGACCAGGTGCATGGTCAATGAACAATCATATTTTGAAAGGAATTTTTTTTGAGCTATAAGCCTCAATATTGAGCTTAATATGTTTAGTAAACCATTCTATAAACTGATAAGCTATCATCTCGGCTTTGCTATTACACTTGTAGAGCACAGGCAGAGTAGATTTAGCATAATTTTAAGGGACCTACAATTTCCTAAATGATAAATAAGCATTGGCTTCAAATTAAAGCCACCAGCTGCATTAGACCCTAAGAAGAGAGTCAGCCTATCCTTGAAGCTTTGAAGCCAGGCACTGAGTTTTCCCCTGTTGCTATGAAAGTCCTAGATGTCATCTCCTTCCAATATAAGGCTGTTTCACCTTCACTGAAAATCTGTTTTTCAGTGTAGCTATCTTGATTGATTATTTTAGCTAGATTTTCTGGATAACTTGCTGCAGAGCCTAGCACTTAGGGCTTCACCTGGCTCTTTTATGATATGGAGATAGCTTCTTTTTTAAACCTCATGAGCAAACCTCTGCTAACTTCAATATTTTATTCAACAGCTTCCTCATTTCTCCCGGACTTCATAGAATTGAAGAGAGCTAGGGCCTTGCTCTGATTAGGCTTTGGTTTAAGGAAATATTGTGGCTGGTTCGATCTTCTTATCCAGACCACTAAAACTTTCTCTATGTTAGCAATAAGGCTGTTTTGCTTCCTTTTCATTTGTGTTTTTACTGGAGCAGCACCTTTAATTTCCTTTAAGAACTTTTGCTTTGCAGTCACAACTTGGCTAACTATTGGAAGATGCCAAGCTTTCAGCCTATCTCCACTTTTGGCATGCCTTTTTCTAAGCTTAATCAAGCTTTTGGTTCAAAGTGAGAGTCGTGTGATTCTTTCTTTCACTTGAACACTTAGAGGTCATTGTAGGGTTATTAATTGGCCTTTTAAATTAATTTCAGTATTGTTATGTCTCAAGAAATAGGGAGGCCCAAGGAGAGGAAGAGAGATGAGGGAACGGCCAGTTGGTGGAGGAGTCAGATACATATTTATTGTTAACCATCTTGTGTGGGCACAGTTCATGATGTCTCCAAACAGTTATATAGTACCATCAAAGATCATGGATAAAAGATCACCATAACAAATATAATAATAATGTAAATTCTGCAATATTGTGAGAATTACCAAAATGTGACACACAGACATGGAGTGAGCAAATGCTTTTGGAAAAATGGCATCCATAGATTTGCTTGACACAAGTTTGCCACAACCTTCAATTGTGTAAGAAACACAATACCTGCCTGTGAAGCACCATAAAGTGAAGGGCAGTCAAACAAGCTATGCCTGTAAATTATTCTTTCTTGTTTGAGGATTCTGGTGTAAAGTTGACACTTTACCTTTTTTCTGCAAATCATATAGTAACAAAGAACAAGAAAAAAGTTATTTTTATGAAACTAGAAGTGATTTTGAATTCCAAATGCCACATTTAAAAGGAAAGAAAGAATGAACAAATTAAAAGCAACAAACAGCTCTATGTGAGATGAAGCCTAGAGATGTCAGAGCTTGTCCTCAGAGATATCTTAAAACAAATATTTCTTGACAGTCACCAGCACAGCCTGAGATGTAAAATCCAAATGCCTTATGTGGAACAGTAAGATGAGAACATGCATTGATCAGAGAAGCTTCCTAGTCTCCTTGTTTCTGAACACCAAGGGAACAGATTTTAGTTAAGATTGACATAAGCAAGTCATAATTCCCAGGAGCTGCCTGCCTCTGTGGCAATGAGGCCAAACGGGACTTCACATTGCAAATACTCTCCAGTTGAGTATTTCTCTTAGGTGGAGAAAAGTGATGTGCAGTTGAATTTACATACAATTCCTTCTGTGAAAAACTCATATTTCAAAAATAAAGATGAAAACATTGTGCATATATCAATGTATCATAGTACATAAAGAAAATATGAAATGTGACAAACCAAGTTCATATAAATAATATGCTTGAGGAAAAAAGAGCTTTAAGAGAGAAAATGTGTGTATACATATATACACTTATTTATATGTATGTGTGTGTATGTATGTATCTATTCCTAATGCAGATAAAATTTTGAACCAAAATGTCTATGAGCTAAAATGACAACAGTGGTTATGGATCAATTACATATCTATAATTTTAGACAGACACAAGTTGTAACAATACGGAAGCAGGTTGATGTTGCCATGATAAATCCACCCTTCAGTAAATGAATTTAATTTTAATATGATCTAAAATTCTGACTTCATTATTTAAAGTTGCTCTTTAATTCTGACAGATGATTTAAGAGAATATTTCTATTTTTATTATATTTCTTCTTTGAATGAAATGAGCTATATACATTCCTCTAATACAGGCAAAGACATTTTAAAAATGCTTGATACCAAATCTACAGAAATTTGCTTACCACTGCCTATATTCTTTCATTATTGATTTATTTAACATCTTGACATAATGGGGAAAATCAGAAATATAAATGATAAAACTATAAATCTGAGATAGTCTACACTTCAGTGAAGTATTTTCCCAAACCCTGCTTCCTTCCCCCGCCAAAAAAAGCATGAATGTGTACTAATACTAAAATAACTCTAGCTAATACCCATTAGTTTCAACCTAGTTTCACATAGTATTTAGAAATTGTCCCAGTTAAATCCATCAAAACACAAACCCTGCTAGGACAGGGGAGTTTTGTCCCTAAGGGCTTTTTCTTACAATTGCAGACCCATCAGATTTTCAGGTTGTGGAGAGTCAATATGGAATCTCCAGGGAAGCTTGTTCTTTCCTAACTTTCCCATTTCTCTATCACTAGGTTCACCTCATTTTAACTCTCATTCAAATTTGAACAACTGCAAGAGTAGGCTTATTTCAGAGCCTCTTGACATACATTTTTACCTGCTAGAAGATTCCAATACCCTTAGGGACCATATCAAAAATGCCCCACTTAAAAAGAATTTGCTGAAGTGCATTTCTGAACTCAGTCTCTGTGCATTCAGCAGTACAAGTCTATAATTTTCCTCAAATAAAGTTTGGCCTTTGAGCATAGTTATACTTTGTATCAAAGTCATATGCAATTCCAAAATCGCATGAAAAAAAAATCAGCATCCTTTAGGCAGCTGTTCTGATCATAGAGGTCAAAGACATGCCAACAGAATATTTCTTCCATGCCTTGCCTCCAGTCAGAGTTGTATTACAACCACCCAGAAAGATTATTTTCTCTTTTAAAAAACTCTCCAATTATACTCTATAGAAAGATATGGAAACACTTAATACCCTAATATAATGTTTTTTTGATGTTAAGGAAAGAAAGGATGTTTGAGGAAGAAATTTTATAGTTGCTGATTATACATTGGGATCAGGAAACCTTTTTATAATGAATAGCAAGAGACCATAATTACTAAAAAGGGGCACATTAGTTTTACTACCTTGCAAAAGTAGGTAACTGGTATGTGGCACATTATAATCCATTAATATTTCATTCCCCTTAGGTTTTTTTCTCCTATAACATGGCAGAGGGTATGACTGTTCTGAAAATGCAAATTCTTCTCTTAAATGCTTCACTCTTTTGTTAATGTGATGAGCACTTCTTCTATCAGTCTTTGGCTATTATCAAACAAAATCCTGCTAAAAGGAGTCAAGCCGAATTTCAATCATAATAGTTTTTAGAAATCAAAACTTCTATTGATATTTGGTGATATTTTATAACAAAACTGAAAAATAATTACTTCATTTGAACAATTCTATTAAGATTTCAGATTACCTATAGAAATAAAAGTTGTGAGATTTTCCTTATTCGTATAATGTCATTTAATGTTAAATTTATAGAACTTACATATTTTGCCCTTCTGTTTTAAAATGTCCTATACTAAACATAATTATACTTTATTTTATTACATTTTTAAATTTTTTAGTGAAATTTTACTATGTGTAGATGTGGTACCTGAATTAGTGTCACATATAAGTATTTATGGGGAAATTTCTTTATGCATATGATACAAAACAAGACAAGACTGGTAAAAAAAAAAATCAAAACCAAAACCAAATAAACAAAAAACAAGACTGATGATAAAAATACTGTTTTACTCTTTTTTAAAGATCTCCGCTACATAGATAACAAAAAAACAAAAACATTTCCCTGAAATAAAATGCCTAGGTCCAGAACTAACCAATGGAAATAATATATATATATATATATATAATAGCCTTAGCCACATTTCCTCAAGATAATTCAGGCACTCCTCTAAATAAATGTCCTTACTCTTCAAAATGTCAAGATCATGAAAAGCAAAACAGAGTAAATATTCCAAATTAAAGATGACTAACACACATGCAAACTGTGATTCCGGATTGGATGTTAAACCAGAAACAATTATATTTTTCTATGAAGAATGAACATTATTGGGCCCATAGGAAACACATTGATAAATCCTATAGATTAGAAAATAGTATTAATTTTTTATAATCTAATTTTGATCATTGATTTGTAGATTATAAAAGAGAATATCCTTGATTTTAAGGAGCACAACATTGAATTGCTTAGTGGTAAGGTAGCATCATATATGTAGTTGACTCTCAAATGGTTCAAAAAATAATACCTATAAGAGATAATAAAGCAAGCATAATGAAATGTTAGCATAAGAGGAATCTATATGAAGGACATAGAGAGTATCTCTGCATTGCTTGAAATTTTTCTGAAAATCCAAACTTATTTCAAAAAAAAAATTTAAATAGAGCTCTCCTTTTAGTGAAATTAGATTTTTAATATTTATTTGAAGAGTTATTAAAATAATATGATTTATATCTTTCTGGTGTGACGTTCCTACAAATTGTCCACCTGTCAGAGGATATGGAATGATTAACAATGAAACATTGGATTTACATGGAATAAGCAGAGGTGTTATTTTAATATTGAAAATGGTTCAAGCAACACAATTGTAATGAACTTTCTTGCAAAAAAGAAATCTAAGTAAACCTCATCATCAGAATTTGGCAGTCACCTTGAAGTGCAATATGAAAAGAAAGATATCAAAGATATGTGCTCCCCCAGGTTGCTTTCACCACTGGGCGTTTGTTTCTTCTCTGTGACAAACATAGAGTGCAAAACGCAATGAGACTTAACACAAAGCAACAGTCCAGAGCTTGTTATGATCTTACGGCAATAGGGAAACCAAAACTGTCTACAGGTCTACCAAGGAAGACAGAACTTTAGAGCAAACATCTCACATGAAATGCACTTCAGAAAACCGCAAGTATTCTGCAACTAACTTCCTTCTGAGTGATTTGATGTTTCTAATGTGCCCGTGTCCAGCGTAAGAAGTTTCAGGTGCTTGGGACCACATTCCAACCAGCTGAGCCACATGGGCCAGGGCTAAACAGCATTATTTTATAAAGATTAAAATATAGGAACTACATGTAGTAATAGTGGTGAATATCATGGATTGTTGAGTAAAAAGGACCAGATATAAAGGAACAATGTGGAATGTATACTGTATAGAATGTTCATAAACAGTCAAAATCAATCAATGGTGATAGAAATCAGAATAGTGTGTACCTTTGCAGTGTGCATAACTTACGGGACACAAGAAAAGAGGGTGGGGGGCTTCTGCAGTGTTGGAAATGTTTTATATCTTAATTAGGATGGTTCTATGTCAACCTGGGTGGCATGTTTACTTTTCAAAAATTAATCAAGTGTATACTTAAGATTTGTTATTTTTGTATGTTGTTCTATTTCAAAAGAAATATTAAAAAACAAAAACAAACTAAAATTTCCTACATAGAGTACTGTTCATTTAATTAACAAGGACTATGTAGTTAAGACATATAATTTATAGTATTATCTGTGAAATAAATTATATTTGATTAATAATGAAGGCATAATATCTAAAAGTAGTCATTGCACTGACATTGTAGAGAACAAGAGAAAAGATAAATGATTGAACAGGGGATTCCTGAGAGAGTCAATTTACTTAGATAGACCTGTCAAGTTGCACTTTATTTTAAGTGAGAAGGACAGGGGCAAATACCAAAATCAAAATATAGCCTGTGGATATAACACGCTTCCACAGACCAAATGCACTCAGCCCACACTAGGATTTTGACAATTCTACAGATTTTCAGTCTTTCCTTGAGCACACCTAAGCATCCTATCTCTCCCAAATATTGTTTGGTTAAAGGGTGATGTCAATTATTGAATAGCAGCCAGGCACTAACCACTCAGAATGACAGAGACCCATACAAGTGTCTTAGGTAAATACTGGCCAGGTCAGATGTCCAGCGGGTATGCTTGCAAAAATAAATATTGGTCATGTAATCTGTATCTACAATGAGAGCCTGAGGGATGATGAACTATTTGTGCAAAACAAAAAGAACAGAAATTAGTGCTTTCATATATGTGTTATATTTGAATAACATTCAAAGATTATAATGTAAGTATATATTATCTCAAATTAACATTGTGATAACAAATGATTGAACAAGGTTTTCTATTTATTTAATGTCAGGTGAGTTATCCTTTGTAGATTTTTATTTTAAACGTTTCTATTTCCCCAAATCTGTTCCAATTGTTCTTCTATAAATTATATTCAAGTCTCAACAAGCTCTGAAAGGCTTTTTCTCTTGGTTTATGTTACCTGTGCCTGTCAGTTCAAATCATTATCTGTTTATCTAGGTAAAGCAACTCACCTAACAAAAGGCTAATAACAATTAAGTGTCTCCTGAAATTCCCTTTCATTTGCCATATGAGTTTGATCAATTGAACTTAAATGGTATAGTTCACTTAAAAAATTATTCATCTCTCCCTATTTTTAGTTGACTTTGCCTTGTCTTGTTGAGGAGTGTGCAGGTGGGCCCCACAAAGGCCCTTCCTAAGCATTCGGTTTGGGTTGTATTTAGTATACACCCACTCTGTTACCTCTTCTACTGTCTGGCCTTGCGCACATGCCTCGCTGCTCTCCACAAATATTTGAAAGCTCTAGTTCAAGGATTTCAATATGGGTAATGTTTTTATAAATTATGTACAAGGCTTAAAACAAAATAGTATTAAAGTTAAGTTATAATTATAAATCTCTAAAAATTTCACAAAATAATGAAATTATTTTCAAGTTCTCAAAAGTATAACACAAATGTACTGTGCATGATGACTTTATAAAATAATTCAATAAAATCTGAAGTGTAAAAATAGCAATAAATAGTCTACCTTGTCACAATTCAGACAATAATCTCATATGCTAGCTACTGTAAATATTCAGCAGTTAAAACAAAGACAAACACATGGCCCTCTCTTGGCTCATCAGTTATCACATCCTCATATCTATGATAGTAATTGGCAAACTCATTACCTAGCTCAGAAAAAGTTGTCAGTATTGAAAGCGAGAAGGAGCCCAGCCGGCGTGGTTCAGAGGCTGAGCATCAACCTAGGATGCAGGAGATCGCGGTTCGATTCCTGGTCAGGGCACAAGCTGGGGTTTCAGGCTTGATCCCCAGTAGGGGGCTCGCAGGAGGCAGCCGATCAGTGACTCTCTCTCATCGTTGATGTTTCTCTCTCTCTCCCTTCCTCTCTCTGAAATCAATAAAAACATAAAAGAAATAGAAAAGGAGAGTGACCTACTGGATATAGTACAGAAGGAGACAGTTCGGGAAATATTCACTGTTTTTCCCTTCTTTCTTTTTCCGCAGTATGAATTTGGTCTACTAATTTTGACATTAAACTGTATTTGAGGGGAAAACACAAAAGAGAAAATACTTACCTCATTTCCCCAAGTATGATGTCTCTATTAATGAAAACACTTTGTTCCCAACCACTTAATGAATTTAAAAACACACACAAAAACTGTTCATATTCATTCAGTCAAGGTGGTGTTGAAGGTTATGCTGTGAAGTTTTCCTTTGGCTCTGAACACACAGCAATGAGAGATAAAATATAACCATGCAAGATAAGTTATGATAAAAATTATTAAGAGCCATAGGCTTAAATAAGAACAAGAGGAGGAGGAGGGGGAAGAATAAAACACAAAGCGCTGAGCCTGGCTGAGAAGCCCTCCTCTGGCCTCGCTGTGAGGATGGGTCACACGGGGAATAAGATGACAGGTGTTGAACTGCTAGGCAGACGGCTGAGATGCCACTGTAAGACCAATGCTGGGCAAGGCTCTGCAGGTGCCCGATGAAAAGTGCCACATTATTAGTCAAAGTATAAGGTCCCAGAAATAATAATAATAAATAATAATAATAATAATAATAATAATAATAATAATAATAATGAGAGAGAGACAGAGGCTGTCTAGAAGAGCGAAGAAAATGAACCCTAACGAAGGAATCCAATAAATTCAAATCCTGGAAATTGGATTTAGCAATTTCAAATATAAAATAATAAAATAATTTAAATAAATTTTAATGTAAGTATAATAAGGTACAGCAAAAAGCTAAATAATGGGACACCTCCATAAAATAGGGTGGCTTAAAAGTATTAAAAATAAGTAAAGGATATTCTTATACAAGCAGGAAGGATTGGTAACCCACACTCTAATTTTAAAAACAAAGATACTTTTAAAAAAAATAACTAATTAGAAATACACACGCAGCTGGCTGAGAACAAGCACTGCTGCAGAATATATTGAATATTTAGCTTGGCAGTGTGTGCGCAAGTGTCTGGGGGCAGGGGAGGGGGGTTCAGGGAAAGGCTCTGTGGGATGAAGGGCATTGGTGTTCCAATAAGAAAAAAAGAAGAGTAAATAGTTCACTATTAAGCATTCTTTTTTTATCAAATATTTAGTAAATATGCTAACATAATAATCACCATTGAAAAGGTTTTAAGAAAATGAAGGCAGGCAAAGACAAATGTAACAGAGCAATTTTAGAAATAAAAAATATAAATGCTTGGCATAATAGTAACATTGCTGCATCCCCAAATTACTGTGACAAATAAAATTTAAAAGAAAAGATGGTGTTGGGCTGTATGGTCTCTTTGATAAGATGAAGATTTTTAAAATGACTTCAAAAACACTGGAAGTGTTTGTCGTATGTGAGAGATGTGCATCCATTATACATTCCAATTGAAAAGCAAATGAAGAAAAGAGAGGCATTTTGAAACCAATGGGGTGGACAAATTTATAAATGATAGACAACGAAGTTTCCAAACGAGCACAAAATATAGTACGAGAAGGAAAAGATAGGAAGGGAAATGAGAATTGCAAGGAGTGATGAAAATATTCTGCCTTGAACCATTGTTCAGTGTAGTAACAATTAGCTTAGCAATAAAATATTTTGTAAATGTGCTAGTGTGCACATAGAAATAGGGAAACATATCATTTCTAATTGATTTTTCCCTTGTCATTTAACAGAAAGGAAATAGGGCCCCTTTTAACTAGGAGCTCATTCATTCCAGTGATGGCTTTAATGATAGTTAATCATGATAATGGCAGTGGCTGATGTAACCACTCATGATTAGTTCAGCCTTGTTTTTGTGTATATTTAAAGCAAAAGACAGCTTTTTCCAGAGCTTCAATTCTTTCTGCTCTATTTCCTCTCCTAAGTTAAAATGCAAATTCAACACAAGGGTATGTATTCTACATTTCTACATATCAAAGCATACAGATATGTTAAGGTGTTCAGTACATTGTTTGAATCAAAATCCATGGTTATTAGTGAATTCTAAGATTTCACAAAAAGCCTGCTTCTACCATTAAATTTCCAGATGCTTTTAACCTCTAACCACATACAGACAGAAAGATGAGAGAGGTCAGAGGGAGGGAGAGGGGGTGGTGGCGAGGGGAACATGTAAAGTTGTTTGATATGAGAAAGCATCGTCTCTAATTAGATATGTGCTATATGGTGATTGCCTTTCCTAAATTATTTTTTCATCCTTCAAAACAAAAACAAGAGTGCATCATTTGATTAGCTAGTTTAAATAGAAAAATAAAAATATAGAAATGATCACAGGGTTAAGAAATAAGCAAACACACAACCAGTAGCAGTGACCCAATGATCCAGTAAAGCTACTTTCATATGTACTAGGAGAGAGTATAGTGACTTTTAAAAATGTGACTTATGATTCCAGCAGGAAAAACTTTAAACTGCAAAGTGTTTGCATAGTAACTTTCCCAAATGTGTCCTCATGAAAGTCAACAAAAATGTAATATATTCTAAAATTAATAAAAGGAACTTGAATGTTTAAATGTTTTAGTTATTCATTTATGATTTGGAATATGAGGAGAGAAACTAAGATTATTCCCCTATTCAGACAGACATATTCTGTAAATGTTTCATTTCTGTGGACTTAATCTTTACTATGAAAAAAAATTTTAATTTCGGTATTTAATTTTCCTTCTACAATTTTCTTTTCCCTCCACCCCCATTATCAATGAGATATTTAGGTAAACAGGTTTGCCTTTGGAAAGGCCTCTTCTAAATAAAGTGAGAGTGACCATGTCACCCACCCCACCATTCTTTGACTTGGTTTCCGCAAATGTTGATCCTAACTAATAGGTGATTTGTAGAGAAGCAGCATGTTTGTATAAGAATTCTAGAAAGTAACTTCAAAAGATGCAGACTCCAACCTTTGGGACTTCCAGCTCTGGGAGATTTGCTGACCTTCAACTACAAAACCAGTATGACACACACCATACATCGCTTGACCTTATCAGAATACACCCTCCTGGGCTGCAAGTAGAGAACTTTCAGCCCCTCTCCTTGATCTGCTTTGTTTCCCTCTCCCTCCTTACAGACACCTCTGCTCTGCACTGCGACGTTAAGGTGGCCGTTGCCACCTGGGTCCACCATCTTCTCCAGCTGCCAGCTCTTGAATAAACATATTTTCCTTCCACCAGCCCTTCCTTGTCTCTCGAGTATTGGCTTTCGAGCAGCGGGCGGCCAAACCTGGGTTCAGTATCAACTGAGTCTAGAGTAACAGAGACTTCTACTTTCCCTCTATCACAAGTGTTAGAAATGTACCACATACATTTATAATGTGTGAAAAATAAAACTATAAACATACAAATTATGTGTACTCAGAGATAAATCTTTAATTTATATATTTTTTCTTTCTTTCTTTTATTCTTTTTTACCATTCTCTTTAAAATAATGTCTCTGTTTTCATACTAATTCTGTCTTTAAAATCTCTGAGAGTGCCAGAGCTATAGAATAACTAGAATGTCTTTCTCATATGCTTCACATATGGTTAGAGTTGAAAGAATTTGAAGAGTCTTTCAGAGAAAAGCATGGTTAAATGCTAGAATACCACTTTTAGTTCTTAGACATATGTGCAAACATATCCCTGAAAATTTTGTCTTTATTTTCATTTTCTTCCTTGCCAATTATTTAGCAAATATTTTACTTTGGTTTTCAGCCACGCAATTAGCTACCTAAGTAACATACACCTGAAAAACAGAGTAATCTTTTGATTAAATAAAATATCAGAGAGTTTCTGTCTTGTGAATTCCAAAGGATAGAATCTTATATATTGCATTGCATAGATTTCCAAATGATTTTGACAATAATAACAATACTCAATGTATTCTTAAATAGAAGCGATCAAAAGTTAATTTCTGTATACTTAAAAAACATTTAAAATATATGTTCTCCTATTTTGTAATTCCCAATGTACTTAAAATTTTTCTACTGGCTCATGAAGTATATTAACTATTATACTTTTATGATTTATTTCTTAGTTATTATAAACATCATGTGCTTGATGTCTGTGACATTGTGCAGTATTGGCAAATATTCTTTAATATCTGCAATACATATATTTTTCCCAACAAATACAACATTGCAATTAGGAAGCTTAAAATAAGTTTGAATGATATGTAACCGGCATTCACATAAACAATTAATTCAAGAGTAAATAAAAATACAGAGAAAGGATTGGTATTAAATTGACTATACCTGGGAATTATGTGAATAATATGTGAGATATGTTTGAAACAACTGTTATTCGCCAAGTGATATAAAGAAAAAAGGTATGTAACTTGACATTGAGTAGCAAAGTTGTTTCATAAACATGAAAAGTTCAATAAAACTCAGACATAAAGAGAAAAGATTTAGAACAAACAAAAAGATTTAGAACACGGAAAGGTAAGCTTGAAGATAGGGGCTGTGTTTGAGTGAGGGTTGAAAGGCTGCTCACAGATGGAGCCAGAGGTGATCCACTTTGAAGGCCATACTTAGACACTGGTATTTGATCCAGGGGGCATTGGGAAAGCGCTAAAAAGCCTGAGTAAAGGAATACATGGTTAAAGCTACCGGAATTGAAAGGGGTTTAGATGTAGAACAGAGAACACTGTGGATTGGTCATAACTGAATTGATCAAGAGCAGGAGCCAGGATTTAGTGGTGGAAATAAAGTGGGTAAATTAGAGCAAAAAAATGAAAATACAAAGATAAAATAAGGTTAAAATAAATCCTGGATAATACATCCTAGGAGATAGAAAAGAAGAATGAATATAAAATTTAAGTTATATTCCTTTCAAGGCATGCATTTCTCTTAGCACCAATACTAGTCGTCGAAGGCAGAACACTATTGGGCAGAAACACGTGAGATTTTCCATGCTATGCCTAATTTTTATCCAAATACTTTCTGTTAATAGTTCTTTTAACTTAAACAAATTAATTAATTTCCCTCATTAACTTTTCTTATCTGTAAATGTGACCAATATTATAGTTGATATTACATAGCTCAATATATTGTTTTAGGTATAATTGAGAAGTAGAATTTAATATCTTTTGTCAACTGTAAAATGATATTACAAATATAAGTAATTGCTATAAAAGAGCTTAAATTCTTCTTGTTTAAAGAAAGTCAGGAATTTGTATGTCTAAATTACCTATTTATGGGGGTTTTGATTAATTTACATATATTTTATAGTTTTATATGTATAAAATTGGAGTTTTATATATACTATATTTTGTATATAAATAAATAAATATACACACACACACACGCACACACACACACACACATTTTTTACCAAGCTTAAGGACTGATAATATGGTTTCTGAATGTGGTTGTTCATTACCTGCCATCTTGTCTTCAGACTACGTGAGGCCAAACCAAAACAAGAATTCAGAATATCTCCCTACACTCTTCCTATCATCCTTCCTTTCCTGCTTCCCACACAAACAGATTTAAAAAACTCTCAAACTATTTTTTAGAATTATCACAGAGCCAGCATAAGCAATGATCCAATTTCATAACGCAAGCATTGTATTATTTATTTATGTCTCACTGCAGTTACTCAGGTGTGAAAGACTCAAGTAAAAAGCCAGCAGGAGATTATGCATAATAAACAACAAGTATAGCTTTGTTTCTGTTAGGATATCCATTCTATAACAGAGGGAAGAAATGGTTACACTTGAAACAGGCAAATCTTTTCTCCAATTATAACTGCACAAGAGTCATTCAAAAACTATGAATCAAATATGCTGTCAATGTAAAAACATAAATGGATGCCAACAAATGCAAAACCAAATGATGTTCTCCATTTGGATAAGCCAATAAATAGCCTTTTTTAAGAGTATAAAAAGTGATCTTTTATGTTACTAAATGCCATCATCGCATCACCCTATAAGTCTTATTAAACAACCAATTGCACTTAAGAGCAACATGAACTTGATTTATAATTCAGAGAATAATTATTGGAATCATTTTACTTTAAAAATTTATACCCAAATGATTAGAGATGATAAATTTATGAATCTATGAATAATCAATGACTAGCCTCTTTTTTGCCATTAATTAGACTGTTTAAATAGACTTCTAAAGAATGTCACAGCAAAATTCTGGTAGATTTTTTTTTCTTTTCTTCTCAAATAAATAGATAATCCTGTATTTCAGACAACAAATACTAAAGCTGTATTTTTAAAACAGAGTTCCCAGAATTCAAGTTTCAGTCACTTACAGCAGGATGTTAATACAGGTCTTTGATTACACAGGGCTTATACAACTTCTTTAGCCTACATTTCTATGAAATTTTATACAGTCTCGAAGGTAACATTTCAAGACCCAATCAGGGTTGGAAATGAACTAGTACTACTCTTTCCCCATCACTAACCTACGATGAGTTTTCATCTACTATTTCCTCTTTTCCATTCCTGAAAGTTTCATTAAATAAGAAAATCTCTGAGTTCGGGTTCCTTAATGTAGGATACTCTTAGAACCTCATGGTGTTCGGAGGATTTAATTACAGTAATTAGCCAAATTTTAGACAAATATACTCTTCAAGTGACTACTAGATGTAAAACCCTGTAAAAATATTTTGCATTTACGTAGTTACCTCAACATCAACTGCCAAATGCTTCATGTTTATTAGTTTATCCATCTTTATTACTGATAAATTGCATCACTGACAGTGAAAAGATAAAATAAGTGAATATTATAGAAATAGTCACTTGTCCAAGACACTAAAAATGTAATAACCAAACCAGGGTGAGAAGTCAGCTCTTCAGCTCCAGATCCCAATTCAGCATCGTTAATTCTATTCATAATACCAAAACACAAGAAATAAACATCAAAGGCCAGCCTCTCCAACCCTAGGCCTCTCTCTCTTTCTCAGGAGTCTGCCCAACAGCTTTTCCCACCTCCTCTGGCTCCTTCCCCCTTTTTCTCCTCACAGGCATTCCCCTACTAAATCTCTGATTCGTCTAAAACCTGTTTTGAAAGGTGCTTCTCAGACAACTCAAACTAACATAAACTCTTCCCTATAACCTTTCAAAGAATATAAGTAGCACTATTTTCTCCTGATAGTTAAATATGTGATATAATGTGAGTAAATCATCCATATCAATAGCCAACAAAAATGCACAAACAAGCGCAGGTTCAATATATTGTATATTTCCTTTATCCTTTAGCATCAAGCCCATATGACTGTTAATAGTAATGCAACTTGTACAAATGCTTTATTGTAGCATAGGAAATATATCAAACTATTTATTCCAAGTCTTATATCATGCAATTCCACTTTTCTAAAATAATTTTAATAAAATTACTACAAAAGCAAACAGAATTACAACATGACCACATATTTAATGATTAAAAAACAATAGCATTATGTTCTTAAAGAATATTTAAAATAATGGGGAAATGCTAGTCAAATGTTGGTAAATCATAAAAAGCAAGGTATATATTTTATTTTTTTCTGCAAAAAATGTGTAGGCACATTTATGCCCCAAATGAATAAAATTATGTAAAGCAAATTCTAACACAGATATCTGGATTTCTCCTTGTTGGTAGATATATGGGTGGATTTAATCCTTCACTTCTGGATTCCTGTATTTTCTATAATAATATGCATTAATTTTATAACCAAAGAACATGCATATGCTATGAAACTAACTATAAAAGCACACATATTCTGACTATAAAAGGGAAATTGAAAAAGATATAACAAGAAATATTTTTCATTCCTCACATCTCTATTTTTCAAAATTGAAATATATTTTATGAATATTGTTTTCAAAATGTGTTGTAAATCACTTGTGAATAAACCTTGTCTGCCATTTTGAGAAACTAAATAATTGAATTTAGTATCCATAAAGGAATTGAATTTAAAATTCTGAAACATCAGTAATCACATAACAGTTTAACATCCATAAATTGACAGAGCTCAATATCTAAAGTAGAGTGGAATACATACTGCATCTTCAATGAAGACTTCAAATGACTGGGTAACCTCTCCAAAACCTAAAATTTCATTAACATGTTTTTTTGTGTATGTTCTTTAAAATATATATCTTTATTGATTTCAGAGAGAGGAAGGGAGAAGGAGAGAGAGAGAGACAGAAACATCAGTGGTGAAAGTCATTGATCGGCTGCCTCCTGCATGCCCTCACTGGGGATTGAGTCCGAAACTGGGGCATGTGCCCTGACTGGGAATTGAACCTCGATCTCCTGGATTCTAGGTTGATGCTTAACTGCTGAGCCAAATATCTTGAATTACATGAGATATGTAATTCAAGATATATGGGTGTTTTCTTTAATGTGTCAACTTTGGTCTTCTGCATTTATTGTAAAATACAAATATGGTTGTGATTTTAATGACCATTTTGTTTTATTATTTTCAATTCAATTCACCTTCGTATTCCTTAGTCTTTCCTTCTTTTACTTCTTGGGTTAATAATTATTGGATTTTTCTGTTTTATCCTTTATTATCTCATTACTTTTACTTTTGTTTATAGGTTGTTGTAGATAATTTGCTTCATTGAATCATGACAGTGTCATATAGCAGTTAGCAATTCAAGGTATGACATTCTTTTCCAATCTTTTCATGTGTCCGCTATATCTGAAGATTATGTGTCCGCTATATCTGAAGATTATTTTATATATTTTTCTCTTTTCTCTGATTTATTTACATACTTTCTAATGGCTTGCTTTCTTTGCTCATTAACTCTATTTTTAGCTTTATGTAATCTACAGCCAAAGCCCATGAAATTGATGAAAAATGGTCTAGAGAATTGATGAAAAATGGAAGATAGAATTGGCAGACTCTTCTAATTGAATATGTATTTAGAAAGAAAGAGAGACTTACTTGTTCTTAGTTCTGACTATCTGATAGTATTTTTGCCACTGGGCTAGTTTTCCTTGACTAATAAAGACTTCTTAATGAAAGATGCTTGAGAAAGGGTAGGAGCTCTGTTTACTTTGATGTGTGGTACAAAAAGAGTGCTTTTGTACTAGCATCTCGAGCAATTTAAATCGGGAGCTTCCATGAGCAAGATTGTGCTATTGGAAATATGTGCTCATGCTTGCACTTTGTCTAATATGTACTGCCTACCTCTCTCTCTTGCATACAATGTTGATAAAAGCAACAAAGAGTTACCATTAATTAACATTATAATTTTTTCAACCATTTTCTTAAGAACTACAGGCTCAGTGGTTCACTTTCTAAATTATAACAAGTAACAGTTTTAAGTAATTTGGCCTGGCATTAAAACTCTAGCTTTTGAAATATTTTACTTTTATTATTTTTTTGGAAGTACTCTACTCTCAGTTCTAAGTTTCTTTATTACTTAATATACAAACTGTAATCCTAAAGGAACCGGTACCCCAAAGTACAAGCAGTAAAGCTAAATTTTCTCTCACATAGCCTTGTGAACTGGAGTATCTCTCCCCACAAAATCATCCAGGACACACTTTCATTCTGTATTACCATATTTGTCAACTTGGAAAATATGACTCAAAAATTTCCCACATTCTGGCTTATTCTAATTCAAAAGACAGAAAGTGGATTGTAAGTAATAATAGCCTTTAAAGAAAGTTATGAAATCTACATACATCACCTCTGTTCATAGTCTGTTAACAAGGACTTTGCTGCATTACTGGACCTAGCTCACGCAATGACGGAAAATATGATCTCTATGTCACTGGCTGGGTGTACTGTTAATGTTCAAGTTTGTTTGTTTATTTGTTTGTTTGTTTGCTTTAAGAAATGAACAGGACAAAAATGGACGATGTAGAAACTATGCAAGTTCTGCATGGCTAAAAATCTCATCCCTAAATCTGAAAGAGAGAAGGCAGAGTTATAAAAACTAAAAATAAAATCAAGGCCAAATATAATAATGGAGAAGAAGCGATCCAGTGAGGATGAAGGAGGGGGTATCACTGCTGCCAGATGTTGCATAGAGATCTCTGTAAGGTAAAAAGCACACTGCTATTATTAATGCTATTAGTCAGGAACTGAAAATTGTGGGACATGCCAAAGAGTATTGTTAAATTAAACATATATGTGCATTAAGGAATGTAGTTGTTAGGCAGTATCATTTGGGAATACTGACACATGATCACTGTAAAATAAATAACATATAAGTTTTGCGACAGTATGGATGGACCTGGAGTGAAATAAGCCAGTCAGAGAAGACAAGTACCATGTGATCTCACTATTATGTGTAATCTAATGAACAAATTAAAGTGATAAATACAATAGAACCAGAGGCATGGATACATGGAACAGACTGGCAGGTGGCAAAAGGGAGGAAGGCAGAGAGGACTGGATGAAAGAAGGTGAAGAGATTAGCCCAAGAACATCCATATGCATATACGTGGACACAGTTTGGTGAAGGCCAGAGGGGGAGGGGGCAGACCTGGGTGGAGGAGGGTGAAGGGGGGAAAATGAGAGACATCTGTAATAGTATAAACAACAAACAAAAAAATCCAAAAATAAAATGCATATATCATTTTCATTCTGTGAGATATCTTTCTTATTAAACTTGATATATGAATAATGTGGAATTCCCTTTTTAGGATTGGTTAATGAGATTAATTAATATAATTAAAATCCTACCCAGTGATGAAAGTTAATGCGTACTATTGTTAAGATTATAATTTTTATCCCCAGATAAAATCTACTCTCACATAGGAGTTTTAAAGTCACATAATGAACTGTAGTACTTCCAAAAATCATTTCACACTAGTGAAATACTTTGTCAGTTTCTAATAATTCCTATAACAATGCCAAGTTTGCATCATGAAACTTATGAATAGTTGATAATTTTACAAGTCAAGGTGACCTAAAGCAGCTACTTTTTTTATGTTAAGTGAAATATTTAATTTTAATTTGTTTCACATTTTAAAATCACATTTTATATAAAATAATATGCAATTTTGAAATGTTGCCTTTTCCCCACTCATTTTAGAGGGGAAAAAAAACAAAAGACAAAACCTGTTTAACTTCTTAAACATCTTGAAAACAGTGTCTTTTT
Organism: Miniopterus natalensis; assembly: GCF_054644295.1. Lineage (NCBI taxonomy): Eukaryota > Metazoa > Chordata > Mammalia > Chiroptera > Miniopteridae > Miniopterus > Miniopterus natalensis. The sequence goes on along the minus strand of NC_142081.1, from coordinate 185,622,636 downwards.
CTTTTTTAAATGGTATTTTGAAAAACAGACCTTTCTTGACATCTATACAGACAGAACAGGATGAAATCATGGGGTTATTGGTCAATTCATGTTCTCTACATGAGCACAGGCATGGGACACACCACCTAGAGCAAGAAATCAAACATTTCCTGCACCCCAACGTCCCTCTCAGGTCCCCTCTCAGACTACCTCACAAAAAGTAATCCTTACCCAAACTTGTATCATCATAAATAAGTTTTGCCTAATTTTGAAGTATACAAGTAGAATCAGACAATATATTCTTTTTTAGTGTCTGTTATCTTTTTTCACATTTATGTTTGTGAGATTCACCACTTTGCTGCGTTTAGCAGTAATTATTATTTATTGCTGCGTAGTATTCCCTTGTATATATATAGCATTTTAATGTATTCTATTTTGATGGACATCTTATTGCTTCTAGTCTTTGCTATTACAAATGGTGCTACAATGAACATTCTTATATGTGCCTTTTGTTGCACAAATGTATACATTTCTGTTAAGCATATACTAAGGATAGGAATTAGTGGCTGTAGAGTGTATGTGTGCTCATTTTTAGTAAATTCTGACTAAAAGTTTTCCAAAGAGTTGTGCCAATTACTTTCTCATGGGAAGCATATGAGCATTACATTTGCTCCACACTCTTAGCAACACCCTGTATCATCAGTCACTTTAATTTTGCCTTTCTGGGAGACATTTGGCAGTGTGTTATTGTGGTTTTAGTTTGCATTTCCCTTATGATTAATGAGGTTGGGCATTCTTTCATATGTTTATTGGTCATCTGATTATGTTTTTTTAGCAATCTGCCCAGTCAAGTATTTTGCCTGTTTTTCTATTAGGTTTTCTTTCTCTTATTACTTTGTAGGAATTTTTTAATATTCTGGATATGAGTCCTTTGTCATATACTTTTATAGCAAATATCTTTTCCCAATAATGTCTGCCTAGGCTTTTCACTCTGTATTATGTCTATGTTGAGTTTTAAAAATAATTATTATATGGGGGAAAAAGCATAAGTAATCTCAATATACCATTTTGATGTTTGTTTGTTTTTTAAATTTATCTTTATTGTTGAAAATATTACAGATGTTCTCTTTCTCCCCCATGAACCCTTTCCCCTCACCCTTTCCCTGCCCAGGCCTTCACCACACTATTGTCTATGTCCATGGGTTATGTATATATGCATATACTTTCTTTGGATAATCTCTCCCCACTCACCAACCCACCCCCATCTTCCCTCTGAGATTCCTCAGTCTGTTCTGTGCTTCTATGTCACTGAATCTGTTTTGTTCTTCAGTTTATTATGTTCTTTAGATTCCACATATAAATGAGATCGTGTGATATTTGTCTTTCTCTGTCTGGCTTATTTTACTTAGCATAATATTCTCCAGGTCCATTCATACTGTCCCAAAGGGTAAGAGATCCTTCTTCTTTACAGCTACAAAGTATTCCATGATGTGAATGTCCCACAGCTTTCTTATCCACTTATCTACTGATGGGCACTTGGGCTGTTTCCAGATCTTAGTTACTGTAAATTGTGCTGCTATGAACATAGGGGTGCATATGTTCTTTCTAAGGCACCAAATAGCCATGGCAATCTTGAGAAAGAAGAATAGAGTTGGAGGGATCACTTTACCAGATATTAAACTATACTACAAAACCACTATAATAAAAACAGTCTGGTATTGGTACAATAACAGACATATAGATCAATGGAATAGAACAGAGGCACCAGAAAAGGACCCAAGCCATTATACTCAATTAATACTTGACAAAGGAGGCAAGAGCATACGATGGAGTAAAGACAGTCTCTTCAATAAATGGTGCTGGGAAAATTGGACAGGTACATGCTAAAAAATGAAACTAGATCACCAACTTAATCCATACACAAGAATAAATTCAAAATGGTAAAAGATTTAAATGTAAGTCACAAAACCATACAAACCCTGGAAGAAAACATAAGCAGTAAAGTCACAGACATCTCACATAATGGAATTTTCACCAGTACATCTCCCAGGGCAAGAGAAACAAAAGGAAAAATAAACAAATGGGACTACATCAAACTAAAAAGCTTCTACACAGCAAAAGAAATCATCCTCAAAATACAAAGGAACCTCACTGTATGGAAAAACATATTTGCCAAGGATGCATCTGATAAGGGGCTAATTTCCAAAGTGTACAAAGAACTCATGCACCTCAACAAGAGGAAGACAAACAATCCAATTAAAAAATAGGCAAAGGACCTGAAAAGACACTTCTCCAAAGAGGAAATACAGGTGGCCAAGAGGCAAATGAAAAAATGCTCAAGGTCACTAATCATCAGAGAGATGCAATTAAAACCACAATGAGGTGTTACTTCACACCTGTCAGATGACTACCATCAACAAATCAACAAATGATAAGTGCTGGCAAGGATGTAGAGAAAGGGGATGTAGAGAAAGCTGGAACACTGCTGGTGGGAATGCAGACTGGTGTAGCCACTATGGAAAACAGTATGGAGGTTCCTCAAAAATTAAAAATTGACCTACCATTTGACCCAGTGATCCCACTTCTAGGAATATATCCTAAGAATCCAGTTACTTTGTTTTTAATTAAAATTTGAGAAATATGTTTTTTAAAATGTGCTCTCCTGCTGCAATCTTTTCATGCTAGTTCTTAAGTTCAGAGAAAATAAATCTTCTCCTTCCAAAGATATTTAAAGATAGAGATTTTTTTCTTGATGGACACACACTATCATATTAGGTCTTTGGCGATATTTATATTTTGAAATGAAGAAAAAAGATAGTGTTTAAGTTAGCTTCTGCTGTGTAACAAAACATCCCTGACTTCAACAGTTTAAAACAACCATTATTTATATGGTTTTGTGGGTCCTGAACTTGGGCTGAATCTAACTGAAAGATCTATCTAGTCTAGAAAAGACTTGGCTAAACTCAACTGTGGTTCACTCATTTGTTTGTGGCAGCTGCTGGGACTGTTGGAACAATCAGCTGTCAGCTTGCATTCTCTTCTGCATGGCCATTCATTCCCCAGCAGGTTGGTTAGACTTTATATCTTATCTGAATAATTTAAATTCAGCAAAATATGACATGTCCCAGTGAGGAAGCTGTTCCATGTCTCTGCTATTGTCAGATTTATTAATATCTCATTAATCAAAGCAAGTCATTGGACCAATCCATATTCAAACGATGGAGGAAAAAAACTAACTTTATATAAGAGGTTCAACAAAATCACATTGTAAGGGCATGGATGAAAGGGGGAAGTATTTTTCCCCCTTTTGGCACACTTTTTATTTTTTATTATTTATTTTTATTTTTTTCCCATCACCATTTGTCCCCCTTTTGCCCTCTGAACTTGTGGAAATAGTTTTTTATTATCTTTATAATTTACTGCATAGAGCAATTATTTTCTATTGAACAAAATTATTTCAAAATCTCTTCTTTTCTTGAAGTAACCTCATTTTAAGATACTAAAAATAATGACAATAACCTTTTCGTATATGCATAAATTATTTGTGGAATAAAAATAATATTAATATACTGGTGCTTTCCTAACGCAGTAGTAGTTCTTTTTAACTTTTTCGAAAACATTAGAGATATATTAACCAGTCCTAATGACTTCCTAATTTTGGAATTGTATATGTTACATGTAAATTACATTTTATACATTTCAAATTATTTATCTGAAATTTACCTAAATTAATTTTGTCTCATTAAATGATAAAATTTTGCTATATTTCTAGTCTCACTTTTTAAAATAGAATCTTGAATATGTATTGTCTTTTTTTCATGTCTTTCAAAATTTCATTATATCAAATAAAAACAGAGTCAAGACTAAGGAAATGATCATGAATGTGTTTATTTCATTAGCCTCATGAACATTTGGAGATGTTAAACAATTAACTTTCAAATTAAGCATTTATCTCTTAAATTTAAAGTATCTTAGTAGAGTTTCTATTTTAGTCTCTGCATTTTCCTTCAACACTCTTGCCAAAATTTTAGAACTAAAATGTTCACTTCCTAAAGAAATTGAACATGTTGATATGAGGAAGACTTTTGGTTTTGTTTGCCATCTAGTTACCTTGGAAACCATACTCTTGGAAATGAACTGCATTGCTGAGTTTGAACATATACCATGGAAACTAGGAAAGAAACACTCACCTGTATAAGAGCAGATTACTGAAAATATAGGGGAAGAAGGTGAGAGAAAGCACGAAGTATACATGTGCTCATTTATAATTTTTAGTTTTTAGTGATAAAAAATTTAGTTATTTAATACATTGTAATAGTTAGAATTGAATGAAAGCTTGTAGCTTCTGTACTATCTGACCCACTTCCATCCACAGAAGAGTAATAGTATATTTACTACAATGATTAAAATCTTCTAGCAACAGAGGACTTGGTCTTCAGCAAGCTGTAATCAATAATTTTCATTATTTTTGCATTATCTCAAAATATAATAATTTTAGTAAATATATGAATGCATAGACTAAATAAAGAAATTCAGTTGTCTGTTTACTTTTTTGAATTTATGATTAAGATATGTAATATACTATTCTATTCAACTGCACTCATTAATCACAAGTTATAAAATTTAAAAAGCCCAGCATGGTCAACAGAATCCTAAAGATACACACTTTCCCCAGTATTCAATAAAACTCTAATATGGATAGAGTTGTGAAGGAATTTGTTGATAGATTTAAGGTTGCTAAATAGTTGACCTTAAAATAGGGATTTTATTATCCTGTATTATCCAGATGGGACCAATGTAATTGCATAAACCATTTAAAGCAGAAGACAAATGCAAAGGAGTGAGTCTGAGAGATGTGGGAAAGAGGGAAACAGCCAAAGACATGAGGCAGAAAGGTAGTTCAGAGAAACATAAAGCCAGCCAAGGGATGCTGGAGACCTGTTCAAGCTGAGAATATCTACCAACCAACAGCCAACAAGGAACCAGGAAGCTCAATTTTACAACAGTATGGCATGGAATTCAGCCATCAAACTGGATGATTAGGAAACAGATTTTCCCGACAGCTTGCACGTATCACAGTTGTAATTAAGTAACTGTGTGCTAATTTATTTTATTTTACATTTGTGTTAACTGCTAAACAGAGTGCTCTATAATAAGAGGAGAACTGTTCACTTCTACATACCAAGCACCAAGCCAAGATCTGAAAATTGAGAGCTTGTTGATTGAGTTAAAGGTTAATAAATAAATGGTAGAACTATAACTTATAAAATGATATAAAATATAATTTCTGCACTTTAAGAAATTTACAATTGTTTTAAATTGTAATCTAAGCACCCAAACAAGTACAAGAAAAAAGAGATATGAACATAAGTTCCATGAGAATAGAGACGACAGTAACGACCATAGAATTTCAGAGAGGGTACTAATAATATCTGGGTAATGCAATTATAAAAGGTTTTTCAAGTGATGGTAAACATGCCCCTAATAAAAATATAGGTATTAATATGGACAGTATTCAAAGCAACATGAATTCTGAATGAAGCCAATACTTTTATAAAATTTATCTTTATTGCTGAAAGTATTACAGATGTCCCCCTTTTTTCCTCCATTGACCCCTTCCACCCTGGCCCTCTCCCCCAGGCCTTCACACACTATTGCCTATGTCCATGGGTTATATATATGCATATAAATTCTTTGATTAATTTCTTCCTGCCTTCTCTCTCCCCACTTTCCTCTGAGATTTGTCAGTCTGTTCCATGCTTCCATGAGTAATGTTTATCATTGTTATTGGGAACCTCAGTGGGTTTACATTAGAAGAGTCCTTAATCCGATAATATGGGCTTTTAAACAGAGGACCATCCAAATAATTTTTAGTGTCTGAAGCTAGGTAGAAGACAACATATACATCTAATGTAATCTAAAACAAACAATGTTTCCTATCAGTCAAAGAACAGAACGGTGTTCTAAAGTACTCTAAATAGGAAAAGCCTGTTATACTCCACAGGATTCATGGGGACGAGTTTAGGCAGGAAGTTGGTGGTTCTTGAAACTGAAGCTGTGGTTTGCTCATTGGCTAAGAAATGTTTCTGTATGATAATAACGTTCTTTTTTATTATTTAACTTGCTTCTCAATAAACATTTTAAAAATTATGTTTTTTTTGTTGTTTTTATGGGTTTTGTTTTATTGTTTGTTTTAACACAAAGGTATTTACTCTTACATATTTTAATTCCTCCTATAAGGCACACTCTGGAGTCCATGACATGAAAGGAGGCAAGATATTCATATTTATAACATGCTAGATTAGGGATACCTAAGCCCAAATCAGAAGCTGCCAATCCTCTTAAAGCCTGACCTGGAATTGCCATAACATTATTTGCAACACCCTGTTTTGACTGAGCACACAGATCAGCATAAATTCAAGGAGGGGGACACATACCTCATTTGCAATGCAAAGAGAATAGGTTATTGTAGGCCACCTCCAATTCTCCACAGGAAGGTATCCCAAACTAGTAAACTAAAAAATTATTATAATTCTCATAATTTTGGCACTTTTCAGTGGTTCACATTATTTATGTGTTTTCAATGTGCCTTAATTAATTATCCCATTAGATAGTTAAATACTTATAATAATCTCAAAAAAGTAACCAATAGTATATTTATCACCAGTTAGGGAAGTTAGAGATGTTCTGATAGATAGCATCCTCTTCCCTTTCCAAGTGCTGTACCACTTGAGAGACACAGGATCAGCCCATGAAAACTAGAAGACAGCAGCTTTATAGCTGAAAATGCGGCATTGAAGAATAGGGCTCAGATCTGTGGACCACTGGGTTTCATAAAATGGAACCCCAGGATTAAACTTACCCATGCCAGGGGCTGTAGCCATTCCCCACATTGCAGAAAGCAGAGCAGAACGCGTGTTCTCTGCTTTCAATCTTAAAACTGTGGAGCTTTCAAGAGAAATGAGGAAATTGGGGGTGGTTTCACATGACAAGCTTCTCATTTCTCTTCCCCAGGAAAGAACTGTGTATCCTGATGAAGAGATGCCAGAGAAAAAAAGGAATGAACATAGGCAACCACGTCCCCACCACACAGACACACACAAATTTGCCAATGAGAATTCCAAAAATCAAAGAGGTTAAGAGAGCTGCACAAGAGTTGCAAGGTAGTTAGTTACATGCAGATTGAGACATTAAATCTGCTAGATCTTCTGAGTATTGCAGACTATTTGCAATATGATATAGTGAAGCACTAGAATAAACCTTGTTGTGAAAGATCTATTGACCAAAGCACCTACCAAAGGTCTTTGCTATAGATTGAATGTTTCCGCCTCCCTCAAAATTCATCTTGAAACCTAATCCCCAAAGTGATGGTGTTTGGTAGTGAAGCCTTTGGGAGATGATTAGGTCATGAGAGTGGGACCTTCACAAATGGGATTAGTGCCCATATAAAAGAGACACCAGGATGCTTCCTGGCCCCTTCTGCAATGAGAAGACAGGGAAAGAAGATAGCCATCTATAAACTAGGGACTGGGACCTTCCTAGATACAGAATATGCCTCCACCTTGATCTTGGTCTTTTCAACCTCAGGAATTTTGTCCATGAGCCACCCAGTCTATGGTATTTTAGTGTGTCACCCAATTGGACTTAGGCAGCCTTCCATAATGCAATCACTTAATTTATCTTGGTGGGGTCTGATATCCACAAAGTAATTGCAAAACTTTATAAACTGTTGGTCTTTATATATTGGAATGCTTAGGCCAGTGTTTTCTTAGTGTGTTTTGTGGCAACATTTGCTCAAAAGAATGCCAAGAAAAGGCTTTGCTTGGAAAATTCTAAGTTATTTCTAAACTTTCCTCACCATTTTAACAGATGTCTTTATGAACAAACTTTCTCCACAGAATATTTACAATGGCATCTGGGTAAAGTTTGAAATTGAACTCACAATATGGTTTTATAAATTAAATGTGTTTTAAATGCCATGGACATTTACAACTCCATTCATATGTTTAGTTGAATAAGGATTCCTGACAGTAATGGGGAAAAGTCGTCCACAGCTGTTTTTAAAGGAGTCATGTGACATTAATGCTATTTTTTCACATTTCTTCCTTGTTATGTGAAAATTGTATATCTATACACACAAGTATACACACATACACATGCACACCTACACACACATACACAGAGGAAAGTGGAGATATAGTAGGGGGCGGAAAGGAGGAAAATGTGCTTTGAAGACAATAACTTAAAATGTTCATATCAGAGGAAAGCAGAACTATTAAACAAAATCTAAGTCAATGATTTGAAGTTAGCCAGCATCTGGCAGCCATTGTTTTGGAATCATATAGTTCATAAATTATATACATGATATTATATCAAACTTTTCTGTAAAACCTTCTATGATTTTTTTAAATAAAAAAAGATACCAAAGTAGGTGATATACAACCATCACTAGGTATCAGCAAGAAAAGAGTTGGGCTCCAGGGGACACCAGAGGTTAGTCAATGGGCAGTTTAGAATATATATTTTAGGTCTGATTTTTGAAAATCTGTGACATCTTTGAAAACCCCACTGCAGTTTTCTAAACATAATACATTTGATTTTCTTACTTGATGTGTATATGTGTGTGTTTTAAGGAGAAAGCAAGCAATATGCTATTTAGAGAAGGTGGCTGGAAGGGAAAATGCTACATCAGATTATTTCATTACGTGTCTTGGGATCTTTTAACTACTAAAGGAGAAGCATTGGATGCTGTGAAGGCATTGTGTAAACAGGCAGGGTCATTGTCTCATTTTTCTTTCTGTGATATAGTTTTCAACTTAGGGGGCCAGGAATGGAAACAGAGAGCAATTAGAAATGATTTACACAGTTAGTGAAAATTTACACAGTGAGTACATGCATTGAGAATTGTTTACATGGTTGTATGTGCACTGACAGTTAAACTGTAGAACTAGACATCTATCCTGAAGTCCAGTTCAAGATAAAGAAGTCAAAACCTGGGTATATATTAGAATAAAACAGGAAATCACAGCAAGAGCTGGAGTAAATTAAAATAGTTTAAGTTGCTATTTTAATTTCCCCAAGCTCATGTATATTGACCAGCAAATGGATGGTGCCCCAGTGAATAGAACTAGGCAAGTGCAAGGTCATAGACTTTCAGTGCTATCAAGGTCAAAAATGCAACTTCTTGAAGAGAAACTTGAAAGTATATGTTTTATGAATAACAGCTTATATTTCAGCTCTCTGCCAACCCAAGATTCACAGAGCTTTCCTCCCCAAGAGCAACACTACTGTTCCCCGTCATGCCAGTAGATCGGACCTATTATTTCACACTTAGTCTTGAAAGAGCAAAAACTTCCTAGTGTCTTACACCCTTCCTGGTGTATTACATCCCATTTTAATTTAAAAACATCTCTTAAAACAAATAATATTGTGTTCAGGTGAGAGTTTGGGAGAAAGACATTTTGGAGGCAGGAAAACAGGAAGAAAAGAGGAAGGACCCTGGAAGTTGGGTTGAATTTGCTAGTTAATGCATGAAATTGGGAAAGTTGCTTAATTTACAGGATTCACAGACTGCATACATTAGCAGTTCTCTGCACATGGTCTCTGAGTTTTTTAAAGTAACTGGGAAGAAGCAGGCCACGCCACCCGATGGGTTCCTGCAATAACACAGAATAGGAAATGTAAGTGGTCCAATACACCCTGCCAAATGCAACGTGAGAGGAGAGTCCTATTTTCCTTTAAAATTACCATTATTACCTTTGCATGAATGCATATAGATATGACTTATGCTTTACTAGCTGCTTTTATATTTTGAATAAAATGAAACTGAATTATTACAATGAAAGTCTCATATTTTAACTGACCATTTAAAAAATCTATTACATATAAATCTTGCCCTCCATTCATTCACTCAGCTCAAGAGAGGGAAAGAGAAAGTGGTTGGAAACATAAGGCTCGGAGCAGATAAACAACTGCCCTAAGGTCATACATCAATACGGGACACTGATGTGTATCTAAATGACCTGGAAGCTATTACATTAAAAAAAAGACTTTAATTTCCTGAATGACTTTATGATGTAAGAGGAGACACTTGATGAGAGAGCTGTATTGCATGATGATTATTGTCACTTACGTATGGTATGTGTCCAAATGCTCATGTCCATTACCCCTCCACCACATCTTGCAGCCAAAATCAACTATTTGCCACCTCTCCTTTCCAGGCCAGATTTTGAAAGGAGTCTTCCCTTTAAAATATCTCATGAGGAATTCTTACATAAGTTTAAAATTATCTCATAAGACTGACCTTTCCTAAGATCTTCCCTGAGATTTAAGGTGGTTAGTAGACACGTCTTCAAGGGCACACAGCATTTTTCATAGACTGCCCCGTCATCACATCTTAGCTCCATCATAACTTCATCTACTTCTCATTTTCCTAACTCTTCTAAAGTGTTGTTTCTGGAAGAGCTTGTGCTGCGTTAATTCCTTTTTATAAATTTACAGTTCTTACCCTCCTACCTGCACACAGCAAACTGTTTCGTGAAGAAAGGTGCCATGGTGGTAGTTTTTAGCATTGTCTACCAGAGTTGGGACCTCAGTGTGGCAGATATGTAGATTGCAAACATTTTCTTTGAAGTTAGGTGTATCTCACCAGATTGATGGACCAACAAATGTGAGGTGAAGACACACGTCACTTCCTAGGTTAAAGGCAGTCACAATCCGCCTACCCACTTTCATCTGTGAGGGCATCAGGTCCTTCTATTAGATTAAAATGATAACGGCTCTAATATATTACATTGCTATCTTATCAAATATTAATTTGAGTGGGATCAGATGTGGCTCTATCCCTTTTGCAGTTGGACAAGAAAACATTGGTTGTCTTCTGCAAATGTGCTGTGATAAGGAGAAACATTTTAAGGCATCTGATCCTTCCTTCTTCACTTGGAAAGTAACTTATAAGATGCTTCAGTGTCAAACATCCAGCATATGTATATTTCCTTTCTTATGCATAATTTAATTTATTTGTGGCCTTCAGGTTCTATTTTTTTTCTTGGTCTGATGTGTAATTTTTAAAATATTATGTGCAGCTAGTATTTGTTATGACAAAATGATGCATTTAAATATGCAATTGTTTTCAGTAGCTCACTTATTTCTTTGTAGTTCAGTTTGATCTTGTCAGACATAATGTAGATAATTATAGCAGTGACAATACAAATTAATCGCATATGCTCCAATTTCTGATGTGCTACTCTACAATGCAATAAGGTTTTGCTTTCACACTTAAAAGTCCTTAATGAATAATCTTCAATTCCCTTTATACAAAGCTAAAGAAATAAAGTAAGTTTTATTATTCCTAAAATATTTGATACTAAACATATTATAAAATAAGTAATCAACTAGTTGTAATAAAAATTTCACAGACTTGGAGTACAGACAAAATGTCGTCTATATATATATATATATATACACACACACACACAACAGTTTAGGATTCATGGGTCTCATTTATATAACACATTGTTTTAGATTTAAAAACAGGATAACTGCTCCAATATACCACATTGCTGCCTTTTCAAATGTTAATTTGTGTGAGTTCTTTTGTACTGATCAGATATAAACCTACGACCTTAACACTTTGGAATATGCTATTATATAAAATAATTTTAATTTTCATTAACATTTAAAATAAGTAAGGCATAGTGTTAACTAAATAAACTCCTAGTATGTTTAAGAATGTGGATGCTCTGATGACGTAGTTTAATCATTTTCTTTGTATAGTATAGAGTGGAATGCATATGGCACAATGATTTATAAGAGGGTCAGCAAACTGTTGCCCTCAGGTCAAATTGACTGCATCTTTTTTATAATTAAAGTTGTACTAGAGCAGAGCCATGGCCATTAATTTACATATTGTCTCTATTGACATTCATAATTGACTCAGTTAACCCTAACTTTAACATTAACCGAGGGTTACAGTTGAGTATAGTAAAGGTGAGTAGTTTATTACAAAGATCATACAGGCCCCAATGCCTAAAATTTTTATGATTTGGTCCTTTATACAAAGGTTTTGTTGACCTCATATTGAAAACATGGGCATTTAGCCAGAAAACATGGTTTTGCCATTTTATAGCTTATAATCTTGGCCAAATTATAAAGCTTTTCTTCAGTTTCCTTTTAAGACTTTTATTTGTGGTATGAAGATAATAACATTTATACTAGGCTAATCTGATGTTTAAATTTAAAAAGGTGTATATATTGCTTAGTCTAGTATCTGCTACAGAGAAATTGTTTAATAAAATAACAACCTTTCTGTTGCTTTTGTCTTGTTATTTATGTTTTTTTATCTTAATGCCTGAGCAGCATCCACATCTATGTAAATTACTATACTGTCAATATTTATATAATAAAAATTGTGAGATAATTTATGTAGCTCCCACCTAGACAAAGAGACTCTCTTAGTGTTATTATATGTACAGGAGTGTCATAAAAATGTATCATTTAAAAGCATATGTATATTTCTAATGTTTAATATATTTACCTTAGAGATTTTCTGGACATATATGGAGTTGATATGTTCAGCTTGAAGATATATAAAGGTCAATTTGGATAATGCTAGTACTTTAGGACAAGGCTGGTATTCACATCATAAGTTAATGTAGATTTCTCTTACAAGTAGTGTATTTCTGATTAAATTTTGTGAAAAATAAATAAATAAATGAATGAGTTTCCTAATGAATGTTAGGTTTCTCCCCTCCTCTCTACAGAGCATAATCTAGACATAAAGAGTCCGATAGTAGTCAGTCTCTACTTTCATTTTTAAACTATTTTAAGGAAGGCCTGATAAAAGGGCCTCATGCATTCATTATCTCTTCTAAAAATAAGAATCATGTTTCCCCTCAACATCACTCTTTGCATAGATGTCCTCCATTCTGCTGCTGGCTTTGCTACACTGAGGTGTTCAGGGTTTGTGATTTTCTTCTACTGTCAGTGAGCACTATGCACATAGATCACCTCTAGTGATAGGATGTGAAAGAATTAAGCTCATAGTGGACACAGTGGGCAGACCCAGGGGATACCAGATCAGGTGCAAAATAGATAGATGTAAACACACTGTTATGGATATCTCCCACATATCTAATTTTTGAGACCCACAACTAAACCTAAACAATTTCTATACCATTTTTGTTAAAGTTTTTCAAATATGGAATACTATATCCTTTTGGTTTTTGTATCTTTAGGTTATCTCTATGTAAGTAACATCTTCACTAAATGAAACTGCCCAAAGGATTTCTTTCTTTTCAGAAAAAAATTTTCATGACAGGTTTTTTTAAAAGAACACAGGTTTGTTTTGTTTTTATGTCTCTGTTAATATTGTCCCTAATTTTTTTCTCTAGCCTTCTTTGAGAATGCAGTGACCTAGACTCTTTCTTGTTACGAAATTTGTCTTTGTGTTTAGTAAGACTAGTAGTTAAACAACCTAGAATTATGCTAAAATGTGAGAATATAGAAGCATACATGGTTGGGAGTTTGATTGTAATATCTTACAAGGTGACTTCTTTCCACATGCCAAGCATACTTTCATAGGTCTGCCTAAAAACTCAAGAGAACTTACTATTCAGCTTGCCTCTTTGACCATAATTAAGCACCACATGAGAAAGTCAAGTATTCCCAGGGACCCTTTTTTAATTCAGATAGTGCTCCATATTTATTTAAGTTTCTATAAATCAATAAGCACCTTACATAATTATTAATACAACTGGATGCTGACTCTGAGAGTTTTAAAGGCACTCTAGAAACAGCATTACTTAGCATTCATATTTGGTGTTCATATATAGCACAGAGTATTTTCAAGCAATTTACAAGCTGTCAGGGATCTGTGAGCCACTGATCAAAATTTATTGAAAATTGGAGAACAGGAGAAGGTAAGAGCACAAGCTCTAAATGGAGAAATGTGGTTTGTAGCCAAGAAATAAACTCTTGCATAGGATTTGCTGCCCGTGTGCCCTAGAAAATTATGTAGAATGTAGATTACTGAATAAATTTTCCAGAAACTACAGCAATTGAGAAACAAAAAAGATAGAAACTTGCAGGAAGGCTGAGAGGGCATTGATTATCACCTGGTTACTTGTTTGTTGCGTTTTACCTTTCTCTGTAAGTTTAAAAATACTCTTTAAAAGACTCGGAGAGGAAAGATCAAAAAACAAAAAACAAAAAAATCAGAAGAATGCTATTGCTGAAGCCAAGCAGCAGGGATGCTAGAGATGGTAATGGCATGAATGAGCATTACACACACACACACACACACACACACACACACAATATGTGCACACGCATATTAAACCACACAACTGAAAGGTTTTGAGATGAAAGAGGGCTGATTAATGATTGGGTCAGAACATCAGGCAAAATCTGGGGCTGGTCTAGGCATCTGAAAGGAATGATCTCCCTACATAAATTATGAGCAAATTCTTCAACCTACTAAAAGCAAAAAGCACTAACACAATTCAACCAAATCATTCACTGTTTTACATATTCAGATTACCTGACAAACACATTTGTTTAGGGTTAAATCATCAAAGCATTTTTTAAATCAAATTTTGTTTTAAATCAAATGTGACTCTTGGACCCATACCTCAGTTAACATGGCATCCACAGAGAGCCTTCTCTCTGCCCTTGTCTCTGCTCTCCTTGCCCTTATCTTTGCCTTTGCTAGTGTGTAGTTTAATTTGTGCCACGAGAAAGACATGTTCTGATTTGCAATGACTTTAATAACCTATCTGTAGGCAAATTTAAAAAAGGAAATACCTGCGGACACCTGCCAGGAGGTGTGCTGACCGTGAGGCACAGTGGCATTCATTTGACATTAGTTTCCCAGCTTGTATTTCCAGTTGATGTGCCTCAGATCTTTTTTTTCAGGACTATTAGTCTGTACTTTTCAAAACTGAATAACATTTCCTTGGCTTTGAACCAGTTGTCTCACCCTTTTAGGCTCTTACCATTTTTTTTTTTCAATTTCTTCACTATTTCCTTTCTTTTTACATATGTCTACTATAAATATTTTCACTCTGTCACTCTTTTCTGCTGTTCCTTCTGCTTCATGTACATTGAGTTTTCAATTAAACAACATGTATTAGCTCCAACGGAATATCCCCCCATACATCTTTTCACTTATAGTTTTTTTTAAACTTATTTTTATTTTTTATATAGTTTTGTTTTAATTATCATGTTCAAAACTCTGCATAACCTATCACATAAAATAGCTTTTAAATCAAGTAACATATTTCTATTGAAAACGCAAGTAACCATCTTGATCTGGATAAAGATTCTGTAATACATTGTTCTTCTGCTTCAAGTCTGAATGTGGTTAACTGAACTGACATGGAGAAGGGTCCACTTGCCTAAGGATTTTGTGGTCCATAGGCACACTGTTCCGACCACAGTAGACACTATCTGGTTCATCGGGGTTCTTAAGTTACAAGTTTAGACAGAAGACAATTATTTGGAAATAATTCAAAGCTCACAGACTGCACACCATCAACTGAGTACAACTCTCTAATATCACCTTGTGACTCTCTCTGCCTGAGGCGACACATACCACGTCCTTGACTTAATAACATCCCAGGATCCTCACATCCCCAGTGAGGAGCACAAGGCACTCTAGATGGCAATTACTAAAAAAGTTTCCTCAAACTTATTTGGACCCTTTCCTCTTTGTTTGTGACAGAATATTTTTTCTTTCTTTCTTTTTCAAACCCCATATGAAATACTTCTTCCAGGCCGAGAAGGTTCAGGCCTTGAGGCTATGATCCTAGCCCTTCACCCAAGGAAATAAAACGAAATTTTCTCCACCACGCTTACTCCTTTATCCCTTCTGACCATCCTCTGACCCCAATAAAGTGCTCTGTCAAGTGCTGCCTCTGGGGTTTTGCTTTTAACCCTTTGTGCACACACTGATCTAGAAAGTATTAACTTTTATAACATATTGACTTATTTTGAACTCATAAATTAAATGACATGCGAAAACACATCTTTCAGCACACCTCATAATCTTTGATGATGTTCATCTATTGTAGTGTCTTGCCAATCTTCTTGCATGTTATTGTTCAAATACAATGATTGCTTATTAACTCTTAAAAAACCAATATTATTTCCCCTACAGTTATTGAAAATCTGGTCTTCCAGTGACAGAAGTTTACACCTCTTGTCAAAGTGTCCTCTGATTTGCCCATGTCCCTTCTTTTCCCTCCCTCTATCTGCTGGTAAGATTTTCAGTGATGTTAGGAAAAGACAAATTCCTTCATAACAAATTTTAAGAACCAGTGAAAACCTCACCTGATAATTAAATAAGTGAACCAGTGACTGAGGTTTGCTAATGTTCTGTTTACAGGATTTGTCTCATGGAAATGATGAAATAGTGCCTGAATGTGATTATGCTTTTTAAATATATATATATATATATACATATATACATATATACATATACATATATTTGTGTGTGTATGTGTGTGTGTATATTATTGATTTCAGAAGGGAAAGGAGAGGGAGAGAGAGAGAGAGAAACATCAGTGATGAGAGAGAGTCATTGATCGGTTTCCTCTTGCACACCTCCAACTGGGGATTGAGCCTGCAACCCCAGCAAGTGCTCTGACTGAGAATCAAACCTTGATGTCCAGGATTCTGCGTTGATGCTCAACCACTGAGCCACACCCAGCTGGGCTGATCATGCTATCTTAATAAACACTAGGGAGACACTAGGTGAGTAATACCAATCCACTTTGTAAACACACAACCAGGTGTGGTAATTAGTTAATTCAAGTACCATTAAAGCTATCTTGTGGCACCTGGTAGTCACATGAATGTGTTTATCTTAAATGTGTACTTTAGCCCCAAGCCATTTCTGCCAAGCCAAATGAGGATATTTCTAAGAGTGGTTTGAGTAATTCAAGCCTATCCTGTCCACATTACCTGGAAATTAACATGTAGACTTTAGTCAGTAGATTTTTTTAAAATTAAATATAACAATGACATCAGTTTCAGCACATCTACATAGTACTACCACAAGCTGAGAGAATGGCAACCGTTCTGTACTTTGCAAGCTCTACCAAGGTGATAGACACTATGTTGCTTAGAGCATCCCTTACAAAAACAAGACAAGTCCAGGCCCCTAGAGGACAAAATTATGTTAACTGTGCATTAAAACTTTTGAGAGGAAAAATAAAACGAAGGAGATAGCAATAATTAGCTAGTATCTAAAGCTACAGATGATTAAATATCACATTTTACAACAAGCCTAAGAGTTATGTATTATGTCTCTGTAACTATACAGAGAGCTAAAGCACAGAGAATGTATGCAATTTGCCAAGGGAGTCATTGGCAGGAACAGGATTTGTGCCACAGGTAGTGCAGCTTCAGAGAACATGCTCTTAAGACAGGTTATAGGGTTTTTCCAAGATGGTGGCAGATTGAATGGAAACAACAATGACCCTCTCCCAGGACCAAACTGGAATTACAACTAAAATGTAGAAAAAACATCCTAAATAATCAACTGCAACTGAAGATTAGCATAACCAAGGACGAATAGTGGAGACCTCACAGAGACTGGTATGAACTGCTGAGGCAAAAGAGGGTTGGTCAGGGTACCACAGGCAGCAGCTGAAGGTCCCGAGGGAGATATCTCAACTGTGGGGGGTTCCCACTGAGGACTCTGGGGTCTACACCACAGGCTGGGATTTCCAGCCAAGAGCACCAGAACTTAGAAAAGTGCCCACAGAAAGTCTGGCTGTGAAAAGCAGCCAGGTTTCTGTCAGCCAGGGAGGGACTGCTAGAAATGCAGGCATCTTCTTAAAGAGCCAACATAAAAGTTTCATGTGCAGCCACTCACCTTGGGTTCCAGCAGAGGGAGGGCAGAGTGGACTGTAGCTGTGTGAAGAGAATCTAAGGTTGTAAACTCTGGAGATAGAGCTCAGAGGGCATTCCTCTGGATTCCTGTGCTGAGTCATTCCCTCATAAGGCAGAGGACATCTTTCTCAGGCACACATTTATCTTCGTGGCAACTTTTGCCTCTGAGGGAAGCAATTGCTCCAACCTGCTGGAAAACTTCTCGGCCTACCCTGTGGAGTGGAGCCTCTACAACCTGAGGGTCGTTAAGAGACTAACAATCAGCTGCCTCACCCTGTGGAGTTTCTATAGCCTGAGGCTCATTAAGAGAATCAAATTAATCAGCCTAAAGGTAGAAGTAGACCTCAGAGTGCTTTGAGTCTTTGCCTGATCTGCTTCTGGACCTGGGCCTTGGAAAAGGAGACTTTGGTGTGCATCTTGGCCCTATCCAAATGCACCCAGTTCCAGCAGAGGGGAGCTCAAGCCATGGGTTGTTGATAGCTTTAAACAGGGTACTCAAGGCCAGTCACAAACAGTGTCTGACATTGGCCTGGACCAGAGACCCTCCCAAATTCTGAGAGTCCTAGAATATCTACCTAATACATAGGAACAAACCCAAATATGCAGACAAAATGGGGAGACAAAAAAAATCAAGCCCCAAATGAAAGAACAAGAGAATTCTCCAGATGAAGAGCTAAGTGAAACAGGTATAAGCAATCTATCAGATATAGAGTTCAGAATGCTGATTGTAAAGATGCACAACAGCATGAGAAAAGACAGAGAAACTATGAAAAATGACCAGTCAGAAATGAAGAATGTCATAGCAGAAATAATATATTGGAAGGAATAAACAGAAGATCAGAGGAAGCTGAGGATAGAGTCAGTGAATTAGAAGACAGGGTAGAAAAAAATCACTCAATCAGAGACCCAAAAAGAAAAAAACAATTAAAAAACAGGAGGACAGTCTAAGGGAGCTGAAGGACAACATGAATGTAACAATATTCTCATCATAGTAGTACCAAAAGGGAAAGAGAATAAGCAAGGAATAGAGAACTGTTTGAAGAAATAATGGCAGAAAACTTTCCTATCCTGGTCAAGAAAAAGTTACATAAGTTCAGGAGACACAGAGAGTCCCAAGCAAGAAGAATCAAAGAGGCCCATGCCTAGACATATAGATTAGTAAAACAGAACAGAGAACCCAGAAATCGACCCAAGCTATGATGTTCAATTAATATTTGACAAGGGAGGCAAGAATATACAATGGAGTAAAGACAGTCTCTTCAATAAATGGTATTGAGAAAACTGGACAGGTACATGCAAAAAAATGAAACTGGACCACCAACTTGCACCATACACAAAAATTAACTCAAAATAGGTAAAAGACTTATATGTAAGACATGAAATCATAAAAATCCTAGAAGAAAGCATAGGCCACAAAATCTCAGACATCTCTCATAGCAATATGTTTGCCAATACATCTCCTAGGTCAAGAGAAACAGAGGAGAAAATAAACAAATTGGTCTACATCAAAATAAAAAGCTTCTGCACAGCAAAAGAAATCATCAACAAAACAAAAAGGGAGCCCACTGTATGGGAGAACATGTTTGCCAGTGACACATCCGGTAAAGTGTTAATATCCAAAATATATAAGAAACTCATATAACTTAACAAAAGGAAGACAATCCAATTTAAAAATGGGCAAAGGACCTAAATAGACACTTCTCCATAGAGGACATACAGATGGCCAAGATACATATGAAAAAATGCTCAACATAGCTAATCATCAGAGAAATGCAAATTAAAACTGCAATGAGGTATCACTTCAAACCTGTAAGAATGGCTGCCATCAAGAAATCAATGAAGGACAAGTGCTGGGGAGGGTGTGGAGAAAAGGGAACCCAGTACACTGCTGGTGGGAATGCAGACTGGTGCAGCCACTATGGAAAACAGTGTGGGGTTCCTCAAAAAATTAAAAAGTGACCTGCCATTTGAATCAGTGATCCCACTTCTAGAAATCTATCCTAAGAATCCTGAAACACCAATCACAAAGAACTTATGCACCCCTATGTTCATAATAGCGCAATTTACAATAGCTAAGATCTGGAAACAACTCAAGTGCCCATCAGTAGGTGAATGGATAAAAAGCTGTGGGACATTTACACCATGGAATACTATGCAGCTGGAAAAAAGAAGGATCTCTTACCCTTTGGGACGGCATGAAGGGAACTGGAGAGTATTATGCTAAATGAAATACCCAGTCAGAGAAAGTCAAGTACCACATTATCTCACTCATATGTGGAATCTAAGGAACCAATTAAACTGATGAACAAAATGGATCCAGAGACATAGGGGCATGGAACAGACTGAGGGATCTCAGAGGGAAGGTGGAGGAGGGGAGTGAGGGGGAGAGATTAATCAAAGAACTTATATGCTTATACGCATAACCTATGGACACAGACATTGGTATGGGGGAGGCCTGGGGGTGGGGTGGATGTGGGTTAGAGGGGATCAATGGGAGAAAAAGGAGGACGTCTGTAATATTTTCAACAATAAAGATAGATTAAAAAAAAAATAAATTTACTTTAAAAAGAACAGGAAAGCCCAGCTGGGCATGGCTCAGCAGTTGAGCATGGACCTAGGATCCAGAAGTTCACCATTCAATTCCTGGTCAGGCACATGCCCAGGTTGGGGGCTCTATCCCCAGTCAGGGGAGTGCAGGAGGCAGCTGATCAGTGACTCTCCCATCATTGACGTTTCTCTCTCTCTCTCTCTCCCTCTCCCTTCCTCTCTCTGAAATCAATAAAGATATATTAAAAAAAAAAAAAAAAAAAAAACACAGGGAAAAAAAAAGGCAGGTTATAGCTCCCCTTTTCCATTTCTGCACCCCAATTCCCTCCTGCTCCAAACTTACATATTCCAAAGGAACTACATCAAGAAGAAAGAGGACTTTGTTTTTGACAGGGCAAAAAAAAAAAAAAAAAGAATAGACTGCAGACCTGCTGCCTTGTTTCACTAGTTTGCATTGACGGAAGGAACAGTATCATTTCCTTCTCAACCACCACTAATTTCTGCACTTATAGCTGGGTATCATCATCAGAACCGAGAGCTGACACTACCTTAAAACTTGCTAATCTTTCATTAAGTTGAATGTCTCAATCCTCAGGGTTTAAAGGAAACAAGAACTAATTTACTACATAAAAATTCCTTTAAAAAACAAAGAGGATTGAGTGAAATCTAGAATACTAATATAACTGATGATGTTAGAGATGAATGAAACTTTCTGAGAAAACCATAAGAAGATTAGTGTTTTTCAAAATTTGTTCTTTTGCTTTCAGATTCCTGGACTAGAAAGAAAATAGAATGTATGCAAATTAAATGTATGCATGGGCTTTCTATTGAGTGATAAATACTGAGATATATTCAGGAATAAGGCACTTAAAATCTTCAAATTGTAAAATCTCATTTTAAGTAAGCTGGTCAACTTTTTTTAAATTTAGTCAATCGTTTGTTCAAAATTAAGCAAATGGTCTCTGAAATTAGCTTCTCCACTTTTATAGTACATGTTCCCCTGTAATATAAAAATGATAAACTTTTGGGCAAAATCACACAATTTTAAAATAAATATTCATTGGAAAGACATTTAAAATCAATTGGATTCGCATATACATTATAAGATGAGAGTGAGTTACCCCTAGGGCAGGAGTAATAACACAATGACATTATAGAAATACTTCCAAGATTCCATTAATCTGCAACTCCACTTTCTTTCCTGAATGTTCGTTAAACAACATTAGTTTCTTTCCGCCGTAATAATATTTCGTAGTGGTACCTGACTTTTTCCCATTAGACTAATTTAAGCAAGGCAGTTCTTAATCCTTGCCTTTCTGTCCAGAAGTATGATTAACCTTTCAAAGGATGTTGTTTGTTTTAGTTGATACTACATACATCACCTCAGGTTTTATGGAGAAAAGACACGGTATAAATCTAATATATGTGTCTTATTTCTAATTGGGACTTTCACTGAGTGGAAACATTCAAGGTTGAATCCTCATTGAACTTTTTTTCCTACACTGCTCCCTGTGATTCACTGTACCTGTACAGCCAGAAATAAAACCTATCAGGCTCCCAATAAAACTTGATGAGTTTTAGAACACATTCTACGACTGCTCATTTAAGATATGCATTACACTGAGGTTATTAGGACACTCACTAAAAGCTGACTAAATCCATTTCGATAAAGCTCAAGTTTTAAAGAGACTTGTCTGCATTAGAGCAGATGCTATGGTTGGCACCATCTATTGGTTGACTTTGCAAGTGTCACTTTTACTGGATGTTAATGATAAGGTAGAAATTTATTTTTAACACTTCTGAAAAGTAAATTTAAAAAAAAAAGCATAAGTCCAATCTAAATGATAAAGTTATACGATTATTAAAATAATAATGGGGTAAACATATCATCCTTAAAATTATTTTCATCTATTTTGTTTGAGATTTCAAAAGTTAGACTACAATCAAAAACAATTTTAGGCCAGCCAGGCGTGGCTCAGCAGTGGAGCATGACCTAGGATCCAGGAGATCGCGGTTTGATTCCGCCAGGACACATGCCCAGGTTGCAGGCCCAATGCCCAGTCAGTGATGTGCAGGAGGCAGACGGTCGATGACTCTCTCAACATTGATGTTTCTATCTCTCTCTCTCCCTCTCCTTTCCTCTCTCTGAAATCAATAAAGATATAAAAAACAAAAACAATTTTATTTCTATTCAGTTAGATTTTTTTAAATTATCAAATCACTTGTCTTTAGTTTTATTTATCAGTTTTTATCAAATAGTTACACATATTTATATTGAGATTTTCTCTTAGTGTTTGCTTTTCTCATAGATAAAGAATGACTAGACATGATCTAACATAGATTTTTGTGGTAACATAATTCTAGAAGTAAGTAATTTATTCAAACTACCAATTCTGAAACAGTAAAAGCATCTGCTACATAATAATATTCTTTTTGGTAAAATACTTCACAATAATCACACAGTCTGTGTTTATTTCTTCAGCAAATGTTTGTTTAGCTCATAGTTAATAATAAGTAAAACATATGTAGTTACTATGCACAAGGAAGAAATGGAAGGCGGGGGAGGGAGAGAGAGAGATTGAGATTACAGGTTGAGTCCAGCTCTGTGACCGAATAGTGATGGGGAAGAAAATCCGCCTGACATACTTGGCTAAAGACAGAGTCCTTTCCATTTTTGACATTGCATGACAAGAACCTGACTGTATTCCAGTTGTTGGAAGTCAATCCTAATTTCAGAGATAAACTTCAAAGTAACGACTTAATGTTAAATCATCTTTTTTGTTGTTGTTTTCTTACACCAGTGAATGACTACAGTGAGGTTTAATATTTGCCACTAAAAAGTCCCTGATTCAATTCATGCTCTGAATTACTACTGGGAAACTCCTCCAAGAGATTTCAACCACAATTCATTAATATACTAACTTTTTTGAAAAATTTATATTTGAACCATATATGTTCTATATGTTTTACATACACACTACATATTATGGAAAAGAACAGCAAACAGCTTTACTATTTACCCAGTTTCTGTAGAAAATATTACTTTATAAAATGCTTGTCTTAATAGTAATTTAAGTTATGTAGTCTATATAAAATCACAGTATAAAGTCACAGTATGTATATTTAAACGACATCATATAAACAAGTATAGTGTAACCTAGGAGTAGCTCCAGTGAATAAAGGAGTTATCCAACTGAAAGTAGATGTCAAGAGTCCTAAGTATAAATTCTTCCTTTTATCTTACTAGCTACATAACATCACACATTAAGAGAGTTTTCTAATACCAAGTGGCCTAATTAAAAATATTAGGCCACTAATATTTTACATTCTGTTAATCATACCAATGGCCAATAATCAGATTAAACAAAACCAATAATTTCATGGCTCTGTGTTTGGCTGAAATCATAAGTATTCAGTACTGGGTTTAAAAGCACAGCTATACCACTAAATTAATTGACACTGTATAGGCCAAGAACTTCTTAGTGGTTCTCTGCTGCTCTGGCCTTAAAATACTTTATTTTTCTTCCTAACTGGTGACTTCAAAGTTCTTAAAACTATATGGGTCCTAATGACAGCACTTGCCTTTTTTTCCAGTTGTGTTTGGTGCATTGTATAGCATAATTTGCATTTATTTATGTTATTCATTTATATTTATATTACATTTATCCTAAAAAGTAAGAAACAAAATAGATATTTCATAGTTGTTAAAATCCTATAACAGATAACAAGTGAGAAGCAAAACTAACATTTTTCTCTCTCACACAAACACTTGGAAATAGTACATTTATAACAATTAAATTTCCATAAGATTCTTAATATGAGAATTTGAGGAGGGATGTAAAATTTGACTTTTTTTTTGGAAGATCAAGACAGGATGCAGCTTTCAGTTTACAAAATTTATCATATAACGGTAAAAACTAGTTATATTTAGACAAGCTTGAAACCAGTGGAGACACTCTCTTTTTAGCTATAATCAATATTGTAAACTTTAAAAATAAAAATAAATTCATATACTTTAATTCAAGTCAAAGTTAATATCTCTGAATTACATAATTAGTCTTAATGCCTGAGTTAACAGAAACTACAGGTCACTACCTAATATCCATATTTGATGACTTTTGAGATGAATGACGCCATGAAGATTACATATTAGGAATGAAATCATGGCTAATTATTTCAAGTATAATTCTCATTTGCTGATTATAATTAATGATATTATAATCAAAAAATTAAACTAACATGAAATATCTATCATATTTTACTTTTTTTATGTATATCTGGCATTGGACAAAATACATCATTAAGTCTGAACTCAACTTGGTTTTTTAGGACCTCCTCTAGATAATTCAATACTCAAAATTATTTGGGGGTAATGTATTTGTAAACAATATTTGCCAAAAATTGTAGGAATGTCTAGAATTGCTGTTCTTTTTCTCAACTCACCTTTCAGTCAGTCCTCATGCCAATAATTCAACCTATTATTTATCAGTTGAGCAGCTTTTTTTGGAATATATTATTACATAATTATATGGGTTGACTATTCCTTTATAATTAAATAAATAAATAAAATAAAAGCCCAGGTTCTGGACCCAAATTAAAAAAATACAGAGTACAAAGATAAAATATGGGCTTTTGTTTTCAGATTTGGTTTATGCTCTTCATTTGGAAGGTACAGTGTAAGTAGTGTGCTTAATACCAGGCAAAATAAATCAGCTTCCAAATAAAACAACAATGACATTATGTTAAAATAATTACTCAGGCTATATTTTTCTCTCTTGTGCTTTGTTGAATAAACATTTCTCTATTTTATAATTTTATATACAAGCAAATATTTAACTCTTATAAGATGTAAGTTTTCTGACTTGTTTTCTTAGTTATTGTGCTTTCTTACAGACTTGCATTGGCTCTTAAGAAAACATTTAAGACGTACATAAAGTTGTGATACTCTGCTTTGTATGTCCCTTGTTTTCTCTCTACCCGAATCCTCAAAAATATGTTATATATCAAATATTCAAAACTGACCAATAGATTGATTTGTGTGTGTGTGTGATTCTGTTTTAGCCTTTCCTTAACAGATAACACATTTAAGATAGTAATTAGTAAATGAATGTAGGGATTGTAAGGTATTTTCTAGATTTGGATTCTAAAAAAGTCTTATCCCCTCCTTATGTGGCCTTATACACATCACTTAATCTCCTGGAAACTGAAATTCCTTCCTAGACTGTGAAGACTGGTAGGATAAGTGGGACAAAACAGAAGTTGCTATTTGGAGCTGACAAGGATCTTGTCATCAGCACCAAATGAGTTTTTCAAAACATTAATTTTGGCTGAATTTAAAATTCTATGAGCATTTATATTTTTCCAGGCATTGTACTAATTACGTGTTTTCTCTTCAAATTCTTACTTCAGATCTGTGATTAGAAACCATTGCCATTTACAGATGAAGAAGCAGTGGCTTATTAAAATTAAGTTCATGTCATCTATGTAGAAGACTTGGTTTTTGAGCACAATTATCAGAAGTGGTGTAACATGGATAATTGTGATGGAAATATCCTAGCTTTATTTTTTTTGTTTGTTTTTTTTTGAAATAGTATACATTGAGGAACCCTCCTGCCCAGTATATATTCATTAGCAATGCCTTTTTCTTTCTCTTTTTCCCCCCAGAGGGGAAGCCTGATACCAAGAAAAGAGCATGCGCGTTTGCTGCCAGACAGATAAGAGTAACAGTTCTGCCTCCATAATTACTAGCTCCGAGGCCTTAGGAATGTTTAACTAAACTCTCTGGGCTACGGTCCTTGCCTTTGTGAAATGGGATAAAAAGTGCCAACTTTGTATACTTTATATGGGACTGAAAGTCACCCATGTGATTGTTATGGCATAAGGTGCCCTGCAAAAGAAACAGACATACTTCTGTGAAAAGTGCTCAGGGCCAAAGAGTCCATAACCAACCCCATCTCTGCTGGAATCCCTTCCAGTGTCTCAGCTCATGCTGGAAGAATCAGAGGAGGAATGAAAGAGTATCCCCAAGAAGAAACTTGGTGGAAAACTTACCCACTAGAGTTATGCAAATATGTACACTATGAAATGTGGGATTAAAAATTATAATCTCTGGCAGAAAAAATTGTAAAAAGCTAGTGTCATTGGATTTCTGGAGGATGTAAATATGAATCTATATCTGACTCCTGTTTGATTTGGGCTGAGGCAAAAACTCAACCTGTAAACCAGAGAGGGCGGCAGGTATCACAGTCTGTGCTACTTCAGCAGATGAATATCAACTGCCTCTTGTTCAAACTTAATTCTAGAAACCTTTGTTCCCATTTCATTAAGTCTCACTACCACAAAGTAGTTCGGTTTCTTAATGCATGACTCAGAGAATCATGTGTATACATTTTATGACAGGGCACTAATGTATTTACAGAGGGACAAAGGGTGTTGGGGTGTGTGTGTGTGTGTGTGTGTGTGTGTGTGCGCTTTACTATAAGAGCAACCCATGGAGAGGTTTCTCCCGGTTCTGGCCTTGGGGAGTGCGTGAATACACTTTCTGAGGCCAGGGAGGGTCACCCTGAATGCTTAGAGTAGCCATCACGCGTGAATTACTCGCTGGCTGCAGAGTTCCTCGACAGGCTCTATCACGCTACAACACGCTTTGAAATCACTGCTAGGGTGAGGCTATAATGACATCAGAATCAGTGACTTACAGCCTGCGGGGCCACGATGGCCTCGATTCTTTTCGTGTGGCAATTAATACTTCAATAGCCTCCCTTGCATTTTCTGACGTTCAGAGGGTAACAAAAATAAAATCAGCATCAAGTGTTCTTTAATATCTCTGGGCTTCTAAGGGTGCCTTTTCTCTTTTTTTATTATTTCCAAGGATGATCACAGCGTGAAGCTGTGCTGGAAAACCTGGGGCTGGTGTATTAAGGGCACACAGGTTATGGCCGGGTCAACGAGGACATGTCCTCACAGGGGGGCAGGCGAGGAGGGTCGGCAGGCAGCAGCTCCCTTGGCCTCTTGTGGAGCTCCTGCTTTCAGGAGGTGAAAATCCTGGGCCATTTGGGTCTAAGACGTTTCAGTATACTCGCACAAAAGAAGTCAAGTTACAAGACTTATTACTTACAGATCCCAGGCTAGGGGAAGATTCCAGAATGGGGGATACAGAGGAAGGGCAGGCCTTTGTCCCAGGTCACCAGTGAGCAGGAGATAAGAGCAGGGTGGCAGGTACTGATTACTTATAAGGTGGTTGGGGTGGAGGTTATTAGTTTTTCCCTGGCTCAAATCTGGGTGGTCATTTAAAAAGGTGCCCTGGCAAAAGCAAGGCAGGAATTTCTGGTGGGAATTCTAAACTGATGTAAATGTCCAGACGCTGGGTGTGAGCAGTGTTGTCACGAAAAGGCCTGGGCGGCAACTCATCACATGGCCGTTTTCTTATCACAGAAACGTTTTATAGCAACAATTCTAGAGAGAACTGGCGATTTGTGATTCTCTTTTTATCTCTAATACTTTCTAGCTCTCTTTTTAAAGAATGTTCTATGGTCTTATTACATGTCTTAATGAAAGGTATGTTACCCTTGCATTTCTAGTTCTAAAATCTAAGTTGTGGGAACTGTTGGAAATGGGCCTAAGCACAGTCAGTGATGTTGAATATAAGAAATGAAGCTGTTTTATGTAATCATTTACTTATTGTTACTAAACGTATTTGTGGTTGTTACCAGAGGCTTGATTATAGTATCTATTTATAAGATATTCCAAAAAAATGTTACAGGTGATTCTTTATGATTTTCCTAAGATTCAGCTATGTGCTAGACTATTAGCCAGAATTTTATAAAATCTTCTACTTATAAAAATGAGAATGGTTGTTCCCAATATATCTCACAAAAATGATACAAGAATTAATGATTTAATGATTATGTGTCAAATAAGTCTGAGTAGGAGATAATGGGGGATTTTCTTCTTTTTAAATCTTTAACTTGAAAAGCAAGGCCTGTCATTTGAGTTGTACTAACGTAGGTAGTCAGTTAATGCATCTCTCTCTTTCTTTTCCTCCATGAAATCTCAAACCCCAATTCTTGCAGTTCAGGGAAGGCCCTCTGGCATTTTCTCGAGATATTTTTCCTGGCAAATTAAAATAATGAATTAAGAGTTTATAAAGTTAAAAGAAAATATACAGGCTGTTCTAGGTCCTAGGTCCAAATGCTTTATGAGCATCAGTAATACATTTTTAGTTATATTATAATTACAGGTAAGTTTATGTGCATGGACCTACATTTATCTGCCTAGGAGATATTAAATTATTTAAAGTGTTCAATAAGCATGGTCTCTCTATAAGAATAATTTACATGTGTGGATGGCTGTCTGGATAATGTTAAGGAAAAGCAACACTGCTTGTGATTTCCTGTGTGAAATCCTAAAATGCAAAGCATGCAGTGTGTAGGCTAAAGTAAGTTGTGACAGACCGGAGCCAAGTGGGATGGCAAGCCATCCTGCAGGGCGAAACCCTTGAATGAGCACTTCTCTAGCGTTATGGTAGATACGTGGATACAGTGATTAGTGGCAACACAATGTACGAAAGGAAAATAAACAAGATTTTTATGGCAGAGTGCAACTTGAAGTCATAATCCCTGATCATTGCCCTGTTATATGTTCTCACTGAGCGTGTAGTGCCACGTGTGACGGGGGGTTGGTGGGGTTGAGCGTGTTTATCACGGGCGTGCTCTTGACAGAGCGCAGGAGACTTGATTCATCTCCGAGCGCTCCATTACCAGCCCTGACAGCCTGACAGCGCAGTTGCAAAGTGAAGTACAACATCAGGTTACTAAGCAACTCTGCCGCTTTTTCAAAGCCTGTCTAGGATCTCACTTGCTTCTCCTAACTGATTCCATCCACATCATCTTGAACATAAATGGGACATCATGTTTCAAAACATTCTGGGGTGATGCTTTCAGCTCCCAGGCCTAAAACCTCTGCCTACGTAAATCAAGGACTGGCATGTAAATGTCATAGTCAAAGCAAATCTTTATCTTCCTCTTGAGTTACATTGAAAAAAGTATATATATTTTTGGCAGTTGGTGTCTGAAGATACCTGCATACTGGCAGAAAATAACCTAAATGTCTGAAGAGCGATTCCTTGTTTTTAACTTTTCCTAGAAGCGAGCTTAAGTACCCTTTCGGGCTTATTCCTCAGTGCACCCCTCAATATAATGCACCCGAGTTAATAGCAAATCTGTCTCAGTGTCACAGCCATGCTGACATTTCTGCAGTCAATAAACCTTTGAGCATGATAATATCTCATCCCACCTTGAAATATTAGTGATAAAGGCATCCATATATCACATCTCCTGAGGGGCAAAGTAGGCTGTCGTCATGTTCGACTCCTCTTCTTGTTATATCAGAGGCGAAGGGTAAACAGTCAAATGTTATAAACATTTTATATTCAGTGTTTTCTAGAAGACCCATTCACTCTCCACTCCACATATGAGAATAGTGCATAATTTAGTTACTAACTCTGTGTACATGGGTTATTTTGGAATTTGATGAGGGTGAAAGATATAGGAGAGATGGATAGATTGAAAAAAAAATCTGGATGTTTTTACTTAATGTCTGCTTGGGAATTGTTTAATTATTTTCTTTTTACTTAAACTATGACCATTATGGAATCCTCCAAAATAGTGACTTCACCGTTAGTGAGTTTCATACAACTGCTGATGTAAAAACATGTTTAATTATCTGTTTAATTGGAAGAAGCACAGTAATAAATAATACATAGTGATATAAATGGGATTCTTAAACTAAAAATAACTGTAGAAGGGAATTACATTTAGCACATCCAGATTCTGTAGTGGTGATTAATACTGCATAGCTTTAGGAGTCACGTCAATGTGAATATGAATATCAGACCATGGAGTTAATGAAGGAATTAACACAAACAGGCTGCTTACCGCACAAGTCCTGCTGTAATCGATGTGCGAGAAATCGAATTGTGATTATGGCTTTCTCATTAGAGGAAAACTCACACGACCACAAGATGTAGGAAGGGCAAAAAAATAATGATACTTCAACAATGAGATGAGATATGGAAAAAGCATGGGTGGTCACAGAAATGATACACTGAGCGGCTAAAGTTATTTTCATCAAAACATCCTTTCCTATTAGAAACCGGCCTCATCATTGTAGGACCTAATCTCTTCTGCTCTTAGTTAGAAAGAATTGAACGGGAAACAGTCCCGATTGCTGACATTTTGAAAGGAAGTTGATGAAAATTGAAGTTAAAAAAGAAAAATCACTGCCAAAAGCTACAAAAAAAGTACAAATAACTACTTCTTATCACTCCCGTCAATAGATGACATCCATTAGCAGATTTTACAATGATCGCTTTGAGCAAAGAGCAGAAAACAAAGAGCACTAGTCAAAACTGTTTTTTACCCTCTGAACTAAGACTCCACCTCCCCAATATGATTTCTCTCAAAACATTTGGCAGCCTATAGTTTTTAGTAGCTCCAAGCAAAATAAATCAATAAAGAGCGTCCTCTACAACTGCATCAAATTACAGCCATTGACTGAAGCAGCCTGAGGGGAATTCTAATTCAACGTCATTACAAGGAACAAATTTCCTATTCACTACGACAGCAAAGAAAAGCCTTGGGTTTCCCAAATGTTTTTTCTGTGTTAAAAAAATTATCTTTCCTTAATGTATGTTTCCTGAAGAACACAAATTAAAATTATGTTACATGCTATGACATAGCCCTGAAGACCAAGACTGAGAGCATAAGTTAAAATACAACATAAATCGGCTATTTTGGGAATTAAAGTCAATAGTCTACATGTATATGTGGTCTTAAGAATTGCATCTCAATAAAATTGTTTCTGGATTGTTTTGTGTTGGCCCCTTAGATATTTGATAATAAAGGTTGCTTTCTCTATTTTCTTATTATAAAAGTAACTAATGTTTATTGCAAAAATATTTAGAAAATGCAAATAGCAAAAAGGAAAATGAACAGAAGAAATCCAATAGCTCTCAGTCAGGCAACCAATGTTGACATTTTCCTGCATGTAATTCTCATCTCTTTTTCTATTCTTATGGATATTTGCATATGTATTTCCAAAAAAGAAAACTAAACATGACATTCTTTTTGTTAGTGATTTTTTTTTTACTTAATAATTAATGGAGTACAGTTTTCTAAACTATTAAATATTTTTCTGAAGCATCATATTAAATGACTGAACTATACAGATTTTAATTAAATTTGTCATTTCTTTGTATAATGATTTCAAGTTTTTGATCTTGTACATAAAATATTTGGTTGCAATATCTTTTTTAAAAAAATCCATAGATTTTTAAAAACATTACCATGTTTTGGGTTATCTTTATTTTTTCTACACTAGAAGATTCTGAACCTCACCCAAATAAAAACATCACTATGACACAGAGAAATAAACAAAAACATTTTAGAAATGAATTTAGACTCAAATTTCAGAAACTGTATGAAAGATTGGTTTGCATGTACCTGTTCAAATACTAATGGGAAAGAAAAGTCTCTCTAAATGATTAACATACAGAAAATGCTTTGCAATATTAGAAAGAAGAAATAACAGGAAGTTTAGGAAGAAAAAAAAAAGATTGAAATCATTATTAATTTACAAAGTTCATAACTCAATGCAACTGTTCCTACTTAGCATCTACTACTTGCTAATGGTAAATGAGACAATGAAGAGAGCAGAGCAATCAAAATCTAACTTTTTATTTCAATGATAATGCGGTATAGGGAAGACCACTGGAGGTAAACAGGCGATTGGAACCCTGACAATAAGATACGGTGTAATGACACAGTAAGCCAAGGGAGAAAATGACAAATGTCAGTAAAAGCAGTCAGAAATAGTTCATAAACAAAAGGCATAATTTGAACTTGAATCTGAAAGAAGTTGATTTCAAACGACATTGACATCCACTTTTGCGCATAACAGTTAACTTCCCTTATTGTCCTTCCACAATTTTCTTTGTTCTTGCCCATCACAAAGTATTCCCAATCAAGAATCTTCTCCTCTGCTTTGAGGATGCAAAAAGTGTGAGTAGTGTAAAAAAAATGGGTAAAATAGATTTAGGGAAGCATTAACAATTTCTGTAAGCATTGCAGTATATCCCCTTTCAATAACCTATTTGGGGAAGTGTTCACACATAATAATCAGGTTCTTCTGTAATTCACTGTTTTCAATAAAAGTATCTCAAGGAAAGAAAACGCATGTACTTTAATTTAATAAATCTACTGATAGAGATGGCAAACAAAACCCGTAAACTATAGTACTGGCAGGTGAAGTAAGCACAGAAGGTTGTTCTCCTAGCTTATAGGCAAGAATATACCGAATCACTAATGACAAGAGAGACGTTGAAAGCATGAGAGCACAGTCACAGAGGCAGTTGTGAAAGTTCTCCATTGATAATAAAGGTAGAATTGTTAATTTGTGTAAAGTGACAGTATCCTTCAATATTACTTAATTGAAGGCTCGAGGTCATTTGCTACAATGTTCTAAGCAAGGCAGTGACACAACTCATTTAATCATTAACTGGGAGCTGAAAAATAGTTGATGTTTCTTGTCATGTATTCATATGAGTACTGAACTTAACAAATATTTGACATATTAAAATGTGTCACCTTGCTGGTGAACTACCTTCACAATTGCTCTTTTATCAGTGAGCAGTAATTGTATATGAGGACCAATACTCTTCTTCCCATCCATAAATGAAGAAACCAGAAGAGGGCCTGAAGTTCTTGATATTCTTTCTGGAATGACCTCTGGAACCCTGGACTCTGTAATTCATGAGAAGTGTTGATGGGCATGTATCATATAAAACCGTAAAGTGGTGTACCGTTTGTAATCAAGTCTATGTTACCCATTTACATCTATGCCACAGATTTTTAAGTAAGAACGTGTAGCTGAGCCTGCTGCCACATGAAAGGCAGTGAGTGAAAGATTAACTTCTTTCATCCTCACGGTAACGCCAGAAAATAAGAGTCAGTTTAGAATGAGTTAACCTGGAAGTTTCAGAAAACACACTGAAGAGTACCGTTGACAGGTATATATTTTTCTTATGTACCCAGAGAAGAAAGTTTCAATACTGGCTCAGCAGCTCAACAGCGTCATTAAGAATCCATGCTCTTCCATCTCTGTGTTCTGTCACTCTTAGCAAGTTGGCTTTTCTCCTCATGGTTAGAAGATGACTGTTGTACTTTTGGTCAGTTGTAAGGGGCAGAAAGGTGAAGGACTTCCTTTTTTTGAAAGAGTGGTGTGTGTATGAGTGTGTGTGTGTCTGTGTGTGTGTCTGGTGTGTCTGTGTGCAAACGAAGTTCTATTCAAAACACTCTTCTGTGTTTTGTACTGGTCAGAACTTGATAATGTGTCCAAGGAAAAGATAATATCATGAATAGTGAAGATTAACCATGAATAACCCTTGTGCCTGGTTTAGGGGCCATGACCTTCCTTCGATGAAGGGCTCTTCCCTCTGCTACCTAGGTGATTGTATGAAATAGGCATTTATTCTTCAAGCAGTGGGGAGCACGAAATTCTTCCCCACTGTAGAGTTACATAGCCTAGTTTTCCTTTGTAATAGTCATTCTAGATGCCCTGTGGACAATGAATTGCTCAAGGTCCATAACCAAAGAGGACAGCAGTTAGAAAAAGTCTGAGGAGCTTGGGAAGGATCAGAATGCCAAGGACCTGCAGATTACAGTCACAACAGAAGAAGGTACAAATGAAGATTATTTATGACATTGATGATTTGTCATAACTGCCAACACCATATGGACAGCATTCCCATTAGAAGCAAAACTTTTACTTCTCTCATGAAAAGTAGATATTACCACATCAGACCATTTTACTTGAACTGAACCCTTGTCACTGTAACATTTGCTTTGCCCAAGAGACAGCATTTGGAGGGTACAGTATAAGAAAATACTACGATGCACTTGGAAAATGTCCAAAAATGGCATATGCTGTGTTAAGATTTTTTAAATTCTTAGACCTTTCTTATTTTTTTCTTTCATCTTTATATCTGCCAAAGGTTTCCCAGTTCTCCATTCATACTTCATTAAGTTTGACCTTCAAGTCTAGGCTGATAAAATAAATACGTAATCAAATGTTCTATGACTTGATGTTAAGATACTCTTGCTGCTGCTAAAATGAATCTGATTATATTGCTCAATTATAAAAATTCACTTTTTCTCACTTATATTGCTGATCATAGGCCCCAGTCTAGGAGCTTTGCAAACACAGTTTCTCTTTATTCTCCCAGATAATTCAATCCTATTGCCAAATTACAGCCAGGCGAAGGGAGCCATACCTGTTGGCAGATTTTCATGATTCATATTACCTATCTGTTTGATTAAATCTTTAAAAACTGACTGTGTTTTGATTTATAATTTCCAATTTTCACTTCTCTCTGAAGTTTTGTTTTTTTGTTTGTTTGTTTTTAATATATATTTATTGATTTCAGAGAGAGGAAGGGAGAGGGAGAGAGAGAGACAGAAACACCAATGATGAGAGAGCCATTGACTGGCTGCCTCCTGCAACCCCCTCCCCCACTGGGGATTGAGCCCATTAGCTGGGCATATGCCCTGACCAGGCATCAACCCAAAATCTCCTGGATCCTAGGTCTATGCTCATCTGCTGAGCCATGCCCAATGGGGCTGAATATCTGTTTTTTAATAGTGGACCTCATGACAGTAACACATTTTATACTTCCTAGGTACTGCTTTTTTTGACCTAGACTTTTCCCTTGTTTATCATGTGATATGGCTTTAAGATGCTATTCCATCCCCAGATTTCCTTTTAAGTCTCAAATATCCAGGCTCTGTCTTAAAAAAACACAGTAAATATGTCTTCTTAGCCCCAAATCAGAACCCACTCTGACAGTTGGTGTAAATCATTGTCAGACTACCCTACAAAATCTAATATAACTCTCACAGGCAGTGGGGTGACTCCCTTTTCCACATAGGACCCGAGATAGATGAGGGAGCCATGCAGTGTAAGCCCTCTTGCTCTCACCAGGAAGATGATAGTTATGAAACTTAAAAAACAAAACAAAACAAAACAGTGCTTGTTTTTCTACTGTCAAAGAAAGCATTTTAAAAATTACACAAATAAGCGTATCTTTTAGTACTGGGTAAAACATTGGTATTGAGTGATGTTATAATGAAGTTTTAGACCTCATAATTGACTAGCAATATATCATAATTCTGTTCAGGTCCTTTATTGTGTGGAAATAAAGAAAGAAGGAAAGCAATCCATGCTTGCTTCCAAGAAATAAACTTAACTAATATCTTCATGTGCTGTATATCAAAATGTAGTCAATTTAGCAAATATTTTAGTCCATTGCTCAACAGCAACATGTGAAAGTGGAATTTTACTGTCTGTTAATAATAACTCAGTTGCACTGCTGGAAAATTTATTTTGAAATGGGGATGTTTTTGTTTCTGTTGTTGGCTTTACCTTTAAGCTGGAGAGAAAGTATCTAGACCAAGAAAACTCTATGGCTGCAACCTCAGAATAGTTAATATTCAGACAGACAAGGGGAACAAAATAATAAAATCAAATGCCTTTGTCTTCTTGAGTGTGTAACAGACACACAGGACGGATCAACATAAACAGCAATTCCAGAAAGAGCTTGTCTCCCAGGTTTCTCTTCATGTTTTTGTATGTGCGTGTGGTGAGAATATTGTATTCTGTGTTTCAAACTTGCCAAGAGACTAGATTTCAAAGGCAAGGAATCTTGAAGCAGGACCCTCTCCTAGGTGATAAAAAGCCAGAAGCTAATAGGGTGAGTATTAGAGACTAATTTGAATAAGCAACCTGATCAGAAAGAGGGTAAGGAGAGGTTTCAACTCATGTGGAAACTCATGGTCCTGTTCAATGCCAGACTTACCAGATCTTGAGGAACAAAGGAAATGATTTCAAGTTTTAATTGTCCAGTGAGAGAGAAAAAAAATAATGCCAGACATGGTTTTTACTAGACAAGAGTCTTAGCACAAAGCCTTCCATACAAAGATTTTAGAATCACATCTGTTATGATTAGGGCAGGTCAAAGGATACTATCCCTGACCTTGTAGACAATACAGTCTAATAGGAGAAAAGACTGTAAATAGAGCAATGAAAACGCAAAGTGTTAGGTGTTATACTAGCTATTTAAAAGGCTTTGGTAGTTCAGAAAATAGACCAATGTATTCCTTTTTACCAGTTTTTAAAATGTGTTCGAAGTTTTATTACTCCTGTGGACCATCGGAAACCCTCATCCTGATAGCCCCAAAGTGATTGTTCAGAGCACTCATTATACATGCCTTCTCCCTAAGGAAAATCTTCCTTTTTTCTAGACACTGAGTCACTATAATTAAATAGCATTTCCCCATAATGAACTACATTATGTTCTATTAAGTGACTTCCCACCTTAAAAATGAATTTATGAGAGGAAGTGCTCATTTGAAACATAATTGTCTCTTTTTGATATTTAATTAGGAATTTATCCTTTTAGTTTATGATGAGCGTAGTTTCTAATACAATATTGGTGTCTTTGAAGAAAATGAATAAATCAGTAAGACACAATCTTCCACTAGAAATTCTGCCTAAATTATTTATATTAAATCAACAATGATTAAATATTATTTAGTTGATTCAAGCACCTCTGCATCTAATGTTTCTTTCACCCTAATTTTGAAAGCTGCTAATTTCATGTTTTTTAAAGGCAATTTCTTGAATATTGTCTACCTCTGATTTTTAATTGTTTTATTAGACTGACAAATGACTATTGTGTGATAGAGCATTTAAAAACCATTGAGAACGTCCCCGCTGGTTAAAAAGGAAGACCTTGTCCACCCCTTGGACCAGATTTCCTCCATTCATTTTACCGCACTCCACTCAACAGCATACTACCCCATGTAATGCCACACTTTCAGGCAATTACTGTGGGAACATTATCAGTGGGGAGGCCCTGGGGCAGGGCATAGGTGGTGTGCACCAGGGACAGAGTGGGCCACTGCTGTGTTGTGTACAAGTGGTGCTGGTTAGAGGACACACAGAACAGACTGCACTGGGTCAAGTCCCAACAAACTTGACTTCCATGAAGCCAACAGGACATGAAATAACGCCTTAAAAGAAGAAACATCTCTAAACATGTGAAGCTGATAGTCTCGAGGACATACCATGCACAGTAAATATAATAAATAAATGCATTTTACAATATGCTAATAACTGTGTATATTGATAGTATTAAATAAATTATTTGACCATGATTTGGGCTCAGGCTTCTAAGTGTTCAAATAGTAAACTATTTAATGAATTTTCGCTTTTTGCAAGTTGTTTGCACTGTAAAGTTTATGTACAACCTTTGCTGTCAGTGAATTTCATTGCAACTCTTATCTTCCCAGCATGTCTTTTCCAGTTTGAACAGAAGTCTTTTGCTTCAGGCTCGCTAGGCTAAATACATAGGACTCTTACATTTGCATTCTACCTTTTCCAATACTTCACATCTAATAATTTTATGCAATTTGCCCCCTATGTAAACTGTCATTTGTCTTTTTAAATCTTTTTGATGAAAATAAATTGAGTAAATATCTAGTTGTGTGACAGGAGAACAAATTCATTTCCTTTAGCAATAATTGTATGTGAAAACCTATGATTTTTGTGTATTTATGTAATAAAAATTAGTATGGCTTGTAGTCTGTAATGTTCTGGGATTGTGCTTGTACATTGTTGATAAGCACCTTGCATTTATGGAGTTGAAAACATTTCCCACAGCTAAGCTAAAATGTTTCAAATTGCTGCAAGGTGATATTAAGGCATTCCTAATGGCTGTCAAAATAAAACCTAGAATGATATCCATGATGGGTTATCTCAGTATCAAATTAGCTTTTGTACAGATAATACAATGTACTTTAGGGGCATTATATGTGTTTTTTCTTATTTAATTATTAATTCTGAGTGAAAACTTTTAACTTTATAACTACCAAAAGAAAGTAAAATGTTGTGGGGAATGATTTAATTTTTTCTACTTTTGTGAGCAAGTAAGAATTTTTTGTAACAACAAAAAAAAGCCTGGTTCTTTCAGTTTTGACTATTCCTATATTAGAATGAACATTAAATATTAGATCATTGCTAGTCTACTATTGACAGTGATAGCGCAGGGTTGAACTATCCTTCAGTTCCTTACCCTCTAACATTTTATTCTGCATAGAGAATAAACATAAACATAGAGAATAAAACATCATGCATGTCTTTAAATAAAAGCAGCCACTATTAGTATATCAGCTGTTTAAAATTAGGCAACATTACCTAATTTTGAAATTTACCCAAGACCAAATTTACTTAAAATAAAAAATAAATTACTACTATAATTACAGATAAATATCATTATAAATTTGTCCAAATAAATAAAATGTACACCATGAGTGAATTCTAATGTAAACTATAAACTGGGTGATTATGAGGTAACAATGTAGGTTCATCAATTGTAGGAGATGTACCACTCTTGTGGAGGATGTTGCTAATGGAGAGCCAACCTGTGTGGGGGCAGGGAGCGTATGGGAAATCCAGGGGGATTTTGCTGTGAACTTAAACTACTCTAAAAACACAATGTCTTAAAAAATAAAATTAAATGCTAATCCTTCAAGTCTCTCTCCCTAAGGAACCTAGTGTTTTTCCAAGGGAATTAAGAAACATAGTATTTATAATTTGAGGGAAAAATAAGTGAAGCCAAGGAAGTTCAGAAAAAAATAGAGAAAGATTTAACAAAAATATACAGGTATTAAAATAAGTAGAAAGATAGCTTCTCAACCATTTTAACTGCCTACAATTCCTTAAACAATTATGCCACTATTGTTTTCTTTATGAGGCTAGACTCATCCTTCAAAATTTAGTTTATTTGCTAAGATTCTTTATATTTGTAAATGTCACTTCCTTCTTTTCATGAAGACCTTGCCATGATTTCATAAATATACATATATATATTTAGTGGCAGTTCTAACATTCATCACTTTACAGGTAGAAAGTGGCAGGTACTGGTTTAAAACCAAGTCTCAACTCCAAATACAATTTCTTTATTGGCAGATTATGAACGTCTTTTGCAGATTTCTTGAGTTTCTATTTCTAATCTTCTGATCTTCTTTGGCTCCACCGTATTTCAGATGAAATTCTAAATGAAACATTCTGAATGTACATACAACTGTAAAGCTACTGTTCTCTCTCTAAATACCTCAGGTAAAAATAGTCCATACTACCCACCCACACTCCTATATTTTTAAATATCTCCCTCAGTAAGTCTAGTTATTGCTGCAATTAGACTATATCTAGATTTAAGACCTTTAATCTCTTCTCCCTTGTTCTTCTAATCACTCCCTCCTTTCTTCTGTAATAATTTTAGACAATTTGTTCATTCATTCTAAAGCTCAATTTCCAACATAATTGAGTGCCTAGTCCTGCTGGCCTCCTGTTCTGTCCATGGAGCAGAGCCACAGCCCTAGCACTACGAGACTGTCTGCTTTCTTTGCATTAATACCCAGGAGTGTGAAGACTGCTAAAGAAAATCTCAAGTCAGGCAGACTGGCCTGGACATTCTTCTACATTTCCTGTTCTCTATTTTAATCCAATTGCACTTCTACCCAAACGTGTGAACTCACCATTGCCCATTCAACCTGAGCCAAAGGCCTTGCCTTTTACTTCAAATAAAATCTATTTGGAAATAATATGT
Source organism: Miniopterus natalensis (assembly GCF_054644295.1). Lineage (NCBI taxonomy): Eukaryota > Metazoa > Chordata > Mammalia > Chiroptera > Miniopteridae > Miniopterus > Miniopterus natalensis. The sequence continues at coordinate 185,582,492 of NC_142081.1, read as the reverse complement.
TAGCTTCTTTCACCCCATCTGGACAAAGAAAAATATATACACTCATGTCCTTTTTGCTCTTTCTCCTTGAAGGAAAGATACAGTCTTCTTACCATCTAAACTAAAACATTTTAAAGGTCACTTGATGCTCTCCTTCCAAAAACCATCAAACCCATTCGCCCTGTCTTCTGTCTCTCACTACTTATCTCTTTATCTTATTACTTACATATGTTTAATCCTCTCTTATCAGGCAAGAAAAACATAAATGTAAACAAAAATCTCACTCCTGACCTGAATCTCATTCCACGAAACACACTCCTTGGCCTGTTGTTATACTCAGACTGCTTGAGAGGGTCACTAACCACCTATTGTTTCCATTTTTCATCTCCCTTTTACTCTTCAAGAAAATTCCCTATGGCTTCCCCCAGCATCACTCTATTAAAAGAGCTCTCAGGGAGGACACTCATGGTTTCGGTGTGGCTAAACCCAGTCTGCTTGATCTTACGTTGTTTCACCGCTAGGACACCTGGCTCTGTGGACCTGCCCTGTTTCTGAAACATCTCTTTCTGTCGCTCTGGAGCGCAGCCTTACTTTTCTCCTACCACTAGGTCTGCTTTTCGGCCCTCTTGCTAGTGGCCGAAACTATCACTTAAACATAGGTGTTTTTCATTGTCTCTCATTGGCTAATTTTGGCTAATTATCTTATTCTACCCAATATCCTTGGCAGACTCAACAACCGTGACGCCTTAATTATCATGGTTACACTGATGATTTATATTTCTAACCCAGCTGTCTCCATTCAGATTTAGTCTTTCTATCTAAATGTCTGCTAAAGATTTCTTCTTGAATGGCTAAAATTACACATCTATAACTCTTCCCCTACTTTCACCTACCTGGATGCCTCAAATGTGGTACTTTTCCCTATGAACAGTTCCAACAGTCACAACTGTTTCTCAGCCATAAATTTAGATATTGCATTTGATTCCAGCCTCTTTTTCTCTGCATTGAACAAATTATCTCATTTCATTTAATTGTTCATCTCAGATAGCTCTGTAAGTTTCCACAGAGCCATGTCCTCCACTCCATCTCTTGCTTGTCTACTGAGCATCCTTGTCTACTGAACATTTTTTGTGTTTTCCTTTGCCCCTTTCTTACTCCATATTTAGCCAGTAGCGGCTATGTGACATTGCTAGTGTCTGACTGATATAATTCAATAAAGGCTTATTTCTCAATGGTGCTTTTAATCTATCTTGCATTTGTGTTACACCCTGATCTTCGTAATTCTTACTTCAGAACTTGAGATGGTAGAGACTCCAGCTCCTAGCGTATCACCCATCTGTAGAAAGCAAAGTAAATATATATGATCATGCACTGACTCAGGCTTCTCTCTAGCAGCAGCACAACTCACTCCTGCTCATAACTTCTCCGGCCCAGGTAATTCACTCGGTCAAAAGTAACACCTAGTAAGTGTTTGTAATGCAGCAGATCAGACCAAGTGTTGTGCCAAGGACCACACCAACTGTAGTGGCCACTCAGGGCCAGGGAGGTACACTCTAGATCCAAACAATCTGAAGGAACACCGGAGCCGAAGGAGAGTGAGACCTTTGCTTAATTATTTGGCTCTGGCAGGCCAAATGTAGAAGATAGAAAAACCCACACTACCTCCCGGTGGTGGCCGGCCAGGCACTTGGGGGCATACCGCACCCCAGGACAACAACCTGCCTTCTCCGAAAGTCCTGAGCCAGTCTTATAGGAACCAGGACAATAGTGGCTCTCAGTCAACATGGGTCAGACATTAGTCAGCTAACACAGCATCTGTTATGACTCTGCTATATCACGTTTACATAACTGGGGATATCTGCCCTGGGAAGGTGGAGAGAAAGCCTAAGTGTTTTCACTTTCCCTACAGTGTTGATGTGCAACCCTCCGATGTGCACCTTGCTTTTCCACAATTAAGTGGGTCTAACCTCTTTATGTGCTTCTGTAAAGTCTCACCAAACACAAGAGCAATAGCTCAAATGCCTACTCAGTCATAGGATCAAGTTTAAAATCTGGGATCTCTAGGAGATGTAAAAAACCCATTAACTAAAGTGAGAACATATTTGCACATACAAACTGCAGTGGTGGAACAGAGTATATAAAAATTAAAGGAACTTTCAAAACTTTCCTGAGTTATAAATAAGAACAATGGGTGGTTCAGAACAGGAAGATAATTGGAGAAATTCTGAAATCGGCTGGGATGGGAAATGTCTTTTTTGACGCTATTCTGCTTCCTACATGTAGTTTACTTATCCAATACCCTTAATTTCAATCTTCCCCGAAGACTAAGTTTAAATTGTTCTTTCCAATTATAAAACTTATTTTATCATTTATCAACAGGGTAAAGAATCAGTTGCTTCTCTAAATTCTACAGGTCTCTAAATACATGGAATCTCTCTATTCCTTTTTATTGCTGGTTGGATATTTTTGAACACCCCTTTTTACTTGACTTACTTGCCAACCGCAGCTAACAGAAGCCCCACACATTCAAACTTTGATTTCTTGAAATTTCATAAGCCTCCAGACTTATTCCTTAGGACAATTATCAGAAGCACAAATTTCTGCAGATAAGAGTAATACTATGGTTTGTACTAAGAGCATGGCTTGCCATTTTCCCAATCTTCAACCCTGGTTTTCTTGCTGCCCACTGCCCAGGTCTTAAGACCATTTTATAAATGTTTGTACAAGCGTACTTGTAGAAACTAACTTCTGTCCCACTTATTCTTTACCCAGGGGTTCATACTCACAGAATCTCCCAAAATTAGAAGCATTGCAGTCAATGACAGGGGAATAAAAAGTGGTCACTTGGGTCTTGGCTCTTAAAGACTTTCACCAGGGTGGGGCCTACATCATTCCACTCATATGGCTGTGTTAGGAAAATGCATCCTAGAGTTATGTCCTGAAGGAAGAAACCCCTAAATAGTAGTGAATCACACTAATGATCACAAACCCCCTTTCATAGTTTCCTACACTACAATCAAAATAATTTTTTTTTCTAAAATACAATTATGCTACATTACCTAAACCATAAAATCACTCATTTATAAAGACAAGTTACAAACACAGGCTTGAATGTCATTTCTAGCTTGAACTGCTTCAAGTTGTCAACGCTGCCTCTCAAAATCTTTGCCTGTTCTTTATGGAGCACCTGCTGTGGGCCAAATCCCACACCAAGGGTTGGCCGGGCATGTCTTCATTTAATCCTCACAGACACTCTAACAGAGAGTGTCTAATATTCCTACTTTCCAAGGACTTGAAAGAGATCTGTAAACGTCAGATAGATGTCGCCTGAAATAATATTTAGGCATGGCAGTTTTCTTGAAGACGTACCTCTTTATGTCAGCTATATGAGAGGAGCATTTCTAACTCCTTGTATGAATAGCTTCAACATACTGTGTGTCTGCTCATGTAAAGTGCTTGCCACTCAAACTAGTATTAAAATAAGCTCAAGCTAGATATTCAAATAACCCAGATTGTAAGACATATTCTAATCTATTCCAGATTTACGTGTATAAATTCAGTTTATGGTAATAACTAGGAAAAGAGAAACAGACTCTAACCTATAGAATCTGAGCTCAGACAATATATTGCTTCTATAAAGATTAAAAACAAAAAACACCTTGATATTTTGGTTTAAAAATTTTCTCCTATATTTCACTTTCACAATGTTCCCTTGAGATTTTCACTTAGAAGCTCTGTTGCCAATATTAAGATATACATTTTTCTTCCCAACCATTCATTCTCTAAGTAATTGTTAACCCTTCAATAAAAATGGCCTCAATGTAACTGGGTTTCATTGTACTTCATGTTATATTGAGTAAAGTCTACTTGATTTCTACACAATAAATTGTTTTTATCCATTCCAATTCCTAAACCACTTTGTGAAAGAAATTTGAATTCACCAATTTTAGAGAGACATTGAATCATCCTTCAAGCAATATATGATGACATTTTGAGCACAAATATCAAGATTATTATTTTTAAAATTAAATATTACCTGAGTGTTTAAAGTGGCTGAAGAGCACATTAATATTAAATATTATTTCTGACATTTTAAAAAGGTCAAATATGCTGCTGTTATACAAAAATTATTAGCAGAAACATCAAATTATTATAATCATTCTAAACACTAATTTGGTTCAAAAGTTAACATTTAGAGAGTTTGGACTCAATATTTCTTCTCAATGAAGGTCAACATAATTTCACTGCTCAAGTTTTAGCCAAAAAAATTTCACTCAACTTGAAAACACTAATTTAATATCAACATTGGCTATCATTCTAATTCTAAGTGAACATTTTAATGTTTTTCTGGCTGACTGTGATTACCAGAGAAAAAAAGTAACTTTGATAACTTTCAACTTCAGCTAACTCCTGTGCAAAGCATAATCATTGAGCACCAAATGTAGCTGAAAAAACTATGAGGTTCAGAAGGATGTTTGCTTCTTTGTAATTATTACAATTCCTTCTCTACTATTCACCAGGGACTGAATAGAGGACCGGACCTTGAGCAAAAGCCTGCTTTAGCTTCAGAGAATCATCTGCCTATATAATATTTCAAAGTCATTCTACTTCTGGATATTAATAGAATGAAACGTCTTTCAAATTCAAACAAATAGACTTTGGATGGGCTTTCTGAATTTCTTTTAATTTCTGTAGAAGTATTGAGTCAATATTTACCTTACTGTCTGCCCATTTCTTTCCTCACCCCTTCTTTTTTATAAATTTCCATTTATTTATTTATTTATTTATTTATTTATTTATTTATTTATTTATTTATTCAGTTTTATTGTCCAGATAGGATTTTTCAATTGTGGTGTAGCATATCCTCAAGATGCCTTGATAATAGTAAGATCTTAAAAATCTACTTATTACCAACTGCCTTTCAGTACAGCTATAGCAGATGACTGGGATATCTTATGTATGGAATCTGGCTATAGAAGAATATTCCACAGGCATTTCTCATATGTCTTTTTTTTTTTTTTGCATTCTACTTTCTTTCTTTAAATGGTGGTATTGCATTTCAGAAGTTTCCAGAAATTATTGAAGTCTGGTTCATAAGATCACTGAAGATTTTTAATATGATAACTACTGAACACCTGTTCTTTAAATCACGTTAAGGGTCTTTGACTTGTTTCATATTGCTTAATTCTAACAGCATCCCCATAAATGATGGATAATCCTCTTCTTTCGTATACTACTAAAGAAAGTGAGCCTTCAACTGGCCACATCTAAATCATATTTGAAACAGAAATCATAAAACACTATCTTTTTAAATGTTCTTTAGAAATGATTGTTTGAAAATTTATGTAACACTTTTTACTAGTCTCCTTGGATTTAAGTATCAGTGCATTCAAGTGGGCTCCGTAACAAGTACTTGGAATCACTGCACACGGGATAAAAAGAAGTTTAGAATGCCTGCAGATGTCGGTGCCATTCCACTACTAGAATAAATTAGCCAAAATGTTTTATCGTTGTTTCCCATAAACGTAAGAAGGGCAGGCGTTTTGACTCCCATGTGTCAATGAAATTTTACACTTTTAAGAAATTCATACAAATAGAAGAGACTGTTTTATCCATGATTTATCAGACATACCTATATTATCTCCAAATGGTGATGTATACAAAATGAGGCCAGTGAAAAAGCTTTATTACTGAACATCACTTTTTTGACTATCTTTTTCTGTTTGTCTGGTAGCAAACAGCCTTCTGAATTCTTACATTGCATTCCCAGAATTCCCGCAGCCTCCTCTTACCTTTCTTTGTTACATAAGGGCATATCTATATTATCTATTCTTCACTCAGAATATTTTTCTCTCTTTTATTTGGCTTATTCTCAGTCCCTCTAATCACTACATACTGTATGCATGATCTGGCAATTTAAGCCTCTATTTCTTCATATGTGAAATGGGCAGAGTAATGAGACCCAACCAACCTTGTTCAGAATAATGCTTGGCACCTACTAATACTTATAAAATAATTTATGTTGTTGTTATTATATAAAGTTTCAGACTTGTTACTTTGGTTTCTGATCTTTGATTTTATGAACTAAAATTTTTATCACAGCCCAGAAGATTTACCTAAGATTGCAAGTGTCACACTTTCCCCATGGCTCAATCTGAAAAGAGGGCAGACTAGAGGAAAGGCAATGAGATCAGGGTTAGTGAACTCAGTCACTCTCGGGTTTTACAATTATCTGGGGGAAATATTCCCTTAAAACTCCTCAAATCTAGATGAGAATTTCTTGCTTTGAAAGTTTCAACCTTTTTGAAAATAGGTATTCTCAGATGTTCTAGCTGTGTGTGGTCCATCCACATGTACATTTCCCTTTTCTGTAACCAGTATTGAGCCCACTGAAAATAAGTGCTATTTGTTTTTCTGAGTGTGCTTGCAGGAGCGGTCTTTTCAGCATGAATTGCATATTCAAGTTTCCTGCTGTTTTCAATCCATCTAGGATTAAGCAGAAGTTACCTGTTTACAATAAATGGAAATGGCTATTGGGTATTTGATCAAGGATAGTCCTCAGGCCTTCCGGTTTTTCTATTTGTTGAAATTTACTGTCATTTAACCTCTGGGAGTGGAGCACAAGCTTTCTTCTAGACCAGATTTCTCTAATTTACAGAGGAAGTTTTTTTTGAATGAAATGGAGCTGCAAGGCTGGCTTTTATTTGTTTTGGCTCAAAATGTTTGAGCTTTTATATCACTTGCTTGCCCCAGGGGCTCCACAGAATGGGTGATTTTTATAGATCTAAAAAATAAATCAATTGATATGAGAATTTGTTGGTCTGTATTTCCTATTAGTGTTACAATCTCTTTCCTCCTGGGACATCTTCTACCAACTCAGTTAATAAAAGGGAAGCCCTTATAGTGTTTCAGTCATGCTTATACTACAGATAAATATACACAACAACCTTACATCTGTCTTATTTTAATAAAACATGGGAGTGAACAGAGTTGGGAGACTAAAGAGCTAACAGTAAAGCCTGCATAGCCTTGTGTGTTTGTGTGTGTGTGATTGTTATTAATATTGTTTGGAGGTTTATCATGGCTAAAAGGTTTTCTCAATCTGTCATGTCTTTGCATTAATGAAGGATTCTGGAAATGATACCATTGTAATTAACTAGTTATTAATCATAGGAAAGGAGCAAAGGGAAGGCCAGACATTATAGGCATGTTGCCTACCAAACACTGGGGAAGGGATCCAACAAAGGGAAGACAGACGCATGCCCAGGAAAGATGGGGTGACATAGGGAAGTTACTTGTCTGTCAGTCACACCTGAGGACAAGAAATGGTTGGCCAGAATGGGAGTGGCCTCTGCAAGCATGAGGAAATTTGTGATATATACTCCCCTGAACAAAGAAGCTCCCTCTCTTGGTTCCTCTCGGCACGCTTAGCTCATGGCTCATGCTTGGCTTCCTGGCATTCTCCTGTGTGGCCCACAGCCATGCAGACCCCCACATGCAATGGACTAATGCAACTAGCCTGATGCCGGACTGGGCTGGCTCCAACGTGGAAAGGAAACTCTGGACACAGGCTCTAATTTTAGCTCTACTAAAACCCCAGCTACACTTCTTCTATGACTAGGCTAAGGGAAATGGGACTTTGGAGACCCAGGAGTGTAATTCCACTGAAATAACACTTTCCACCATATCTCATACTCCCATGGGCAACTCTGGACATGCTTATTCCAGTGGTACCCCAAGAACCCCACTCCCACGAGCATGGGGGAAAGACAAGGCATGTTTTTTTTTTTTTTTTTTCTGGTAACAAGAGGGTTATAACAGAATATTAAGAGAAATAGAGGAGAAGGTATTATACATAATAAAAAGGGAAAGATAACCTCCAGATAAGGAGTAGGTGACTTTTGGAAGTTCACTATACAATATACAGCTTTCCTATAGTAAAAACATAAAGAAACATTTGAATGAAAAATTTGAGGTTAAACATGATATATAATACTGTTTTATATTAATGTTTAAATATTTAATGTGAATAATCCAATACTTTTTGTAATTAAAAATGGATATAGCATCTGGTAAAATTAAAATGTTATTTGATTTATAAATATATAATATTTAAATAGAAGCATCATTACATTTCATGAGATTAAGTTAAATAATAAAGTGAATACACACAGCCCTGGGACTGGCATACAGTAGGTACGCAATAATCATAAGGTCAACGTAGCAGGAATAAAAATCAGATGTAGCATATAAAAAAGGAATCAATGTTCAATATGAATCAGAAAACAAATGGATTGGGATTCTGTTTTGGCATTTATAACCCACATAACTTAATAGAAAGTGTATACTTTTCTGGGTCCCAGCTCTTTAATCTAAAGGAAGCTGGCATATTAGTATTAACCTTAGTCACTTTGCAAAGTTATTGTGACAACGAAATTAGGCATTCATTTACGAATAAATACATACCTTAAACTCATTTGCATCAGGCTTTGAAAAACTAGTTGCTAGGAAGATACTAATAAGTCCCTGCCCTCAAAGAGATGGGTGATGTTTACTGAGGAACCAAACTTAAAAACGGACAATGACCAGAATATAGGTAAAGGATGGAATCTGACCCACGTTCTTGCAGCAAACAGTCCAGGACGCAAACCCAAGACGTCTGCAGCGACTGCCCAAATGGTTAGCATTTGATGCACAACTTCCAGTCTCCCTAATCCCCCCATTCCCATTCCAGGACCACCAGAGAAAGGCAGATACGCTCCCCAAGCCGGCCACACGCGCTCCAGGGTGAGCCCACCTCCGGCTTCCCCCCAGTGGCCCCCGTCCGGCCTGCGGCGCCCTTCCCGCGCCCTGAAGGCTCTGCGCCCTCCCGCCTGGGGTCGGCGGCCTTCCTGCGCCCTGAGGCTCTGCGCCCGCCCGCCTGGGGTCGGCGCCCGTCCTGCGCCCTGAGGCTCTGCGCCCTCCCGCCTGGGGTCGGCGCCCGTCCTGCGCCCTGAGGCTCTGCGCCCTCCCGCCTGGGGTCGGCGCCCGTCCTGCGCCCTGAGGCTCTGCGCCCTCCCGCCTGGGGTCGGCGCCCTTCCGGCGCCCTGAGGCTCTGCGCCCTCCCGCCTGGGGTCGGCGCCCGTCCGGCGCCCTGAGGCTCTGCGCCCTCCCGCCTGGGGTCGGTGCCCGTCCTGCGCCCTGAGGCTCTGCGCCCTCCCGCCTGGGGTCGGTGCCCGTCCGGCGCCCTGAGGCTCTGTGCCCTCCCGCCTGGGGTCGGCGCCCGTCCTGCGCCCTGAGGCTCTGCGCCCGCCCGCCTGGGGTCGGCGCCCGTCCCGCGCCCTGAGGCTCTGCGCCCTCCCGCCTGGGGTCGGCGCCCATCCTGCGCCCTGAGGCTCTGCGCCCGCCCGCCCGCCTGGGGTCGGCGCCCTTCCTGCGCCCTGAGGCTCTGCGCCCTCCCGCCTGGGGTCGGCGCCCTTCCTGCGCCCTGAGGCTCTGCGCCCGCCTACCTGGGGGCCGGTGCCAGATGCGCTCGGTGCCAGATGCTGTCCTTGGGGCAGCCACGGCCTCCCGCCACTTTCCGCGAACGGCCGTCTGTCGTTCTGCGAAGGGGCAGTCTGTCGGTGTGAACGTGATGTTGACCAGGGAACTGAGGAAGGTTGAAAGGCAGCCCTGGGCTTCCAGTTTCAGATCTAAAATATAAAAAGCTTCATTGTCGTTTTCTACTCTCATCCTTACAACGCAAAGAGAAAATGACACATTTAAATAGTAAAATGTCTTGGGCCAATCAGAGAACGGATGTTGCACCAAAACAAATCCCCAAATCCGGGGAGGCTGGTGCCTGTGGAGAAACAGCACCCAAGCTTGGCTGAGGGACAGAAGCCACTGCTGCCCGCTGGTAGCGTCCTCGAACGGTGAGTTTGACCAATGGCTGGAGGCTGTGCGCGGGCTAACTTGAGGGATAGTGTTTCTTGGGGACCCATAGTCTTAGAACTCCACCCGGCTGAGATTTGAGAAGGATCTTCTGATCCTAGAAGGAATTTGTATAAAATAATCTTTATAAATCATGTCCAGGGTCATATCCACAGCAACCTCCTAGTCAGGTTAAAATTAATTCTCACTTACTACAGGCCCACTTGTCTCAGTTCTCAGTACCTGATACAAGGTATGCAGCTGTTAACAAAAACTCCACATATAGTTAAAACTACAATAACAGTAGCAGAAAACAGATTTTATGGTTATAATTTAGAATTAAAGTAGCATTGCATTGATGTTTTTCATTAACCTTCTTTTGGGCCACAAAGCCTTTGGCTAATCTTAGCAAAGCTAAGAAGGCCTCTGCCCTCCAAAAATTACACAAGTGCGCGTGGATTCGAAATGTGTGCTCATATTTAAGGGTTTTATGATCAGGCTAATGTCCACCCAGGGCTCCCTGCCCAGCTCTGAAGCTCTTTGCTTTTAAAGGGGTTGTGGGCAGAGAGTAAATGAGAAAGAAAATAATAGGGTTTCCTTGATTTTCATACATCTTGATTCTTTCTTCTCCCTACGGAACTGGGAGCTGGGTGGAGGGGGGCAAGGGGGGCAAATGGGGGGCATCTGTAATACTCCCAACAATAAAGGTTGTTAAAAAGTCATACTCAGGTTATTTTGTTTTCTATCACAGTTCAACTGCCTCCTGAGTTTGTTTCCAAAACTCAAATCATGTTGTTCCTCTGCATAAGGACCTTTACTAGCTTAATAAGGCCTCAAATTTAAGGTTAAACTTAAGCTAATATATGAAACTATTTATAATCTGTTTCTTTTCATTATTTTCTGCCTTTTTCACATATTCCATGATATAGTCATGCTAAGCTTTAAATCCTTCCCCATAGGGGCCATATCTTCTCCTAATTCCATGTCTGTTGGCATGAGTGTCGATCACTCTGCCTGCAATGCTCCATTTTTGTCCTGATAACTTTACTAATTTTTAAAACAAAATTCAAAGATTGCATTTTACACTCTTCTATATTTATGTATGTATATTTATTTATTTATTTTCATTTATTTATTTATTCATTTATTTATTTAGCACCACAGTTGCTGCATGTTCTTGCATGTTCTGTTCTGTGTGTGTGTGGGGGGGTTCCTTTATTTTCTTTTCTATATATATATATATTTTTACTTTAGACTTTGGTAATTACTAATGAACTATCTTTAAGTTCACTGATTCTTTTTTTATAACCATAAAATCAGTTTTCTGTTACTGTTATTGTAGTTTTAACTATATGTGGAATTTTTGTTCACTTACTGAAACCCATCCCTATGTCTTTGCCATGATCTCTCCAAATAGAATTAATCACTTTCTTTGGCTAACCCTTTATATAGACTTACTTCTATTCTACTTACTACACTGCAATGAAATATACACTTAGTTTTCCAATTAAAATATGAATAATGTGAGCACATTCTCAAAACTTATTATGATACATTTTAAAAAAAGTTGATCCTTAAATGTTGTCTGAAAATTAATTTGTAAATATTTTTCATAAAGTATATTATTTACAATATCTATACTTTATAATTATAAATATTTTAATATAATCATATTTAGAATACACTAGGTCTTTTGGCTATTATTATAGTTTTTCTTTGGTTACAAGCTGACTTTTAATTTGATTATATATATTGAGGCTTATTAAGAATTGATAGAAGTACCCAGATAGGTAACAGACGCATAAATAACAGAGAAGCAGGACTGAAGTATCTATGCATGTTCTCTATAGGTACGGCATCTAAAATAAGTGGGTAGCTTCTTTTTTTTGCCCATCAGCATACATTTAAAAAAATAATTCCTCTGGTGTGATATATTAATATATCCAATTTCCAGCACTCTAGCTGTTACTCCATTATCGTTTTTCTACTAATAAAAACACACATCAGGATGCAAATGGAAAAGTTTGAGGTTATTTTAGAGATAAATCCATTTCTGATCTAATTTATATAGTTAACATTAAATCACTAGAGAAATTTAGACATTTAATTATTAGTGGCAACAAATTAATTACAACACTGTAAAACTGATGGTGACACACAAGCACACCACCATTCTTGGAAATTTCTATAGTAGAGTATTTTCTATTTAATACTGGCAGAGCTATAAATAAGCACTAATTATAATTAGAGAAAAATTTTCTTATCTCTAAAAAGGGTAATAGCAGATCCTTTCATATTCATAGAGTTGTTTTATTAAATAAAAACTTAATATATAATGTATTTTAATGTACCTGAGAAATTAATAAATATTTATACCATTATAATACATTGCTATTATGAACAATAACATGTACTTTATGAAGTGCTTTTACATTCACTATTTCAAATGATGGGGGCAGTTAGGGAATTTTGTGTGTGTATTTAAATCCCTGTTTTACTTATAAGGAAATGAAAAGTTAGAACAGATTGTTTGTTGAACTTCTTTATATCTTCAGCGCAGAGACAAGAGCATAGCGTAGTGATGGATTACAGACTCATTCTAAAGTTGGATTATCTGATGTCCCAGCTTTGCCACTTTGTGGCCTCGGCTACTGCACTTAATCTCTTTAGTCCTTGCGTTTCTTATTAAATGAGTTAATATTAGGAAAATATTTATGAGAGTTCCTGATGATAGCAGGTCATTTATATGCATTTGTTAAATAAATAAAATAGAGAAATTGGTAATTTTGGACACTTATTGAGCAATCAAATTCACTTTTTGCCTGTACCTGTTACTGAGTCTCCTTCCTCCAAATTGTCATAAAAGATCACTGCCCCATTTAACAGCTAAGGATCTGTCCTTTTTCACCAGAAAGTACAGTGAAAATTTTTGTTCAAATCTTAGAGGAGTTGCTCCAAAGTAGCATGAGTCAAGAACAGCTTCAGGCTTCCAAGAGAACCAATATAAAAGTCACACATATTCCCAGGCAACTTGCGTGGCTTCTGAGTTTCCCTGAGAATCAAGGTGCTCTGTAACGCATCTTCTCTCTCCAGGAAACATACAATCGCCCCCTACTCAATACAGAATCAACTGGATTCCACAGGAAGATTTTCTTATATCCTGGGCCCCTTCTTTGCCCAGTGTCATTAAAATACTCATCTGAATTTTGGGATTTTATTTATTTATTTCTGTTTATTATTTTTTTAAGTTTTAAATTACAGTTGACATACAATGTAATATTAGTTTCAGATGTACAACACCGTGATTGGACATTTATATAACTTACTAAGTGACTTCCCGATAAGTCTAGCACTCATGTGATACCAAACAGTTACTACAGTATTATTGGTTATGCTCCTAACTCTATATTTTACATCCCACCAACAGGCACACGTATTCAAAATATATTCTGACAAACCTGGGCATTCAGAATAGAGTTGGGCCAGGAAAGAAGCACATTGTAAACATCTGTTTTGGGGGATAAGAAGAAAGAAAAATGATGAGGAAAGAATCAGGGTACTAAGAACATAAGCACTGTGGGCCATGGAATCTGATCATTTTACTCTCCTCCACCATTAATCATTTTGACTAAGCGTATGATAACTCCAAAATCTTATGTAATTTTTATGGTTTGTTTCAACAAAATCACCTCTTTATTATCCAAAAAAACCCCCACTCTGTAACCTGTAAATATTTGTATTATCATACTAATTAAATAAGAATATGATACTAATTAAGGTCTATTTTAACAATAAACACTCAGCAGGATAAATCTGTGCTCTTTAAAGTATGAATATACTATTTCTAAATTTTAAACTTAGAATGATTAAATAAGGAATTTTGTGTTTCCTACATAAACAAATAATAATTCTTATGTTATGATGATGCTATGAGATGAGATGCAGTTTCTCTCTTCTCTGCAGAATTCCTTAAAAAACTCTGAGGACTCTTCAAGTGTTGTAAAATAGTTACTTCCTTATGGAAGAAAGTGTTAATTTACTTTTATTGTCTTAAGTGTAATAAAGGGATTCAGAACCATTAAGTAAAGTAAAGAAGACAGATAAATGCACTATTAAGGCTCTAAAGGATGTGCTAATGTTGATACCTGTCCTTTGCCAGAGTCAAATTGCATGATTTAGAAAATATAGCCACAATTAGTACTGGGATTAGTGAAGCTAAACCCACTTTCCTGGACAGAATGCAGATTAGATCGTTATATTGTTTCTCCTCATGTCTCTGTAGTAATTTTATTTGTATGATATTATATCTCATTTAATTGTCTTATTTGTATTCTATTTTCTGTACATCTGGCTATCAAATTTAAGAAGATTCTGCTAACCCTTAGTTTATCTTGGTTTTCTTCCCTGTAGCCGGGGATCTATCTGGTCAAATGGGGGCTGGGAGGTTCCATTTATTAATAGTATATGCATTTTTTTCTTATAGCCTCAGCTATTAGGCACCAAAAGAGTGACTTAAGGGGCAAATAATTATTTTTGATAACCAACAGAATAACAAAACCTGCTCTCTGAGAAATATTTTATCTAGCCTGTACTTCTTAACTATAGTGGACACAGGAAAAATTTTTATTAAATAAGAACTGAAATTACAACTCAAGATAAATTATTCAAATGGTGTAATTGGTTGTCAGTCATGTCATGCATCACACTAGAACTCCTAATAATTCCATCGATTTATTTTCCTTATTTGCATAACGATAGCAAGAATGTACTCTAGACAGTGAATTTGGAGTTGTTATTGCCAATCTGCTAAGAAATAGTAACCTTTTCTTTGGACTTTTGCCTTACAACTGCACCAGAGGCACACTGCGATCACCTCACCCATCATATCGCCTATTGAGCCTTATTGCTGCATAACACCATAGGAAGTAACAACCCAACAATCTGCGAGCTAATTAGAATTCTAAGGAGCTCAGCTAATACACATAATCAATACCGGATAATCCCCTTTGTCATCTGGAGTCACACTTGCCTCTGGGCCTAAAGGTGGAAGATCCATATCTTACACTCTTACCTCAATTCATATTTTGTTTGCTGCCGCAGTAACAGAGTTTAATACATTCTGCACCACGTGAAAATTATTTTGTTTTGCATGGAAATGTTTATAAAATTTCAAGCAAAAATATAAAAGAAATTAAATTATACCACTGTCAGTGTTCCCTCTTCTGCTTAATTATGTATAATGCTCAATAGGAGACTTAAACATCACTGTTAGAACCAGCAACTAGAATGTGTTTAGCACTTAAATCCTGCTACCAATTCATTTAAAATTTTTTCTCTTTTTCTCTTTTAATACAGATAACTTATAAATTATTACTAACACTTTGATACAATGATTATAAGGAGTTCTGGCACTTAATCAAGGTGACAACACCAGGGTTCAAGGAGAGGAGAGAGATGAGTCAGTTCCCAATTCCTGTGTGTTTCAGTATCTTTGATTATCTGTTGCCTCCTGTAGGAATTACTGCCAGCGTGGATTGTGGAAATAACCATCTGGGCAAAAGGAATAGCTACAGAATAGGTCCACAATATTTATTAACTTCATCACAACCTGAAATATAACTTTTCTTTTAGTTTATATTTCTTCAAGTTTTGGTGGAATGTTGAAGCTGTTGGTGACACAGGGACCTAAACTGAATAAATGATTGCCAGAAAGCTCTGTCCTTTGTTACTTCCACATACCACTTCCATTTATCCTGTCAGTTTGTAATCAGATTTCAAGAAAATTATTCTAGAAATAGCCTTTTTCTTACTTATCCAGCTTGAAAAATAAAAAATATTATAACCAATGCATATTTATCTTTATTACCTGCCTTTAATTTTTAATTTAGTATTCTCTATACGTGATTTTAGTGTTAAGGATCTCTCTCTCTCTCTTCATGTGCTTGTTTGTACAATCAGTACAGTCCTCAGATAAAGGATTTGCCCTCTTGATTGCGGAGTATCTTGGTGCAATCCTAGTTTCCTGCCAGTGACTTCTTTGAAAGCTTCAGTTTCCCTTAAAACAATAATTGTAATAGAGACTATCTCACCAGGATGCTCTGATGATTCAATAAAATAGTGCATGCTTCTCACAGATCAACCTCCTCCTTGGGTAAGGATTAGAAAATGATTATAGTTATAATTGATAGCAGTTATGTGTTGATACTGAGTTCTTTTATGAAGACTATAAATATCCCAATAATTATGCCTTTTGTTAAAATTTCATGATGAAATTAAATGTTATAAACATACATTTTCTGATTTTGTTATTACAAAACTATGTAAAAATTATAGAATCGATACTACTAAAATAAGTGTCAAATGGCTCAAAAGAAATATTTGATATTGCCTTTAAACAACCTATAATTTTGTGACAAATGGATTTTACACATACACACTCACAAATAATATTAGAAATAAAAGCAAGTATATAGTATTAATAATTTTTGAAAATGACAACAAAAGACATTGAGCAATGAGAAATAATTTCTAGGAGGAAGTTTTTTGAAGTGAATCTCAACACTGCTCTCAACTAGAGACTTGATGCTTACTCTAAGGTTCTGTTCAGATGGACGGAAAACTTAGAAACTGATACAAAATGTATTCTCAGTAGGAAGTTGGTGAACTGTGTTGGTTTAGTGTTCCTTTTTGTTGGGCACAGGATTAAAGATCTGGAGGTATCTATAGTAGTTTGTGTGGGGCTTAGATGAAACTTTCTTTTATTAGTTTTGATTTATTTTATTGAAAGGTCACAGAGGACAGTGTTGAGAAGCGCTTTGCAGTTTCTAATTAAACTTGAAAATAGGTCTGAATCAGATGTCATGCTCCCTCTCTTAACTTCAATTCACAGTAAAAGTCCATGAGATAATGTGAACTCCATTTTCCTGACAACAGTTCTGGTGTAGAGTACATATTATGCATTACAGTGAATCCAACTTAGTAGTGTTAAATCATTCACCTTTTCCTCTGGGTGTGAGTGTTGAACATGAAGACTAATTTCTTGACTAGTGCCACCAAGGTCATTGCATAAATGTGGATCAGGTTCCTAGTTTGTTTCAAACTCTTTCATAGATTACCAAGAGTAAGAGGATAAATAAGACCTCTGGCCTTATTAGAAGTTAAAAGTTACCACACATCCTTAAATTTACCCAGTTCCATGAGTGGCCATAGGCCTTGTAGACAGTTACCATGGTTTAAAAATAAGGGACCCAAAGAGCAGACTCTTTTATGATACATTAATTTTGTTTCAAACAATGGAGCAGTAATTAAAATTAGTGGAATTCACCATTAGCATCTACAATGCCAAACAGGTGTCAGAAATAAGTAACTCATTTGTGTAAAATTGTTTGGGATTCAGATTAAAGAATTTCTAGTTTGAAGGGCTCTTGAAAACTATGAGGGCCCAGCCTACTGCTACTATAAGTGTAAAGTAGTCAAAAGGAGCTTAGGCTTTGGAGCCAACCTGCCCATGCTGAAATCTCTGCTCAAACTCTTACCATCTAAGCTTAAGCAGCATCTCATTTTCACTTTTACATTTGAGCAATGGAGGAAGTCCCTTCCTCATAAGTGCTTTATTGCTTAATTTAATACATGTAAAGAGTAAATGATGCAGACTTACATATTCTAAACACTCAGTAAAACTTGTATATTATGATAATTAAAAGGATTATCTCTTTTATTGCCAGGTATGGCAACATTTTTCTGTAAGGGACCAGATTATCAATATTTAGGCTTTGCAGGGAAGATGATTTCTCTCCCAAGCATTCAAATCTTATGCTGCTTCATGGAAGCAACCATAGAAAACATAATAAAGTGTGGCCATTGTACAAGAAGCTTTCTTTATGGACACTGAAATTTGAATTTTAAGTAACTTCATGTGTCACAGAATATCATTATCCTTCTAGTGATGTGTTTCAGCCATTTACAAATGGAAAGTTTATTCTTAGATCATGGGCTGTACAAAAGTAGACAGCAGGTTGGATTTCCACCCTGGATCGTAGTTCTCTGACTCTTGTTATATTGCTTCAGATAGGCCTTTTGTGCAACACGGGCTCGATGGCCCTGTCTATACAATGGGAATTGTAACGTCTCCTGTCCAATGTAAAAGTGTGATATTCTAATGGGGAAATGTTGGAAAATTGGTTAAAAACAAATACAGATATTTATTTGATTCAATTACAAAATTGCAATATATAACCAGAAAGCCTTACATTAAAGTATTTTTTCTCATTTTTAATAATGTTCACACTTGTAATTAGTAGAAGAGTGCCTTTCTCATTGGACTGTATGCTCCTAAAAGAAGAAATTCTGCCTATTTTATTACACTGATGGTAGATTGTCAATAATATTAACTGAATGCATGAATGAATGAATGAATGGATAGAAATGAGAATGCATATTTGTTATTTAATTCTATCTCTTCCTCTTTCTAAGAACTTAAACTTAACTAAGTTGAAATAAATGGAAGAAAATTTGGGTTGCAAACTAGTGGATCATGGTTGAAATGATCAGTATTATTCCTTCTAGATCATGTGTTGATATTTCAATTGACCATGTCCTCGAGTATGGGACTCTGTTATAACTTGCTTAGAAGCCCACTAACCAGTTCCTGTATTTTCTTACTTTCAATTGTCAGACACTTCTTGTTATTATGATTATTTTACTTGATCTAAGCTTATTGTTAAATAACATCAAATGCTGTTGAATATTGCCATTTTTCCATCTATATTTTAAATTAGAAGTGACCTCATTGTTGCAATCTGACAGGTCATAATTAAATATTAAATTCAGCAGATAACTTATAATATTAAATATTAAATTCAGCAGATATCTTTTGTTTACATGTTCTTTGTGGGTTTGGTTTGTTTGTTTGTTTTTTATTTTCTTTATTTTTTGGAGATCTTTTAGGAAGAAAATTACCAGGTTGTATTGTCACATTTAAAAAAAAGCTTTCCTCCTTTTGCCCCTCCTACTCCCATTTTCCAATTCTCTAACTGATATCTTGACTTACTCATTCTACATTTTTTTCAGCAACTGTTTTTCTAAAGATTAAGTTTATGTATTTTCTTCTACAATTTTTCAATTTCTGTCTTCTAACAGGTCCTCTTTATTGCCTACCTGTCTGAGATTCTGTTGACAGATTCTCACTCTTATTAAACCATCCATGTTCCTGAAGCCTCAGGAACCATAGCAATGGTCTGTTCCAAAACACAGAAAATGAGATTTCAAACTTTTTCTTAACTGTTACAAAGAGAGAAAAGTTTCTTTTCATTTGCAGTTCTCAGGATCATCTGGCACTTCCCATAGATTTACAACAGAAAAGTGATTTGGCGCTTCCACCAGTGTGTTCCCCAGAGTGCCTCATAGAAACAGTCAAGAGCTCAGAGGGGGTGAGATCACTTCCCACATCTTTTTAACTTCCTCCCTTTTCCCACTAGATTCATCATTCTTATCTAAGAAGAAGAGAAGATTCTTATTTTCCAAGCTTTTACTCTACTACAGTGTCCCCAGGGGAGTCATTTGTGACAATGTGGGCTCCAGAGTGCCTTTACATTTTCTAGCAAGTGCAATCAGCTCAGCCACTGGAAGGCATAGCATATTCTGCTACACCAGGGGTTAGGCAGTTGGCATCTTGCCATTTGCTTAACATGCTAGGCAGTACAAAGTAATTTACTTTATGTCATTTGTTATTCTTAGGTAATATGTTTCCACCATTTTGCTTTCAGTTGAAAGACACTATTCTATTTAAATCTTGGATTCTGTACCTTTGAACTTTCTAAACTAAATTTTTATATAAGCTAGAAACTAATTTCTAGACTTGTGGTTTAATAACAGCAGTATGCCCATTAGTATTGCATCACTACAGAGTCACTCATATACACTTGTATGCATTATCCAATGTTTAAATCAGTGTTATAGGTCAAGGGTTGCACTAAGATGAAATTCTGAGTACACAATATTAGCAAAAGAGTACAATTGATGTGACCAACAAAGTCTCTATAACATAGAATTACAAAGAGAAGAAGGGATGTGATTTACACTTTATTTAGTGTAGTAAATGGAGAGAAAATGACCTCTTCTTATTTCAAAGGGCCCACATCCAATGAAAACCTTTAAACAATATACACTTAAATTTTAGCCATTAAATATATTCCCAATTTCAAACAAATGATTTTATTAATCATTTGAAATTACACTAATATTTCAGTTCTATGGTTTGGTTAAAATTAACTACACCCCGAACTTGTTATTAGAAAAGATAAATTCTCACCCAGTGGCACAGATTTATTTGACTATTCTGTCATTTAATGCCAATTGCTTTCCTTTATAATCTTTACACATGGGATCTTAAATGTTCATATTTTCCAGTGTACCCTTATGGTCTTGTGTTTCCTCTGGTATCCTTTCTTGATTCTAATTTATCTCTGTCTGCCTCTCTCTCTGTCTCTCTCTGTCTCTCTCTGCCCCTCTCTCTTACATACACACACATACTTATAACACACACAAATTATTGCTGTCACCTCTTCTTTATCATTTGTTTCTAGCTTGCAGATTTTACAATTTATCTTACATCACAAAGGTCTATTGTTGAAAAGCAACAGTAGAAGTTAATGTTGTCCCATCCTAACTTGATAAACATAGAGCATTAAAGAATTTAATATATTTCAAGCACTATAAAAATAAAGTAATATCTGTAAGAGCCATGTGATTTTTTTTCAATAACAAAATATTTAGTAAAGGGATAGGTCTGGAAAGATGAAAATACCTCCCTGGTTTTAAGTAACAGTTTGGTGTCAGATTCTAGACCAAACACTTGGTTTAACTCTGCTGCTAAAATTACATTTTCTGGTTCAGTGTTTGTTAAAAGCTTCAAAGAAATATTTATTTTGATTTCTAAGAATGTAAGTCTATATAATGTGTATGACTAAAGAGTGAATGGGAGATGGTATAAACTTATAGAACTACTGTCATGGAATTTAACATAATTAAATTTCTACTTGTTTGTCTAATACATGGTTTTCAATATTCTTCTATATGAAATATTAGCTCTGTAATAATTCTAAAATTATTAACTTATGTTTTTAACTAAATACTGAACTAACTCTGCTTTCAGTAGAGGCAGCAGAATTTATTTTAATATATTCAGTATCTAGTTAGTGTTTTCTCCTTCCAACACAGAAATGTTATGTGGCTAGTAATGTGTGTCTGTTCCAAGGGATAACTACCTATAAAGTCACAAAGGCACAATCCTAGGGAAGGTCCCAGAGTATGCCCCTTCCCTTCCCTTCCCTTCCCTTCCCTTCCCTTCCCTTCCCTTCCCTTCCCTTCCCTTCCCTTCCCTTCCCTTCCCTTCCCTTCCCTTCCCTTCCCTTCCCTTCCCTTCCCTTCCCTTCCCTTCCCTTCCCTTCCCTTCCCTTCCCTTCCCTTCCCTTCCCTTCCCTTCCCTTCCCTTCCCTTTTCTCCCTCCCTCCCTCCCTCCCTCCCTCCCTCCCTCCCTCCCTCCCTCCCTCCCTCCCTCCCTCCCTCCCTCCCTCCCTCCTTTCCTTCCTTCCTTCCTTCCTTCCTTCCTTCCTTCCTTCCTTCCTTCCTTCCTTCCTTCCTTCCTTCCTTCTCTTTCTCTTTTCTCCCTTCCTCCTCCTCTTCCTCCTCTTCTTCCCTCTCTTCCCCTCCCTCTCTCTCTCTAAGTCTTACACAACAAATAGGAAAAAGAAATGCAGCAGGGTTTTCAAAAACAAAGCATTTTGCCTTATAATGGATTTTCCTAGAGATTTGAGTGAGAATATAGAGAGACATCATAACCACAAGTAGGCAGCCAAGACCCAAAGGGAGAAAAGATGTTCAAAGTTAAAACTTTTTCCAAGGAAAGTGTTTGCCTGAAAGGCAGCTTTCAAACATTGCTCTATAACATTCAAAATCGAATATTTGCACTATCATCGACTCCAGGTTTATTGTTACTGACTCCAGGTTTCCTTTCTCCATCTGTCTGCTCAACTTATGTTTTGGGCGGACTACAGCAAAGGAATCAAGAGAAGTTCCAAACCGCCTTTCTAAAAGAGTAGACAAATCAGGAGGCAACTCACTGAATGACTCCGGGTACTTGAATGTTACACATGTATATTCAGTGTCTTAAGACCCTCAGTTCTTACAGCTGTCTTTTGAAAAGAGGAGAGCCAGACTATTTTATTTGACCAACATCTCTAAATAACTGTGTCTCATGAGTGATTGACCTAACAGCAATAGTTCATTTAAAGTAACCTCAAGTGTGGTAGCATTACAAGCGGACAGTAAGTGGAGCACTAATGCTAGAAAGAATGGGATCTCATTTTGCTTCCCTCTGCATGCTTGTGTCTTCCCTAGTGCATTCTTCTGTCTATTTTCAAATAGAAATATGAGGAGCTCCTTTGTATGCTGAAGTACCACACGGCGGACACAGCTTCGGAACAAAGGTTTGTGCACTTCAGCAGCTTGGCAGGAAACAGATTTTTCAATAAATATCATTTCTTAATAGTCTAGTTCACTAATGATTTTTATTACTTTCTGTAAGTGTGCCAAATCTTTCATGGAACTCAAATACATTTCAAGAACAAAAAAAGCACAATACATGGAAACACTGAAATCTTATAAAAGGCAAGCTTTTTTTTTTTTACCCTTTTTAGCCCTCCCACTGAGACACTTTAGAATATAGAACTATAATGTCTCCTGCTTCATGCACCAACACATGATGTAACGTAAAATACAGAGTGACTGAGAGCAGGAGAAAGGCACTTGCTAGATCCTGAAAATGTTCTTAAAAAAAAAAAAATGAGTTATAGTCTTCAAACTTAACCCTTTGTTTGTATATGAAATAAGGAATGGATCCTTGTAAAATGATTTTTATTCCCTCTGGAGAAAACAAAGTTATTGGGTAATAGGTTATCCTTCAGCTAGCATCAGCACAACTATAAATCTGCAATGTACAAAATCAACAGAATTCATTACTTGCCATTGAATATGGGGCTTGGAAATCCCCATGGAGAAAAATATCAAACTATATGTGCTTGGTGTTGCTCCAGGCCTGTTTCCTGTGGCATTTTTCTACTCATTTTATAAGCACATTAAGTACAGCAATTGTGTGTATTATTGGGTTTTTCTTTCCAGGGATGTGCCGGGATTGTAACAAATATTAAGTAACAATAATCAGAAGAGCCCAGGAGCTTAATCTCAATTAAATTTGAAAGCCAGAAATCTTAAAAACAAACAATAGTTTTATTAGAATACAATGTAAATCAATAAATACATTTAAATAATACATCGTGTGAGTAGAATTAGCCTGTTGTTTTACTTTTTGTTCCTAGATATTTCCTTCACATTATATCTGAAGAAAATATGTTCAAACTGTAAACTCTTTATATTCTACTTCAAAAGGCATACCTATTTTATGAAATCACATGAATGAACCCTAACAGAAAGACAGTTCGATCCACTTACAGTATTTGGTTTTGCATGTTGGTTGTGATTTTACTCTAGACAGGGACTAATTTCTTTTTTAAAACATGCTGTATAGAGTTCATCTGATTATTTTAGCATTTAGAATAAAGACAAGCAAACATGACAATAATAACGACATTAGAGTGTATAAACCATGCTCAAGTTATTATGGTTCAAATAAAATATTAGGATGTTATAGAAATAAAAATCTGCACACATCTGAGTGCTAATTATAAAAGGCATATTTTGATCACAAAGGTTAAAAGTTTAGCAATATATACCACTGGATATTTAAGCCCTTGATAAATATTAGTGATAAGAAACTCACAATTAACTGCAATGTAAGATATAATCATGAAAAATAAAGACAATGGTAAAGATATTGGTTATGATGATGATGTGATGATGATGTTTTGTAAAATCAAGGGCACTTAATTCTTTAAAACTACAAAAGACTTAGGTTTTATATCTGTAGGTAGGAAAGAATTAATGTACATACTTTTAAGCTGGTTCTCAAATAAAGAGCTACATTTTTACAAGCAGGAAGTTCAGGTGTCCTAAATGGCTTGAAGATATCTAGAAATGACATGGGAAAATATAAAGGAAAAAAATAGTGCAATTTGACTTCAATATTCCCTTGCTGTATTGGTTTAATAGTCAACAAATCCCATTCATTGAAAATGATTAAGGAAAGCACTGAGTTTTGATGGAAGCTTAATTCAATATGTAAAAATTTTCTATTTTCTCTATTTTAACTGTTTTACACATTTTGAATAAATTTTATTAGCTTTATCATACAAATGGACTTGTATATAATAGAATCCAGATCAATTTGATTGGGATGTATATAAACTAAATTAAGAGATTTTATGAGGGACTATTCTAAGGAGTTGTGTTTAAAAAACAAAACAAACCAAAAAAAGACAAATTGAAAGTGCTGCATAATCATCCATAAAGATTTATATTTTTATATTTGATTTAATAAGTATTCATTTGAGGTTAACAGAACATTTCAATACAGTAATGTTTAACATCTTGCACTTGTTCTATTTCTTAAGTCACGTTACCATAGCAGCATTTAACAATCAAGGAAAGAAAAGCTAGAAATTCACTCAAGGTGCATTGATGAACAGAGATATAAGGCTAATAAATTATGGTATTCCTAAGGGTAAGAAGGACAGAGAGTAAATTAGGATGCCAATCAACTTGAATAATTAAAAAAAAAAGCAATTCCACAATAGAAAGCTATTGTTTGCAACCCAGTTTCTAGTTTTAAGACAGTTCATAGATACAGAACCAATTGTTTCAAGAATAGGCCTATTCCTCTTAGGAAAAAACTCACCACAAAGTATATGTCATCATCATTGCTCTATACTTGCCTAAGCACATGTGGACATTAACTAGAGAAACTATATATTGGGGAAATAGGCCCAGATTGCATTTTTAATTAAATTTAAATTTTTTTATTTTATTTCTGTTAACCCCATATATATAGAAATGTTAGTGAAGTTCATTTGAAAGATGGAACTGCAAGAGTAGCAGTTATTCTTGCATTTGTGTTTGCCCACCATCATTCCTTCCTCACTGCCCTTGGCCTTACTCCTATTTCTGAAATTGAGTCATGACCATAAATTTTTGTATCAGGCTCTGCTTTGGGGAAAACACACCCTGAAACAATTTATCTATACACTGAAAATCCAGTCAGAGTGATGCCTTTTGTTGTGGTTTTGCTTTTTAAGTCATTTACACATTGTCTAAGGATTATTTATGAATTAACTTTGCTTATAATAATCATTATGTTTCTGGAAAGCCAATCGAGACCCCTTTCTTTCTCTTTTTCAAGAAGTAGAGAACAATTCCTGCAAGAGCCATTCCTTCAGGATAAGAAACATCACAACATACCAAGAGATTTAAAAGCCTTAGTACTTTGGATAGCCATCCTATTTTTATGATACTTTACATCAGTTGCCCAACTGATAATAAAACCGTCCCCCACCTCCAGCCCACCAAGTAGACCCAAAATACAAAAGCTAAGACAAAATTACAGAAATGTTCTCCATGATTTTTTAGTTTACTTCACCCTGAAATCTACAGTTGGCTAGGCACGTGGCTGTGGGTTCCTCTTTGCATGTTTATCTTAATTAAATACTGGGATATTAATTTAAGTTGTTTTGCAGTCCAATTTTAATTTATTCTTCTAGGAAATATATAGTATCTCCTATCTAAAGCTTACTTTATTTACCTTATTCATACAATCTGAGTATTATAAAAATATAGTTTTTTATTCTGCACTATCCAGTTTCTCAAGTGCCCAGATTGGCTTCACCTTCTCCTTAGAGGGCCTGTTTGAAATGTTTTCCTTAGCTCTTAGTCTTTATTAGCACAGGCAGCTAGTTAGATATTAACAAAAGGGAAAGGGGGAAAAACTGGCTAAACCTAAGCCCGATTAAGTCTGGAAGTTACAGCTTCAGACACCCCAGAAGGCAGCCACATCTTCCACAAAAGGGACTTAATTCCTGAGCAATCCCCCGCCCAACAACTGGTCTGGGGGGAGGATTAAAACAGTGGTGGTGAGGGGATCCCTTTGCTAGGCACATGCATAGTAGAAACCAAAATAGCAGAGAGGGAGTTAAGGGCATGCACAGTAGGGACTAGATGTGAGGCAAAACTTGGAGGCATGCACAGTAGGAACCAAGGTCACAACCATAAAGGGGGGGTTAACTGTTGTGGACAGGGCACAAGGATTATAATGGAGCAGGGAAAGACAGTGTTGTAGTATATAATTTTTAATATCACTCTTAATTTAAGGCACTATAACTCAAACATTAAATTTGTCCATTAGTGGACAAGAGGGGCACCTCTGCTTTCTGATATCAGATTACAAAAAAAGAAATTGGGAGGAGGTGTTGAGTTATATGATGAATGCTTTTTAATAGGAAATATTATACTGAAACATTCAGATGCATTTCTAGCTCATTGCAAAGAGGAGATTCCCAAGGCCAGGCAGTTTGAAGGTCTTCTGTTCAGCTCTTCTTTATTTTCTACCCCAAGAAGTGCTTTGCATCATGATTGCTAACACCTTAGTCTACAGTCCACTCAGGATATAGAAGAGTAATTGGTCCTCAAACTTATTGTTGCTACCGGAATACTGGCTCAACTACAAGGGGTTTTTCTCCTGGGACTGAAGCAACTTTTTTCGGCTTTGATATTTTTTTTTTCTCATGTGAAGCTGCACTGGGCTCGAAATGCTCTCTTTCTTGGTCTCAAAGGAGAAATCCTACGCTCCCTCTCTCCCTATGGAAGGCTGAAGTTCACAGTTTAATTTAAATCATGTAAACTGTAATAATTGGAAACTGCAGGGGGGCAAGACAATTTGCTAAATCTGCATACCTTTGAAGCAGCAATGGCTGAATTGTGAAAAGTCAAGTCCCCCAAAGGCTGGTCTAGCACATAGTGTCTGAAATGAAATTGCAGAAATAAATAACACCGAGCCAGAAGAAAAGCATACCTGTTATAGAGAAGCCTAAGTCTTTAAATGACTAATGAGATGGTAAATTCAAAAAAAGAGGAAGAATATATTGAGCCCTGATTGTAAAGCAATCACACACACACACACACACACACACACACACACACACACATATGCAGGTGACCTGATAGATGCAAATCATAGTTTGGTCTCAGATTTGTTATCTTTTACAGGTCACTGGACTCTCATCTTCTACATTTTCCTTCAAGAAATAACAAATTACATACAATTTATATATAAATTGTTTCATAAAAATTCTAGAAAGGTATATGGGAAGAAGCCAAGATGACTGCAGAAGTTTAATTTGGAGAAATATGACCTCTAGCAGCACATCTGCACACAGAGGAACAACAGTCAAAAACGAAGGTGGGCCGTGGAGATTAGCCATAGAAAGGAGAAGCAGTGCCTGGGAGTTTCTATCAAAAATGAAGAGTGAAAGAAGACATGTAGTTTTATGAGGTCCAGGTTACTATGTAAAGTGAGAAGTAAATTTTTGTTAATGGAGAGAAAACATATTAATCAGCAAACCCATTCAGAGAGAGAGAGACTTGAAGCTAGTGGACCGGCTACAGCACCTTTTGCTAGCCCGGGTAAGTCAAAGAGTAGAGAGTCATCTGGAAGTTAAAGTCTTAAACCATTATCTGTGATGTAGGACATGACTAACCAATAGAAAGAAACCTCTGGATTCCTTAAAAATAAGAAATGTCCTTTTTTTTTTTTTTTTTTAGAATCAACCCATTCTTCAATTTAAAAAATGAAGAAATTTCTAGTAGTCAATAGTTCAATCTAGTGTTTATAATGGATTTTTCTACTCATAACTTCAATGGGTTAATGGTAATATGATACTTACCAAAAGACACACTGAAATAAAATAGTCATTATATGAGCCTTATATGGTAATTAATGGCTCTTTCCAACATCACTACATATTTTCTCAAATCACACATCAATTGTAAACAAACAAAATATCAGTACAAGCAATGGATATTGTTTGATTGTAGAAAGATAACATTTTGAAAGAATGAACTTGCAAAGCTACAGTATTTTTAAAAGGAAGTATATTGAGTATTATTTTATATTGTGTACATCTGCTGATCTGATTGACATGTGGGTGAAAGAAGAGATCACTGTTTGGTGACAAAGTAACATGTATTTTAGAAATCCTTTTTTTTCTTTTCTTCTTTTCTTTCATTTAATTTTTTTGCTCCAAAGAGCTCCCAATAGGAAACTAATTCTGCTTGTTCTTTCTCATATACTGTATTGCTTAAGGATTTTGACAAACTGTGTAATGAAGGGTTTGGCCCCCAGTAATGAATGTCACGATCCTAACAATAAGATCCAACAAACCATTCGCAGTGATGTAGTGAATGCTAACTCTGCTGTCGAGCACACACCGAGTCTGACTGGCCTGAATAATTATTGGAGTTTGGCTGAGATACAGTGTGCACAGCCCACTATGATGGTACCTGCTGAGACTTTGCATTATTTTGAAAAATAATAGGTTCTTCCAAAGGAATGGATGCTTTATAGTGCGGTAATTGAATGCAGGCATCAGTACACTTGCTTTCTTTGTGTTCTTGAGAACCTCTTTATTTGGGGCTTTTGTTTTGTCAGCCCTTGTTATAGTTTAACGAGTGCCTCTTAGTCTCAGTATTATTTCTCGAGTCTTTAAAAAAAAGAATCAGTAGTAAACGTTTTGGGGGATGCACACTGAAATGATAAAATAGGTGCTTTTGATGTATTACAATCCTGTATTTAATAGTTATTTTTATATGATAGAGTCACATGTTAAATACATTAACAAATGGGGCAGAGACATGTTTATGCAATGCACTGATTATGGAAGAGTTTTAGTGTTCTTTTTCTATAGTTTAGGTTATATACTTTTTTGCTTTTCAAGCTGATCTTCCTGTCTCAACTGAGCAGGATCTAACTCTAAACAAAGAAATAGAAAAGGCAGAGTGGACAGTCAGCAGTGACACCATGCTTGGACTGCTGAAAGAAACCTACTTTTCTCCCTTCTATTGAAGGACTAAGAAGGCATGGGAAAGTCATTCCCGTAGAGTCTTATAATTCAAGCAAGAGGCCTGAGAGACAGAAACGTCATGATAGGACCTTAGGCACTGTCCCTGCTGGTTTATTATTGGACATTTGAATGAATTAGACCACTGGAATCTACCAGAAATAGCACTCTACCTGAATTTCAAGAAAAAGGTGTTGTTCTGTGGTTCCCAAAGTGTGACTCATTTTTAATTACACTGATCTGAAATAAGAGGACACAAAGCTGGCATGATTTACTATTCAGATGGTGAGGACTCCATCAGGTCTAGGATTTTGGGAGTTTTAGGATAATGTCTGTAAATGCAGAAGCTTGCTGCTAGATGAGACACTGCAAACATAGAGCATCTGGGACCATTGTTAATGAGCCGAGGGATAAAGGGCAACTCGGACTTCGTTGAATTACATTTCATGTCAAATCCTTCACTGTAACTTTTGCTGTACAAATTGTCCTTTCTGCTTCCAAATTTTGAAATGTTGTGGCATTCTTCTTCAGTATATCTGTTTCCTCGTGGGAAACTGGACCTAGTTGTCAGAGTTAGAAATGCCAGGTAACCAGAAACAATAATTGCCCCCCCTGTATTGAGCATAAAACTGTCACAATTCTCTTTTGAAGTACTGCCATTATTTACATGGAAGCAATACAAGTGAAAGTTAGCTGGAAATCTCTCTTCAGACCACTCATGTGCATTTACTTAGAGTTGACCATCTATCTAAAACACTGGCAAAGTAGGCCTTGGTTTTCATTGACCGTCATGAGTTCATTTCTAGACTCCCAAGAAAATGTTGGCCCCTCTGCATACAGACAAAATAATGATATTTCATTGAACCAGAACAGCTATCACCACATGTAAAGCTTCTCTTTAACCAAACAGGTTTACTAACGATTGATGAAATAGGGCATTGATTCATTTAGAGAGCATTAAGTCTTGAATTTATAGTGTTTTGAGTAAGAACACATTATGTTTGGGATCATCCATGTAAAAAACAGGTACTTACTTGGAGAAATTATGAGACATTAGAGTGTACATGTCTAAAAGAGAATCAGTTTTATCTCTAAGGAATTCTTATAATAGAATATCAAAGGAAAGTTTCCCAGATAAATACCAGTAGCGCTCATGAGCATACAATAATAGCATTTGTATAATGATTCCTATGTGTCAGGTGTTAGTCTATATTCAGCATTACTGAAACTGAAAATCTATCCCTATACAAACTCAGAGAATATATTCTTTGTGTTCAAAACCACAATCTACGAATGATATTAAACTTCATCTGTTGGAGTATTATTTTATTGGTAATTCATGGATCTGTTTCACTGTCATTAGTAGTGTTTAATTTCTAATGTGTGCTCATGAACATTATTTGTGGAAATAGCTATGCCTCATTTACATAGCTTAGGAAACTTTGATAAATGGATGCAATCCCTACTACAAAGTCTGACGAGGTTTTTGCTAAATAAAAATGGATTTTTGAACAAGCATTAACCATTAATGAATGAATAAATACCACATTGTAGATAATGCAGGACCTTGTGGAAAGTACAGAAGAGTGCCAATCAGATAAAAATAAGTTGAAAGAGGCAACATGTTCACTTTTTTCTTTCTAACTTTGCTAGTTTTATGAATCACATCTATAAATATAAAATCCAATGTGCCAACATTAGCATGTTTTGTAGGGTCTCTTTTATAAAATAACTAATCCTATTCATTAGGGCTCCACCTTCATGATCTAATCGCCTCCCGAAGCCCCAACCTCCTAACAATATCACATTGGGCATTAGGGTCCCAGCATGCGAATTCTGAGTGGGCACAAATTCAGACCACAGCAAACATCCAGCTTTCTGGAGGAAACCTGGAATTTAAGTAGCCGTGAGTTTACTCAATATCCAACACTAGTTGAGAAATGAAGTCTTGTCCTCAGAATCAGTACAAATCTCTGATTTCCACACAAAAACCTTGAAGCATTTTTAATCCACATGGCTACAGGTCCATTTGCCCTGTCTCAACCGAGCTCTTGATATTTCTTAAGACAAGAGGTGGGGATCAAGAAAACATTTTCCCACTTTGCTGTGTCCTTGCTAAACATGAAGATCTATGACAAGCCCTCTCTGATGACCTGTACACACCAACAGCACCACTTCTAGAAGACTTATGTCATTTTATGGTAGCCTGGAGAAGTCCATGAGACATGCTGCCTCTAGGGGAAAGGGAGGGGAAAGGGAGGCATAAACTCTGCATATCTGGAAGTTTTATCATTTCCACCAAACACATCCAGAGCTCAATCTAAGAGAGAGAATAAGGATTTTCCTAAGAGATCAACTAAATATTTTTCTATTGTTGCCTGTTCTTGCTTTCTCATTTTGCTTCCTGTATAATGTTAAAACTTTAGTAAAATGTTAAAAAAAACCTCATGTTTAATTTTGCAAAAATTGCTGATAATTTCCATCAAATTTATTTTTATCAGATATTGATATGTTGAATATGGTGTTTTTTATTAATTTGTTTAACAGCTTTTGGAATTAAGAATCAGACAATATTTAAAGGAGGGGTTGTAATCTGTACTGTGGTCCATAATAGCAGAAATAGCATAGAAATTACATTACATATAAAGGTTTGTTAAACTTCAGATATAAAATGATCAGTGTTATTTTACTTCAAATGTTCATCTCTGAGTGAGTGCTCTGTTAATGTTTGCTAACTCTCCTCAAGTACAAAGGTTTCTATTTCTAAAAACTCTCAGACTTCCAAGATTATCCTTATGATACATTTTTCAGGCATATTACATTAATTTTGTTACTAAGTATTTTCATCAATTTTTCTTGTATTCATAAAAGTGTATTTTACCTTATGTACAGTATATGTTAATAAGATAAATATGATTGTATCAACCACATCTAATTAGATCATTTATGCTTGCTTAGTTCAACATGAAGCTACCTGTAGACTATGTCAAGTTATTAAGTCTGGATTAGACTTTGAGTCTTGTCTACTTTACTGTAGCCTCTACTTTCATGAAGAGGCTCAGTGATGTTGAAAACCCTATATAGAGCTCTACATTTATAGAAATGCACAACATGTTGACTTCTGGCAAAGCTAACCCAGAGCAACCATCTGAGCTTAGATTCTAAAAACCTGTGTTCAAGTAGCAAAAGTTAAAATCAAGCACAAAACAATACTTAACACAATTGATAGAATCAATTTCCTAGTAGATCACAGTAAGTAGCAACACACCATCAATTCTACTGAGCAACTGCAAAAGAAGGGATACATTTAAAAATTATATATGTGCCCTGACCAGTGTGGCTCAGTTGGTTGGGCATCATTCTATGCACCAAAATGTTGCTGGTTTGATTCCTGGTCAGAGCACATGCCTGAGCTGTGGGCTTGATCCCAGGTAGGGTCATGCAGGAGGCAGCTAACAGGTGTTCCACTCTCACCTCCATGTTTCTCTCCCTCTCGCTCTCTAAAAATCAGTAACAAATCTTTTTTAAAAATTATATAATGTAAAAACACTGGAAATCCACAGGAGCCAAGAGGACAGGTTGCATGTCACTTAAGGAAGAACCTGATGTAGCTTGATTTGATATTTGTTTCTTTAATGTCTATTTGCCAAGTATTCTCCTGGGATAAATATAAGTTTTGTTTAAGTGAAGGACTGTACCAGGAAAATAATCAGCATAATTTTTGAAGCCTTCTTTTTAAAATTAAGGATTCCTTCAATTGGGATAATAACAGATCAGACGTAGTAAAATAGAGAACTTTGAACTCAAAGACAGGCAAGTGGAAATTACCCATCCAGAAGCACAGAGGAAAATATAATGAAAGGACATCAAGGAGAACGAGACATGTGGGACAAAGTCACATTGTCCAGCATCACTGAAAGTGGAAGTATAGAAGAAGATGAGGAAGGGAGTCTGAGATGAAGAATGACATTTGGAAGGTTCCTAGGGAGGACACTGCAATACATTACCCATGAGAGAGGGAAGGGGAGTGAAATGAGTCAACGGGGAGCTTAAATTTGGATTCAGTTATAGCACAGGCCCGACCTGATTCCAAGAGGAGCAGGGCCCTTCACAGTTGCCCAGGTTGAAGAGAAGGCGTCAGACTCATTGAACAGCCACTGTGCAAAGGCTGCACCTGGGGATGGTAGGTAACCTTGACAAAGGAGGATCTCTTTGGTTTAGGACAATTCCCATAAGATTAGTCTGTAAGCCATCTACCAGCATCCAAACACTCCCAGCATCTGGAGGAATGAGAGTGAAGGGTGGATTTGAGCATCCTACCAGAGGACAGACTATAGTCTACTCTTTGTGTGATACACTTTCAATATTTATTTGCTACTGTGGCTGGGAGGAGGAGAGGAAACTTCCCGTGCTTTTCTTACTATATATAATAACTTTTTCACCCTAGGCCAAAGAATTTATGCAACTTTTCTATCAACTACCAAATATAGCTATTCAAATATGTATTCAAGGATCAAGGAAATCATCCCTGTATTCTCCACTGACCAACTGAACCACTGTGAGCCAGATTTTGACGAGGAATCCATTTATTACCTTTCCTGTCACCACATCCTTCCCTTTCACCACCACCACCACCACCCCTCTAACCAGGGAGTCACACCAACACAAGTACCCTGATGTCAATAACTCAGCCCCTGTGTCATCAAAATATCTTGTCCTTGTTTTTCCCCCTGTATTTTAGTATTTTAATTAATAGCCATAGCTTCCTTTAGAGGACTGTGGAAATTATTCTGGGATATATATTCTTGGGAAATTCAAGGTCCACTCTCTTAGAGACCTTTTCACTTAGAGACCATTCCAACTATATGTGCTCATTCCTTTTCAGTATTTACCAAGTGAACCAAGGTGCCAATGCTAGGGAAACATCATTTTAGAATGTATTTTACCAAATTACTGTTTTCATCTAGAGAATACCTGCTTTTTTTTTTTTTTTGATGAGGGTCTTCCTCTGCAAACCTACATAAGAAAACATCTAAGTGCTTCCAGACAATATTGAAACTGTCTTTCAATATCTTCTAAAGGTCAGCCCAATACTGAAAGCCTTTTTCATATTTACTGTAAGATTCTTAATCATAATGGTATTAAATTATAAACCTCCTGGGAACAGGGGTTGAGTGTATCATATTTATGACTGTTTTCAAATACCTGGCATAATGCCTGGCACAGAAATTTTCAATAAATATTTACTGCATGAATAGAGGAATGCATGAATGTATGAGTAAAGACAGCAAAACATCTGACTGAAATCTGAGATTATGAAATGTGATATTTACTTCAATTATATGGTGTAAACTGAAAGAAACTTCTCTCCTGAAATTAATGTAAAGTCTATGATAGTAAGAAGTAGCAATGTGCATTTAACATTGTTATGCCTGGTCGTCCAACATTTTATAAAAGATAAATACTAAAATTAAAGAGGAAAATGTTATATTTATTAAAATAGGGAAAGATTCTGCTCATATTGTCCATAAGAGGAGAATTCTGTAATGGCCAACTAGGCATAAGGACCCTGGTTAAAAGAATGTTGTTGTTTTTCCAAAAGAGAAAAATAGCCTTGGACAGCTATTTTGTTTAAATATTAGGGCAGGCCTCAAGGGAAACATATGGAAGGAAAATGTGAAGTGCCTGGAGCTCACAGAACAATAGGGCTACACAAAATTACCGGTCTATTTTAGCAACCAATCTCATTGGAGAGCAGTTTCAGTTATTTCTTATCACCTGTGAAGCCCTAAATGGCTACCTCAATGCTCCCCTCTTCTCCTGAGGACCATCCTGTCTATTGCAGTGTATTATACACCATTCTTTACAGTTTGAATTCAATTTTTTACAATATGTAGAGATAATTTCAGAGAAGAGATCAGTCAGTTCTTGAAGTTTATTTACCTAAACATACAATCAAATTTCTAAAACATAAATGGGTGTAAAAAAATTATTTTAATGCGTCTATTTAACCTGTTTACAAAATATTTAAAATTTAATAGTCATAGTTTTGAAATGTTCAACTGTGCAATCATTTTAGCTAATCCCCATCATCTTATTATGATTTTCTCAGTATGTGTTAGAAATGTAAATACTGATGGGCTTCAGGAGCACGTTTCACATTATACTACAAACATAGTATTCCCCTGCTTTGTTTAGTTAACTATTGTATCAGAGACATCCTATACCTACAACAAATCCATTTGGCTCACTATTTCTAGTCCATCTGCAGTATTGTGGTAACATGTTTTTATGGGCTCTGGAAAGATTCATATAAATACACCTGATAGCACCTACCTCATGGCCTAATGCTTTCTGCCCTGGAGCTATATTGTTGAGTTCCCCATAGGAATCAACTTAGTGCCCAACCATAGGCAGTTCAGAAGTGTTTATGCCCACCAGGCAAAGACCACAGGGAACATGTCTGTGGTCTGAGTTAGATTTAGTAAGTTCTGGTTGACAAGAATACTGAGAACGATGGAAAATGTGGTACCTTGACAATAAGAGTTGTTAGAAGGTGTAATGATTAATTGTATATATCAACTGATTGGGCTAAGGATGCCTCAAGAGTGGTGAAACATTATTTGTAGGTATGTCAGTGAGGGTGTTCTGAAAGAGATTAGCTTTTGAACCAGTAGGTTGAGGCAACCTTACTGTCACCAATACGAGTGAGCATCATCAAATCCATTGAGGATCTGGAAACAACAAAAGATAGAGTAAGGGTGAATTTTCTCTTTTTACTTGACCTGGGATGTCCTTCTCCTCTTGCCCTCAGACATTGGTTTTGTGGTTTTTGGACTTTGGGGCTCGGATGGTACTTACACCATTAGTCCCTCAATTCTCTGGCATTTGATTTGTACTAAATTCCACCACTAGCTTACCTGGATTCTCATTTTTAGACAGCAGACTGTGGGATTTCTCAGGATCTATACTAATGTAAGTCAATTGCCAAAATAAACTTCCTATTACATGTCAATTATCTATATCTATACCTATACCTACACCTAACTGTATTGGTTCAAATTTCCTGGAGAATTCTGACTAACATAAATCTACATATTGAATTTCGGGCATTTGTTAGGCGATTTGGTGGGAGGTTCAAGAAACTTGTGCTGTTGTGGATTGAATACTGTAAAAAATCAGAGACAATTTGAAGATTTGATATTTGGTATTTTATTTATGTTGAATGCAGGAGAAACAGCAGGGCTAGATTATCATTGGAAAAGAAGCTATGAGGAGGAGGGCATATTCAGTCATGTTTTTGTGCTTGCAAAATGTATTTATTTTTACTACTCTTTAGCATATCTTGTAGAGTTCTTGTTTTTCCCTTGTTCTATTATGGTCAGAGAGAGCCTTTGTCTGACATTTATATTATGAATAAAATTTTATGTTCAACAAGAGAACACCATGGCTAAGTTGGTAAAAACAAACAAACAAACCAGCTACCATATTCTAATGTTGTCTCTCAAACCAATGAAATGCGATGATGTGAAAAAGTTCTTCCAGGAGGGTCAGTTCTGAGACACAGTTTTCGTGGCTTTTTGTGGAGAGTCCAAAAATATCAAGCAAACCATCCAATTAGTTGTGGCCATTTTGATAATAACTCATTATATTGGCTCTTGCTAGTTCCTGCTCTTGTACTTCAACTGCTATCCTTAGGGTTATGTTTTTTCAAAAATTTCCTCAGACTCTGCTTTCTTATGAACTCAGTATGACAGTGGCTACCAAGAAGGGTTCTAAGTAGATGTTCAGGATGGATTTTTGGATGTAGATTACTCATCAGTCTGATAACTAGAAGAACCACATTGCTGATGGTATTCCTTCTATACATAGTACATCATAAATGCTAAGATTTCTAACTGTGATTAATCTTATGAAAAACAATGGATCATAAACTAACAGGATATGCTTCGACTTTGATGCTCGAACAGTATGAAAATAGCGATAATTACAAATGTTGAATAGCTTGGCTTTTTATAACTACATTTGAAGTTTTGTAAAAAAATTTTTAAAAAAATTATAGTCCCAGGAATTGAACTATTAGCTTAGGGAAAGCTGTGGAAGCCAAAGGAGCTCTACAGCAACTTTGAGGAGACTTATATATCTCAGCTGCTGTAAATCAAGTTTATGACCTTGAACAATGAAGGCAGCACCTCAATGTACACTCTATGTCCAGTTTGGTAGGTCCTATAACAAAGAGTAGGAAAAGCCTTGGAGGATGAGACCTGGGATGGGGGCATCTAGATAAATGAGCCTGAGTTTTCTGAACTTTCAGAGTCTCCTGATTCATCTATGATATGAAAAGTTCTCTTCTACTTGCCTAAAGAAAGTGGTACATCTTTTCTTTGAGATTGTACAAAGAGTTCACATAAGGCAAGGGATTTTGAGGATTTTTCTTAAGGGTTTCAAGATATTCACCTATAATCTTCATTGCCTCTGTGTTAAAAATAAGGGCCAGATCTTATCATAATCCAAGTTATAAAGTACAGCCATTGCTCTGAGAATAAGTAACTCATATACTTAAAGAATTAAGTGAGCTAATAGAATGGGCTAACAGGTAGACATTAACCAGGATAGCACCTACCTACTAGAGAGGTAAGTATATTCATACTGGCTAACGACATTATTGGGTCATTATGAGACCAGAAAAGATATGCGAATGACTCACAAAACATTTATTGTCATGGGTACACTAAATCATGTCCCCAGATATAAGAGTTTTCAACAATATCTGGATGCAGTACTAATGTCTTCTTGAGACAGTTTATTAAAGTTTGATGTAAACATAGATTATAGTAAATAAGGTAGATGCCAGAACTTTCTTTGAATAACATTCAGGTAGGCTATATGAGGCTCAAGGAGATGACCATTTTAGAGTGGGATTGAATTTTTTTATATCCTTAAAATCAACTATGAGAATTTATTTCCTCTAATGCAGCTATCTACAGGACAACCCAGGGGACACTATTTTCATTACAGGAAAAAATATATGTATAGATACTAGTAAAGGGGGGTGAGGGAAGAGGGTAGTGCTCACTGGCAACTCTGAGAACCTGGAGGTAGTTGCCCATGTAGACTGGACTCAATGATAGAAGATTAGTACATGGAATTGAACACTCTGGCATTTTGGAATGGCAGAAGCCCAATAACATCACCTATGAATTAGACTCAAGGCCTAAAGAAAGATGATGGTGCCTTGGTCCACAGGATGTATAGTGTTGGTTAACAGACTTTAATATCCTTGAGGCAAAATAGATAGATCACCAAATATGAGCAAGTGGATTAATATTGATCAAACATAATATTAAATATTTGCTTAAAAATTGAGATACATCCAGCAGAAGTCTGATGATGGTCTCTGTGTGGAAAAGTGACAACCCTTTAACTAGTTCCCTTTCTAAGATTTGAAAAACAATTCTCATACAGAATCCTTTCTGTGAGGTTGGAAAGGGGAAAAGGAGACTGGGATTGACTTGTGGTGGATTGCATAAGGCTGGTGTTTGGAGTCAAAGGCTGATAATAAATATCAGAAGTGGGGAGAGGGGATGACTAGCAGGACAGAGAGATGATGGAGGTATAGATCTCTATTTTTATGTAGCATTCTGTACTTCACATGATTCTGAGGGCTCAATGTATGGATAATTTAGGTTGGCAGAGTACATGGACCACTGTGGCTTTGAGAAAGGCACATGAGTTTCTGCTTACCCCATTTAGCACTATAGGGTACTATCTTTTTTCCTCTTGCACTTTCCCCCTTAACTTTATTAAAATTTAAATTTTGGGTATAAGACATATATATTCCTATAGTCACAATCTATGCCAGTACAAGTTTTCAGTTAGAATACTAAAATTACCAATCTTACAAATTACAAAGTGGTTTGTTGAAATGTCAAATTGAACAAGTAAGTTGGTGATATTTTAGAAAAGTTTAATATATGCATCAGGCATTTGGCAAGTTTGTGGTCACTCTGAATACAACCAAATCTCAGTCTCCTAGAAGCCCTTGTATTTGAATATAAAACATATGTAAACAATTAATCTCTGCCAGGTCGAATCACCCATTTGAAATAATAATTTTTAAATCGGAAATAGGAGATCATGCTTTGACCATTTTCATGAGAGTGGCAGAGGGTGATGGGCGATTATTTGGATTATAATAGGTATCACAGGCAAAGCTCTTAATGAAGGAATCTTGTACTCAGGACTTTGCATTACCTTGTCCAAAGGTGCGACATTTTTCTAAGTAGAAGTGTAAACTCATTATTTTTTCTGGCCTCAGAGACTTTTTCTAAGTCTGATTCTCTAGGCTTCACTGTAATTCTGCAAGTTATTTCATATCCTTTACTTAATTTATGTCTATCTAAACAAGATAGCAATGATTTAATACTTTTAATATCCACATACAAAATAATTATTCTTATTTTATTCAGAATTGTTAGGTCATTTGTCCTTTTGATTTTCTTTTATTGGTTTATAGAGAAAAATGTAAAATTATTCTTTGAAACTGTGTAAAGAAATGCCTTAATGCCACACAGAAGGAAGGGTAGATGCCAAGCTGCACCATTAGCCAGGAAAACATGCGTGACGTTGCTTGATCAGTGTCAGGAATTTTATATATTCTGAAATACTAAGAAACGGGGATCATAAACCAAAAATAACAGCCTCTGTTTCTTCAGAGCATTCAGACCATGTCAGTGCCAACCATGACCCTGAGATTAAATTTCTGCATGTCTTCCTGATCTTCCTTTTACTAAAGATCTCAAAATTATTTTGTCAACTCTATCCATCACTACACAAGCAAATGTGGTAAGAGAGAAAAAGAAAGGCAAAGGTGATCCAACACCTCTGATTAAAAGAAAACAACAACAAAATCTTTAAATAGCTGTTCATATAGGTATACCTACTATATGGATGGGCCTTTGAGATGCAAACCAACATGCATCTCTACAGGAAAAGTATTTTGATGGATGTGTTGTTTCTCTCCACACCCCGCTTCCCCGAAGTAGGAGGTGATGCTGCTGCTGGAACAATAGAATCACACCCCACTAACTCTATA
Organism: Miniopterus natalensis; assembly: GCF_054644295.1. NCBI lineage: Eukaryota > Metazoa > Chordata > Mammalia > Chiroptera > Miniopteridae > Miniopterus > Miniopterus natalensis. Next base: position 185,542,469 of record NC_142081.1, on the reverse strand, counting down.
ATTTCAGCCTCTCTAATCTTCATCCACTGCACCTGGCTCATTGTCTCCATTCACTCAACCAATTTCCACAAGCTAGAGTTACAGCCTTAACTGGCTGCCGGCCAGAAAATAAACAAAGGGAAGAATCAGGGACTCCCTGTGTTCATGCAGCCCCAACACAACAACAAATAGGAAAAAAAGTTTTAATCATTATAGTCATTTTTTAAAATATTTTTTTACAAAAACATACCATTGTTGTTTAAAATATCTTAACTTTACAAAGTTTATGTAATTCTCATTTCCAAGAGTTACCTTTTCCATCCTGTGTTGGAGTTTAACTTGCAAGGGATTTAATTGATCGCATAAATTCTGCATTGCAGGTTTGGCGAATAAATATGCCTGGGTTTTACCACAGTAAGCATTATTGCTGGAGTGTTTTGGTATATGTTAGAAAGTTTCACACATATTTCATATGAGAGAGGTGCATCTGTGGACATTTTTCTGTGGAGTGTTAAGAATTATGGTACATATGCGAACTTGTTTGTAAAATATGCAAATCACTTGTAGTTATTAATACTAACACCTGTCTAAACCGTGTGTTACCCATAGAGAGAAAATGTGTGTATTTATTGTAATGTAGAGATGTGCTAACTTGAATTTTTCAACAATCCATTTTTTACTCTTTTGCAAGTCTTAGTTTTGGCTTCCAATTTGAGAGAATAAAAACAAAATGTACTGTGGTTTGACAAATAGATTTCTAAGAAAATAGGGTTTGATAAATGTAGAAAAGTAATTGGGAACAAAACAAAGTTTTGAGTGCAAAATGCTACTTGGGATTTTAATGCTTCTCATTCGTCTAATTATTATAGTCATCTTTATTTGTATCTAGGCTTTTTATATCTTATAGAGTAAATCTCCTATAGGTTGTGCAATAATAACCCAAGCTGCAGATAAAAAGTAAATGAGTTAAATAGTAAAGGTGATTAGGAAGGCAAGAAAGTGACTGTATTTCCAAAGAAGGAATTTAGAAAAATTCACATTCCAGAAGACAATGTCAAATCTTTAAAAATAGGCTACTATTTGACATGGCAAAAAATGCCCTCTCTACAATAGATTTTATGGAAATAGTTTTAGCTTAGACCTTGGTGATAGTTTATTAGACTACGTGCATAATTTTGGAGGCTTTTTTAAAAAATCAGTAGAAACAGGAATTCTGGTGGTGTGCAATGCACAGCAGCTTTAAGCCTCGTGCAGGGGAATGGTTGGTGCAATGAGCTTATGACTATCGATCCCAAGTCATTGGCTGTTCAAACTCTTTGTTGTAAGTACCTGCTGTGGAGAGCACATAAGGCCTGATGGGCTTCTTACTGCTTTGAATAAGGCAGAAACAGGACCTGAGAAACTAAGCCAAAAGGTTGCTCACTTAGTACTTTTTACTTGTTTTGAAGTTCCCTTCTCCCAACTACCCTTTGGCCAACCATAGTATTTTAGTAAGAAATACTGTGTGTGTGGTATGTGTGTGTATATATACATACATACATATATATATATACACACACACACACATACACACACACACACACACATATATATATAAACATTACATTTCCAGAATTTATTTATTTTATAAATTAAAGTTTATAAAATAACTTTGACCACATTCACCCATTTTCCCAAACCAATTTGTTTTCTATTTTTATGAGTTTGGTTTTCTTAACATATATAAGAGAGATCATATCCATTGTCAGGATATACCACAGTTCTTTATCACTTCACCTACTCAAGGGCATCTTAGTTGCTTCCAAGTTTTGGCAACTGTGAATAAGACTGCTACGAACATCTGCGTGGAGATTTTTGTGCAGTGATAGGTTTTCAAATCCTTTGGGTCAATGCCAAGAAGTATAATTATTGGGTCCTATAGTAAGAGGATATTTAGTTTTGTAAGAAGTCACCAAACTGTCTTCCAGAGTGGCTGCACCATTTTGCATTCCCACCAGCAGAGAGTTCCTGTGCTCCACAGCCTCACCAGCACTTCCTGTTGTCAGTGCCCTGGATTTGGGTCATTCTAATAGGTGTGCAAGTTTTTTAAATTCTAAAACTATACAGTAACTTGTTTACTTAAATTTGTATAACAACTTTTACACTTCAGTTACAATAATGAACATTATGGTAAAGAAAAAATATTTGGTCTTTTTTGGTGTGACTCGCAACCAAGAGAAACATTGAAAATTCTTAAGTTAATTAGTTAATGTACTTGAGCAATCATTTTACAAATATTTATACTGGCTCGAGTTCAGAAGCACATATTCCACATTTATATAAATATATGAAATATATTATTCATTGTTTCAATGTGCATTTCCCTCTGTGATATGATGTGAAATGTCTTTTTACATGCTTCTTTGTCCCTTGTATATCTTCTTTGTCCAAGTGTCTCTTAAGGATTTTGGGCCATTTTTTAATTGGGTTGTGTGTTTTTGTTATTGATGAAATTTAGGAGTATTTTGTATTTTGGACAACAATCCTGTATCCAATATGTCTTTTGCAAAGTTTTCTCTCAGTTTGCTGCTTGTCTTTTCATTCTGTTAACAGTGTCTTTCTTGGAGCAGAGATTTTTATTTTAATGAAGTCGCCTTATCAATTCTTTCTTTAATGGATCTTGTCTTTGAGTCAAAAAAGTCATCCCCAAACCCAAAGTAATCTAGACTTTGTCCTGCATTACCTTCTAGGAGTTTAGTGGTTTGGCAATTTACAGTTTAGCCTGTGATCCATTTTGAGTCGATCTTTGTGGAGGATGTAAGGACTATGTCTTGATTCAGTTGTTTTTGTTGCTGTTTTGTTTTTGCAGGCAAGTGCCCAGTTGTTCCAGCACCATTTGTTGAAAAGAATCCTTTCATCGCTCCATTGTATTGTCTTTGCTTCTTTGTCAAAGGCCAGTAGACTATAGCTATGTGGATCTCTTTCTGATCTCCATCTCTTCCGCTGATCTATTTCTGTATTCATTCATCATCCCACCATCTGGATGATGGCAGCTTTACAGTATGCCTTGAAGTTGGGGAGTGGTAGTCCTCAGTTTCCATTACTTTTGACCACCTTTTTAATTTTCTTGGGAGGCAGTGTGGCAATAACCTAAGCAGAAGGGTATATGGGTGAAAGGAAAGCTCTGGTCTCAGTATATGATTAAATTTCAACTCTGTTCCTCATTAGTCCCATGATCTCAGACACAGGTAAACCACCTAACTTGTTCAAACTTCAGCTTCCTCACCCCTAAAATTTGAATAACTGAGGAGTCTAAATCACTGTATGGCAAAGTTAGATAAAATTATTGCTATGCAGTATTTGGCAAGGGTGTGTTTTCAGAGCAAGGTGAGCTAAATTATTATTCTCAGGGGTGGCAGTTGCATTATAATCAGCACTGAGGAGGCACTGGCTTTGCTGTCAGCCACTCGGGACTCCACTTCCAGTTCTGGGGTTTTGCTGCATATATGGCTCTAGAGGGTACTGTGAGCATGAAATCTAAACACACCTAACAAAGCACCTGCCACAAGTATCCTCTCAAAATGTTAGGGAATTGAATAGTTGAAAATCAATCCCTCTGGTATTCAATTTTCTTTTCTGTAAAAAGCATGATAATAATAGCTGTCTTTCAGTGTTCTACCCAAATTGAAATCAGAGTATACTGGAATATTATAAAGGACTGAACAAATTATATCATTATTATTGTATTATTATTGAGAAATATTTTAGCTACTAACCTTGAAGCTTATTGTTTCAGTTCTGTATATTTCTCAAATTGCATATTTGAGAAAAATGTTTGTTTGTCTTTGTTTATGTACTGATTGTTTTTTATTTTAACTTTTTAATTGATTTTTATAGAGAAGAAGGGGGAGAGAGAGAGAGAAACATCAGTTGGTTACCTCCCACACACTCCCCCACTGGGTTGGAACCTGCAACCTAGGTATGTGCCCTGACGGAAATCAAACTCACCACTTTTTCATGTAGGGGACAACACTCTAGCCAACTGAGCCTCCCAGTCAAAAGTGAGTGGTGTTTTTTTAAAAGAAAGCTACCTTAGAAGTCCGAAATTAAAAAAGAGAAAAAAGAAATTCTCTGTTTGAAGCACTGATGAGTGGGGTGTTCCTCTGACTGGAGTCACTGTCCTCCTATCAAAGTACCTTGAAGTGTCTCTGTAGAAAACAACTGGAAAACCAGTGATCTAACCCAACCTTCTCATTTCACACAGGAAGGCTGAAAAGTGAATTTACTTCATCAAAGCTGTGGAGGAAGTTAAAGATAGAACAGAAATAAAATCCAAGATCCTAGACCTCTGGTTAATGCTTTATCTACGTATAAGGTATGAGCATGACCCTGGACCTGACAGTGACATTGTGCTGTATGATTTGTATCGCAAGTCCCTGGGAGGCAGGGTCAGCGGCATGTATTGTACTGTCACAAGTGCATCGGGCAGTTAATACATAGTTTGCTGCTTCATTCACTTCTACCATGGTTAAAATTTATCGACTGAGAGTCATTTGGTTTTATTTTGTTAAATAAAATTTTCATACATATGTTGAGTTATTAATAGAATACTCTTCGCAGTAAGAAAAAATTAAAAGTTTCCTACATCGGCATTCTAAATGTCCACACCTCAGAGCAAAAATTAAGAAATGCAATTTTCCAACCCTCATAGCCCACATGAATATGACTTAAAACACACTGTCATTTAAAAATACAATATTTTCGATAAATATGAACAATATTTTCAAAGACTTTGCAATAGTAATATGTTTGCATTAACAATATCCCTTGGAATTGCACTCAAGTGACAAAACATTTAAAACCATACAATGGTATGGCAAATGGTAATATCATTCTAGTTAGCATGATATATATTTATCATTAAATTTAAAATATATATTTTCAAAAGTAAATGACTTAATAATTAACAAATTGATAGCTTAAAGGTGGTAAAATAATTTTCACTATTTATATAATTTTGGTCCATAAAATTCTTTTTTAAAAAAAATATCTTTATTGATTTCAGAGAGAGGAAAGGAGAGGGAGAGAGAGAGGTAGAAACATCAATGATGAGAGAGTCATTGATCAAGCCTGCAACTGGGCATGTGCCCTGACGGGTAATCGAACCCTGATCGCCTGGATCCTAGGTTGACACTCAACCGCTGAGCCACGCCCAGCTGGGCAGGTCCATAAAAATTGAGTGTAATGAATGATGAATTTTTTGTGCATTGGCTAATAAAAATAATTAGATGTAAACGTAGTAATATGAGAACTGTTGAATATGGTTCCCCTAAGATATCACCAAAACAACTTGATGAGTTATTGATTACTCTAGTAAGGAAAACAACCATCTCCATAAAGTCTTCATGAGGGCAAATTCAGAATATTGATCAGATTTTGAAATCTGCTTTAAGATGACACTTCAGTAAAGGGACTTGTTTTAGAATCACATAAGGATCATAATGTAATAGTTTAAGGTTGGTGGATATTGTTAGGCGAGGAATTTGAGGCAAAGGGGTTCAGAGTTTTGGGTGTAAAATATCATTTGGTGCTTTCTACTGAAGAGTTGATGGGTCTTTCAGTAAGCTCCAAAAGCAAATAATAAAGTTCTTTGCCACTCTTTTTTTCTGGGCAATGCTCTCCTGAAGGAGTAAAGTCATGATGATAAAGAGAATGAATAGTAAAGTCAAATTAATGAAGATACTAAGTTGTGCAGATTTAGATGTTTTGGTTTTCAAAGGATTCATATGTAAGAGAGATAAGAGTGAAAAAAATAAAACCCCAAATTGCATAATTTTGTAAACTTCAAATATATAAGTATTTTTATTTTCCTGCACCAATCAATACATAGGTATTTTTTCAAAAGTTTCCCCAAGTCTGTTGAAATTTACTGAATTGTTTGAAACGTGTGCTCTGGAACCTCAAGATTACTTTTTCAAAGAGTTAATGACATTTTCATAGACAATTCACATCTTGTTCCTTGAAGTACCCCAGGGTGCCTTCTCCTCCAGCTGAAGGTACCAGATAAAGAGTCCACAGAGAAATCTGCCCTTAATCTCAGTAACTGCACCATTGCCTGCACATGTTCCGTATCTAATCTCTCTTCTCTTCAAGTCATTCTTTCATTCATTCAACAAATAACTACCAGGTTCCTAGGATGGACAAGACAGTGTAGCAGCACTGGGGACCAAGACAGGAAAGAGATAGAAACAGTCCTGGAACTTCATTTCTATCTGACTGGGGAAGAAAGATGAACAATTAACAATCTAATCACAATCAGTAAACTAAAAGAAACACAGGCTGGGTCCAAAAGAGCATATAATAGGAAAAGCAAACCCAGTGGGATCAGGGCTGGTTTAATAAAGCTTTTTGAGAAAGTGAACTTTAAACACTGAATTTCATGATGAGTACCATACAGCCATGTAAAATGGCAGCGGGAGGAAAAAGGCAGAGAATACCGGCTACATAAAAAGCATTCTTGTTTATTAAGTTAACAATATTTATTTCACTATATTGTAAAACATGCCTGCTGTCACACAATAGGAGAGATCAATACCTATTGTGAAGCTCCAAGACAGGAAAGAGAATAGCACAGTCGCTGGGCTTGAAAAGACATGTGTGGCTTGAGTTAAGAAATAAAATAGGAGGAAAGTTGCAGATGAAGCTGCAGAAACAGACGCGGTTACATGAGCTAGGGCCCTTTTCTAAGCTGAGTCAAGAAATTTGTTTTTCTTACAGACAATGGGAAGCCACAGAAGAACTTTAAGCATACATAGAGTTGCATACTCTCTAAAAAAGAAAAAAAGTCGCCCTTAAGTACAGGTAGAAACTCTGAAACTACCTTACATGTATACTGGGGTGAAGGATCCAATAAATGGAGAGTGGATGGTAGAAGTCAAGTTTCTCATTGTCAGAGAAGAAAATTCCAATAAACAAGAAATGAAGAATAGAATGCATGTTGTGGCCATGGGTTAGAGCCTGAGATATCAGTGTGAACTCCTGGTTAGTTACACACATACATAGACAGATAGATAGATGATAGATGATGATAGATAGAAGATAGATAGATGATAGATGATGATAGATAGATGATAGATAGATAGATAGATAGATAGATAGATAGATAGATAGATAGATAGATAGATAGATAGATAGATGATAGATAGATGATAGATAGATGATAGATGATAGATAGATAGATGATAGATAGATAGATAGATAGATAGATAGATAGATAGATAGATATAGATAGATAGATAGATGATAGATAGATAGATGATAGATAGATGATAGATATATAGATAGATAGATGATAGATAGATAGATGATAGATAGATGATAGATAGATGATTAGATATAGATGATAGATAGATAGATAGATAGATAGATAGATAGATAGATAGATAGATAGATAGAAGATAGATAGATAGAGATAGATAGAGATAGATAGATATAGATGGTAGATAGATAGATAGATAGATAGATAGATAGATAGATAGATAGATAGATAGATAGATTGATAGATGATAGATGATAGAGAAACAATTACAGATATCTCTGAATACATAGGTTAGTATACATATATTCCCTGGTTCTGTCTGTTGGGAAGGCCTAGAAACAAGGATACCTCAGTAAAAAGGAGCACCTCAATACCCATATCTTGGTTTCTGAATGATCCTCTCTAATACAAAGAACTAGTATTCTTTGGATTAATGACTGATTTTAGGGTTAAGGCAGGGACAATTCAAGATAAGCCTGGATCATCTTATAATAACATAAAAAAATTTTTTTTAAATGAAGGCATATCAAAGGGACATAAGAACCATATTGAAATAGCTTTCAGTAACCAAAATTTGGACAATTTGAGCAACAAAATAAATGTAATATTGAATTATAATTCTACATAAAATAATTTTCCCTGAGTCCATACTGATATAAATAAATGATTAAATAAATTAATGTAGAAGAGAATAATTTTCTTAAAGAATTCCAAAACTATAGGTTTGTAGATACTGTCTTCAAGAATTGGAGTTGACCTTCCTACTACAGCCCCACACACTGAAGTTACACTAGACATAGTGACTAGCTTTCAAAATACCGAAAAGGAAAAGGGAAAATTAGTAATTTTACAGTGGAGAAACCTGGCAAATAGTACCCTGAACAAATGATAAAAATTAATATCATTGGTGATGTCATGTGGATATCATCTACCTTCCCATATGAGGTGATGACAAGGCCACTTCAACTCTACAGTATTCTTTTTAAAATCCCATAAGATGAATCTAATGAGAAAACAAGACATTAGACAAACTCAGTTCAGGGAATATTCTAGGGGGTAATTAGACAATACTCTTCAAGACTGTCAAGGACACAAAAACCAAGGAAAACCTGAGAAACTATCATCAACCAAAGGGGACGGGGGAGAGGTGAAGACTAAATGAAATGTAACATCCTAGTGCTATTGACAGTGTATTTGTGATCCCTCAACATATGTTGAAACCTAGTCAATGTGATGGCATTTGGAGAAGTGGCCTTTGGGAGCTGATTAGGTCATAGGTGTGGAGCCCCATGAATGGAATTAATGCTCTTATAAAAGAGACTTCAGGAACTCCCTTACCCCTCTGCCATGGGAGGGCACAACCAGAAGACAACCATCTAAGAATCAGGGAACAAACCCTCATCAAAAAAATCTGCTAGCACTTTGATCTTGGACACCCAGCACCCAAAACTGTGAGAAGTAAATGTTGTTAAAGCCACTCAGTATATTTTTGTTATAGCAACCCAAAACAATTAAGAAACCTGTATTATATCAAGGAACAGAAAAATATCAATGGAAAAGGCAGTGAAATTCAAGGGAAGTCTGGAGTTTAGTTAATAGTAATATAGAAAGAATATATGCACCCCTATGTTCATAGCAGCACAGTTTACAATAGCTAAGATCTGGAAACAGCCCAAGTGCCCATCAGTAGGTGAGTGGATAAAAAAGCTGTGGGACATTCACACCATGGAATACTACGCAGCTGTAAAGAAGAAGAATCTCGTACCCTTTGGGACAGTATGGAAGGACCTGGAGAAAATTATGCTAAGTGAAATAAGCCAGGCAGCAAAAGACAAACATCACATGATCTCGCTTATATGTGGAATCTAAAGAACTTAATAAACTGATGAACAGAATAGATTCAATGACAGGGAAGCACAGATGAGACTGATGAATGTCAGAGGGATGGAGGAGGGCGGGTGGGTGGAGGGGGAGAGAGTAACCAAAGAACTTATATGCATCTATGCACAACCCAAGGACATGGACAATGGTGGGGAGAGGTACTGGGGAGGGGGAAGGGACGGGGTGGAACAGGTCATTGGGTAGAAAAAGGGACATCTGTAATATTTTAAACAAACAAACAAACAAACAAACAAACAAACAAACAAAATAGTAATATGCTAAAGTCAGTCTCTTCTTTTTGACAAATATACCAGGGTAACGTATGATGTAAACAAGAGGAGAAGGTGGGTAAGTATTTCATAGAACCTCTTTGTATTATCTTTACAACTTTTTATAAAAGTAAAATTATTTCAAAATGAAAGTTTTAAATACAAATAAATAAAAGGCAGCTTCCTACCTGTCAAGGCCTGAAGAACACTACACCTCAGCCAAGGTCATATCTTTCATTTCTAGTTTCTAGTGAGTGTCCATGGAGAGGTTTTCAAACACCATAAGTTAATTATATTTTAACAGATATTGTCTCTGAAAATGTTACTTGGATTTTTTCCCCTCTAGTGAGCCAGAAAACACTTCAAAAACTCATTTGTGTTGGCTTTTTAAAAATTTTTGTTTAGAATTACTGCCACCAAAATAATTATTTTAAAAAATAAATGAAAGCAAGCATGTTCTCGAAGAAGTGTTAAGGACAGAGAGAATATTATATTTGACAAGCCGAGAGTAAACATCTTATTTTTTGTAAATCTTCACAGATGTCAGCAATAACATTATTGTAGAGTATGAAGAATTAGTTTTAACATGAAAAACCTTCAAAATTATTTATTCCTTGGTGACTTTTAAGATGCAATTATTTTTGGAATGTTTTTAACAACAGGGCCATTACCACACAGCATGACCCTGAGCAACTGTCTTCTGACTTGTTTCTAAGGCATTTCTTTTCCTTCCACCAAGACCTACATGACACCGCTCTCATGGCTCAGTAATGAGCCAGCCAAGAACTTGTTTCTATTCACAGAAAAGTTGTTTCCAGAAGTCACTCCTGATTGATCAGAAGCAGGAGAGACAGAATATGCTGTCAAGGTTTTTCATCCTTTTATAAAACTCTACCTGAGCAAGAGGTACCAACAAACCCATTCTACTTAAGAATTCTGCATTGTTTTAGACTCATTATAAGCAAAACTTACCCCAGGAACCTGTGTGCCTTTCTAATATCCCTAAACTTTTGCAGAGCACTACATTTTCTAAGCCTTAAGAACTGTGGTCTCTGGTCCTTGCATTTATTTTAGTCCATTCGTTTAACTTTCAGGTCCTTCTTAGTGACCCTGATTTGGAGTGATTTTTTTATATCTCATCCTCTGTAAATAACAATTGTTTTGCTGGTGGCCTCAAGCCCAGACAGCTCATTTCACAAGCCCTGAAATGGTATCTCTGACTCCCGCTCTTCTGTCTCTGTGTTCTAGTAAAACTCTGTGTCTCTTTCTCCCACTCTCCCCAGAGAAACCTTCCTCTCCAGGAGACCAGTGGTGGCCAGCACAGTGCCCACTATTCATTGAAATCGCATGTTTTATTTTCTTTGCCTTCTTGGTAAAATAAAACACTGCATATAAAAAAGGAAACCAATTAACCAGAAATCTAACCTTCAGGGGAAAATTGTGTTCTGATGTTATTATTGTCTACATAGTGTGTGCTTGTCCTTCTCTGGTTTGTTTTAGGGACATATTCCAAGACTCCTTCATTAGAACTTTCCCAAGGCTGCTCTAGCACCTTTCAATGGTTTATTTTCAGATATCATGTATTATTTCTCTGCATTTTGAAGCCTTATACTATTGTCATTTTATTTTGTCTTGATTTACTTTGTCTCTCAACAAAAGGGAAGGCCTTGAAAGTCTATGATGTTGCAACTCACTGCCTAACATAGCTCAGTGAACATGGGGGGGTTAATTGCTTGAAACTCAGCTAGCTAACATAACATTTGTTATTCTTGACTTTCAGGTGTATGACCACCTCACATCAGAAATTTGATAATGTGATTGTGTCTTTCTGATCTATATCTATATCTATCTAACCATCTTATAAAGTGTACAAATATAGTGTTAAATCTAGACATTTTCACAGTTTACCATGATCTTATGACCCAGAGATCTAAAGATTAACACCTTAAATGTATATTATTATATAATCATATAGTATACAATATATTACATATAATTTGCTTTCTTCCTACATTGTCACTTAATATAATATTATGGGCAATGAACATAATTTTCATGGAATTAAAAATTTTATTAAAACATAATTTTAAAGTATTCATTTACCATACCATTATATTGTTTTATATTTATGTATTTTACATATATCTTTGTGCTCAACCATAATTATTTCCTCAGGAAACAATAGTGTTTTCCTGAGCAATGATATGTGAATATGTCATTGTACCATGTACTATGTTGATTTCTTACCAAAACTTTCAGGTGGTATCTGCCTTATATTTTTGTTGTTTACTAATTTATTAGTAGTGAGGTAGAATGTTTTTATAATCTTTTATAATTTGTTTTTTATAATCACCCTATTATATTTTATGTTTACAACAACCAGTTGTTTCCTGTTCAGAAATCAAGTATTTATACTTCAATAATATTAACCTTTTGTACACTGTGTTTTCAAAAAACATTCTACCAGTTTAATTATGTGTACTTGCATTTTAATCTTGCTTATAATGTCATGTAGGGCTCAAAAGTTCAAATTTTTCATGATCAAATTGATCAAAATTTCCCTGTGGCATTTTTTGGTTTATTGTTAGTAAGACTGCCTCATAATAAAATATTTTCAAATTGTTTTTACTTCTTTTTTGCATAAAACAATTTGATATACCTGAAATCTACTTGACTGTGTTATAGGAAACAGATGTATAAATGTTTCTTTCTTCAAAGAGGAAAAATTCTTAGAACCATTTACTGAATTACATTTTTTTAACGGATATTTGGCCTTTGTGTGTCTTATTCCAAATATGTAATTTGGAGTATTTGATATGGGAATACTCTGATTTCTGTTTCAAATAACCTCATATCATTACTATAATAGTTAATAAAATAAAAGTTGAATATTAATCTACTTTTCCCACATATTTTGGGTAAGTTTTACCTACTTTTTCTTCCAAATGTAATTGGGGATCACTTTGCTGATGTTTTACATTTATAAATTAATAGGTAAATCATTAATCATTAAAAATATTTAAACTTATCATTGAAGAATAGGCCATTCACTTATGAACAAGGTAGAAATAATTATTTTATTTTTCACATTTAAATTTTGCCAATGCATAAACCACGAGTTTTAGTATAAGTCTCTTCATAATTTCTAAAAGTTTATTCCTGCAAATTTCTTACTGAAATCATTGCTGTGGTTTGTTGGTTTTTGATGCAATCAAGAACATACAGATTTTTGTTCCTCCTCAAAGACCTACTGAATACTGTGCAAAATTGGGCAAAACAAGCATAAATGCCCTATATCAATCTTGGAAACTGTGAAATCAGGGTTTTTGTGAATAAATGTTTATAAAGGCTAGTAAAACCAAAAACAACAACAAAGTAGAAGCACAACTCTTTTTGAAATATACTAGCAACAAGGGAATGGCCATCTAAAGTTAATCAGAATAGAATATTTACTTTCACAGTTAAATTTCCAGAAAGCTTTTTATTTATTTATTTTTCCCCATAAAGGAATATAAATAGAGGAATAAAGATGATTGGAAAACAAACAAGCAAAAACAAATCACTATCCAGAACATAATAACCCTTGCAGGGTGTCATCAATATTAGTTTAATGCTATTCTATGGGAGATTATTGTTACAAGTGGAATTATTTGACAAGAGCAGAAGCTTAGAAATAATAAACTTCATGTTTTCATAGAGGAACTATACGAAGTATACAAAGCTCAATGGAATCTCTGTCTCAGTCTCTCAGTTTCTCTCTCCCTCACTCTCATTTAAGGCATTAAGTAGGGCTGATAATTTCAACACAAAAAATTTGATATGGCTATCTAACTAGCAGTATTCTATCAAAGCTTGTATTTTACTGTTGTAACAGTAATACGGTTCTAAGCTAGTTTATGACCCAGGAAAGTCCTTGTTAAACTTTAACACTAAGTTAAATAGAAATCACTGAGAGATGTTCTCTACCTTTCAGGAATTAGAAACCTAATACAATTTTATTTCATTATAAATTTTAATAAACCTATCTATTTTCTAGGATAATCTATGTTTATCCAGAAATGTAAAAATATTCTATTACTTTACGTAGTCCAAACCCCACTGCTATTTGAAATTATTATAAAATTGAATACATTTTATTTTTGCCACTGTAGAAACTACTGTCCCTGACACCCGACAGTGAATCTTACATTATCCTAATTTGGAGTATTTCTAATCTAAAATATATCATTTTTTGTATGTATTTTGAGAATTGATAAAATGATATTGGATGTTTTTTTCTCACTAAAAAAGCATTTACATTTTATTCTTAACAGCATATAAACTAGATTAATACATAGATAAGCAAGATTGCATCGCATATCTTGTAATGAAAGAATCTTAATAAGCAAATATTGTTTATATCAGACAGATTAATTTTCATTCAGAAAATTTACAGTTTGTCACCTACATATTTTCCTTCCCATTGATTTTGTATAGCCTCCATTTCACAGGCAGGTATTTTCAATATAATTTTATTACTCTAATTCATTAACCTGACAGAAACACTTCAAATTAAAGAACTTTTCAATCTATATGTTCTAGTCCACTGAAAACTGCTTTGGCAGGTTTAACTTGTTATTTTATGTGCTTAGAATGAAAACAATTGTGATATCAAAGAAAACCTATATACAGATGTAGTTCAGGAAGACATGGACATAGTTCTCTAATTGGAGTACTAAGAACTATGAGAAACAGACAGTACAGTCATGGTGACATTTAGCAACTAAACATAGAAGATTCTCTTGTGAATATCATGATTTGATCTTGACATTGACTTGTTTTTACAGCTCAAAACATCTTTATATAAGATCCTTGAATATTTTTGTATAATTCTGATAACTGTGCTTATTATGAATAAATATGTCCTGAGAATCAAACCAGCACATATTTTGGGGTATATGTAAAATATACATTTTTCTTCATCATCTCATTTTGTTTGGTTATAATTGAACTTACTTTCATATGTCAAGTATTTAGACTTTTCAGTCATAAAGAAATTTTGCTGTTTTATTATAATTAGCTATTTTTCTACATAGCTTTCTCTCTTAGGCCCTTTCCAAGCTAATGATTGGTTCCTTACTCTGACCAGAAGTTTTCTGCATTGAGTCCTGGCTCTCCTGAGTCTCCAACCTGAGGTGTAATCCAATATCCAGCACCTAATATTGTCTCATCTGATTGAAATTCAGCGTGATTTCCCACATATTTTTCCAGATTGAGATGCTGCTTTGTTTCTTGATTCAATAAGAAGTTGCAACCTCTTTTCCAATGATTGTAGCCTTGAGCTCTGGGTCAGTTACTTAAACCATGATGATAAATGTCCACTATCTCATCTGGATTTTCTCTGGCTCTCTTGCATTTAGCAACCTGCAACCTATAACAAGAATGGGTTTACCATATAGCATGGATGTTATTTTGTGTCCCCTTGGATAACTTCTCCTCTCATTGTCCTAGCTTCTCAACTTTTCTTAGTTGATATTATTTTTTTTTAAATATGTTTTTATTGATTTCAGAGAAGAAGGGAGAGGGAGAGAGAGATGGAAACATCAATGATTAGAGAATCATTGATCAGCTGCCTGCACCATGACCCTACTGGTGATCGATCCCACAACTAGGGCATGTGCCCTGACCGGGAATCGAACTGTGACCTTTAGGTTCATGGATCTATGCTCAACCACTGAGTCATTCCAGCTGGGCTCTTAGTTGATATTATAACAGATCCTTTTTCCTACCTGTTTCTTACTAACCACTAACCTAAATTTGCATAAAATTAATCCTGCCTCCTACAGACACACACACACAAACACATATACATATATATGTATATATATGTATATATATATATATGTGTATATATATATATATAATCTCCACTTTTTGTAGTCTATATCATAGTGTCACAATTACATGTACTCACCTGGCAGCTAACACAAACCCAATGCAATGTCACTGGTAGTTGTCATTGTCAATATCTGTGATTATAAAATTACTAATTGGGAGTTGATTAATATTTTCTCACTCTGCTTCTTAAACTATGTTTTGCTACTTTTTTACCATTTTTGTTAAACATTTATTGAAATGCTCTAAACTCAGTTTTAAATGATTAAAGGGAGGCCAGAACATGACCTCACATAGATTTCAGAAGTTTAAGTCCATCGGAGAAGCGGGGGCCTGCAGCACAGAGATTGTGATCTGCCAGTCAGGAGATCCTCCAGAGGATGTAGGCATGTGCAGTGTAGGCTCAGTGTTGGCAAATATTCTAACTGTCCAAGAGAAGTCAGATATCTAAATTCCATACACATTGTAACCTTTTAAAAAATGTTGTTTAATAATTTGTTTTTGAAAAGTGATAAGCCAAGCAAATTTTGTCTATGGCGACAATCTATATCTTAGCCTGGCAGTGTGCAGCACCTGGCTTAATGTAAAGAAAGCTCTGCTGTAAATAGATGATTTTTATTGAAATAATTCATTTTAACTCCCTTCCCATAGAGATTTTCTAAGTGACATCCACTTGCACAATCACTTATCACATTTATTAGTACATTTTTAATATACACCTATTAAATATTTTAACACACATATTTATCGAGACCCAAATGTTTAAACATCCAAAAACTAGTCTTGAGAAATCTGGACCACAAAGCATCCTCCACCGCCTCCTCAGCTGCACATTTGACAGTAGTGACTAATTTATAAACTAGATGCTATTGGATCCATATTGAGATCAGATCTTAATTTAGTCAAAATAATGCAATAGTTTGAGATTAAAAGGGAGCAACATGCATCAATTCTTAGAGAATAAAGTAAAGCAGGCTATTTCAGAGAAGTAGATACATAGCTATCAAAGGACTATTTTTTTTCTTATATAAGAGACGATGTTAGCTTAGAAAGAACCGAACTGCATAAGCCAGAGAAATAGGCAGTGAAAAAATATAGATTAAAAAAGCAAACTTCAGTTGATTTTTACAAATTGGATCATTTCTGCACTGAGCTCTCAGGGAGTTCCCCGCACATTTATTTCCAAGTTGGCACACTGCAAAACCGTCTCTCAACCCTACTTTCTGTACCAGCTTTCTCTGCAATTCTCTGTTCTGTATTGCTTCTCAAAATAATTGCCTATATTTTCAGTCTCCAATTTTATTTCTCCATTTCTTTCTTAAACCATTTCATTCAAGCTTTCTGCCCTAACCATTTGACAGAAACATTATTGTCCAATTCAAAAAGAATAGCCACATAGCTAAAACAGGGGTCTATTATTTCCTCATTTTATTTGACCTATTATTTGTGTTTGATATAAGTTGATCCCTCTTTCTTCTTAGGTATACTATTTTTATTTGGCTTCTAGAACAGCAGTCTCGTGTTTATTGTCCATTCCTACTGTTATTTTTCAATCTCCTTTGCTCTTTACTCCGCTTTCCAGTATCTGTTAATATTGGAGTGTCTCAGGGCTCATTTAGAGGAACTATTTTCTTCACTATCTACACTCACTCACTCACTGATATAATGTAGCTTGGTGGCTTTTAACAATATTCATATGTATGCAATAACTCATAAATTTATATCTCTATCCAAGACCTCTTTATGCAACTCCAGATTCTTGTGTCTAAGTCTCCACTTGAATGTTTAAGAGACTTCTCAAACTCACCATGTCCAAAAACAATGATCTTTCCTCTTAACCTTACTACATCTAGAGTTTTTCTGTCTCAGTAGATGGCATCTCCATCCTTCAAGCTGGCCCACCCAAAACCTTGTTTCATTCCTCCCTTTCTTGTATGAGCCCCAGAAACTCCATTAGGAAATTTGATTGCTTCTCTCTAAATAGTATCAAAGTGCGATCACTTCTTCTTACCCAACTGCTATGACTGGTTTGAAGCACACTATCCCTTCCTTCCACTGTGATCATCCTGATCAAGCCATCATTATCTCTACTTAGACCACTCCAACAGCCTCCCAACTTCTGCCAATGCTCCAGTACTTGTTGATTACAATGAACTCTCAACAAAACTGACGGAGTATACTTTTTAAACATATGTTAGGCCACATCACCTGTCTATAAAAAGTCTTTCAATGACACAGCATTTAATGCCAAGTAAAAGACAAAGTCTTTACAATAACCAACATGGAACTCCATGGATTCTGGCCTGCCTACTACTCTCCTCTTTGCTGGAATTATTTCAGGTACACTAGCATCAATGTGCTTCCTTGAGCATACCAGGCATGCTACCAATTTAGGGTCTTTCCTATGCCTTTCCCCTTTCACCTTTAGTTATCCATATTGGCTAACTTCCTTACATACTTCAAGAGTTAATTTAATGGAAACTTCTAAACTATCCTCCCCTGACCACCCTGATTATAATTTCAACCATTGCTACAGCCTCGCAGTCCTCCTTTCATTTCTTTTCATTCTACTCATCAATTCCTATATGTTATTTAATTTTCTTATTTTATTCCCTGTCTCCCTCTGATTGTATATAAATTCCACAAAAAAGAGATGTCCATGTCTTTTCTTCATTGTTAAGCATTTAAATTCTAAGGACACTGCCCTAAATATTCAGACTTGTGAATTCTGAACCAAAACTTATGAACCCAGTGTGGGCAAACTCTTTTAGGCTATCTTTTTAAAAAATATTTTCCTGTCAACATGATATCCTGAAGATCTTTTAACTTTTTTTTTAAGAAGCAAGAACCATAGAATGTAATATTCTTGGCCTTTAAGAAGTAAATATATCAACTAATAATCACTAAAATTAGTAAAATTATTGCAGTGGAATTAGCAGAAATCTCTAAATGATACTAGATTCCCTTCAAATAATAAGTCTAAATATTAGGGATGCATACTTGGAATTTAAATGTTTAACCAGCTTCTCATGTGACTCTAATCAAGGCAGGTTAGCTCCTTGGTAAAACTAGTGTTTGGAAATTTTGACTTATTAGAGTCCTTGTTCCAATTTCATAATAAATGCAGAATTAGGAAGATTTCATTTTGGCATAATTTACACTATGCACACTTTAAACATTATTTATTACTTAACTAATTCTCTGTGCTAGACACTATAACAGAAATTCATTCAAAATAGGGTTGATATTTTCAGTAGCTTAAAATATTTATAAGCAGGCACACATTAGTCTACTTATTGTGAGTTAGTAATAAAATAATTATAGTACAAAAAAATATATATAGGTAACTATAGTTTTTAATGCTAACTTGGGGTGTAGTAAATCACATAGATGAGATGGATACCAGTCCACTTGGGCTTCTATAACATAATGCCACAGTCTGAGTGGCTTAAACAATAAATATTTATTTCTCACAGTTCTGGGGGATGTGAAGTCTGTGTTCAAGGCCAATATAAAATACATATAAAAATATATATAACAATATAATAACCATACACAAAGCAAATAAATATAAAATGCCAGTAAGACTATTTTTTACTATTCAGAGGCTATTTGAAGTGAGTCTCTATAAGATAACACAAGACCCATTACTCAAAACTTTCTTTTCACATTCATCTTACCTCTGAATCTAGAGATTATTCATCTCTCTCATGGGATTTTTGGCTCCCATTGGCAATTCTGTTTGCCATTAAGCCTTAAATTGTGGCTTTTAGGCCCAACATGTCTACCCTTTATCTTGCTACAATGAACCATTGCGCATTTGTAACAACAGAATCTGTGGGACCTAATCCAAATATGAATAGGCTTGTATGGTCCTATATATAATTTGTAAACCCTCTTCTTTTAGGTTAAAAGATTGAAGATTTGCACTAGTTTGATTTGTTTTAATGATAGAATGTAAATTACTTAAGTGAGAAGATAGCATGCGCTTACATGTTTTCTATAAATAACAATTTTTTAGTGAGAGTTCTGATGAGATTAAAACAACAGATTGAGGTTATGTTTTAAGGAGAGCCTAGAGTGCTTCTATTTTATTGCCCTGGTACACAACAGGCCCAGTTCCAGTGGAAAAGAGGGGAACAAGGAAGCGGACTGACACTGTTTCATGTCACATAAAGAGGCTCAATGACATTAACCAAATAGAAAACCAATAGCTCAAAGCAAATTTATATAAATTTAAAAATTGGTAAATTTTCTGGAATACTGTTTATGGTACTCTATTATATTTTACTATTTCTGGAAACATAGCATTAAGAATGGTATTTTTATCACTGAAATATATGAATAAATGTAATGAATATGTATCAGTAATGTAACACTAAGATCAGTCAATTATTATTTAAAATGAAATTCCCCTGTCACCAACAGCCCTTGACTTTGTGGTGGGCAGTTGTTTTGAGACTTTCAACATACAACAGGCAATTTTTTTGTCTATGGAAGGTCCCTGGTTAATTAAATTATTTTTAAATTTACTACTCACATTTGATATTTTGTTCTTTTTCTCAACAACACTTCAGATTTACTCTTCATGACTCTATTTCTCCCCCCTTCCTCTCTGGGTGTGTATGTGTGTTTTCATATCTTTACTAGTCAAACATTTTTGTTTACCGTGAGAACTCCATTCTTAATCTGTAACTAAATCCATAATCTATATGTCAAAGTGAAGTTTTACTAACTCAAAATTACTAAAACTTAGTAACAATTCCATGGTATGGAAGTAAATCAATTTCCTACAATTTTATTAGAAAAATATAGAATAAATTCTGGGAAAGATGACTGCTCATTAAATGTTATCCTTTTTTATTACTTTCCAAATAACCCTGTTTATCTTTTTCAATTACTCATTTCAAATTTATAGGTTTTCAACTGCTCATTTCAATTTTATAATAGCTACTTGATAGGTGAGTTAGCATGTGTACAAAAATTCAAAACAATGCCTGGTGCTCAATAGATATATATATATATTTTATTCTCCTTATCAATTGGGAGCTTTATACATTTTTATGAGACATAAATTCATTGAGATATTTCTTAAATATATTCTCTATGCACAGCAGTGGCTTAAGAGCCAGGGATTCAGGGAAGCACAAAACTAGAAATTTAAATAAAATCAAAAATAGATTATGTGATACATAATATTATGTGACACATATTATAAAATCCATTTAAGGATAATTAGGTCCAAGGTGCCTAGGAATTTATAGTAGGGATTTTCTTCAATCAATAATTTCACATGAAAAACTACAGGTGGATACATTCACGGGAAATTATTTAAATATATGATTAAAAGACTGCACTATCAAGCAGATCGTGTGGTCTTCAGCGTGTGTCTCTTCCTTCTCCAAAAGAACTTCCAAATGCCTCAGTTTCTACCAATCATGGGATCGTTAATGCAGACAGTCACATGGGTTTTTTTGAGTGTTCAAATGAAATTTTTAGATCAAGGTTTGAGCTTTGTTTCCCCCGTCTTACACAATATATGCTACCTACGTAATAAGGAAGCAGGTCTCCACCTGTGTAAATGCCTTCTTTCCCTTAGCTGTACCTTTCAGATATTATTACTGTATATCTATTTTTCCATTGATATCTGAGGATTTATGTCCCTTATTCCATTGTGCATTGATTGGAGAATAAATCCCTGCAATCTATTTCTTTTCCATGACTTTGTTATGTATCTATATTTCAGACCAAATGTGACTGTCTTATTTTTAGTGGTTTTTCCACACAAGCTACAGATAATCCAATCAGACAGACCAACATAACTCATTTCTTTTTCTGCTAAAAATATGTGCTTGAAAAATGTTTTTGGAAACTTAACAATAGTTAACATGTTCCTTTAATTTTTGAAGACAATTTTTCTTGGTGAAATGTATAGAAAAAAAAAGGAGAGCAAAACTGAGAAGACTATTGTTACCACTTACATTCGTAACCCGCAATCTGGCATAACACAGAACAATACATTTGTTAAAATAAAGGAGTTTTTAGAATATATTTAATAAAGATTGTCAGTGTAGGGTTAAGCATTAAATAGTTTATATGATACTTATTCTGTAATTTTCTCTGTATGGTATTTATCCGTACAATTCCTAACATAGCATCTGACAGAAAGTTTATTTAATATAGGGTATTAAATTAATTCAATCAAGTAACACACTAATTACTGTTAAGACACTTGGATGATACATTAAAATATATCCAACTTTTTTTATATCATAGTGATTATTCAGCTAAATCATGTTTTTAGAAAGAGCAAGCAATACTCAGAGTAAATATTAAGGGGATCATTTCACTTTGACAGCAATGTGATCAATGGGAAAGCAGTTATGTTACACTGGTGCAATTAAGTTGGGCCCAGTTATGCACTACATATAATTCAGATGCAGAATTGTGCTGGAGATGCAGTAGGAATCTATGAATGCCCAGCCACTTAAAAACCACCACAAAGAAGAGCGTTTGGCACAAAGTAGATACAAAACTAATTAACTTCGGGTTTGTTATGTGGAATGACTGCAAGTTTGAGAATTCATATAATGGTCAAAAAAGGTAACTCCTTTAGGAAGTGGATTTTCAGATAGGTATCAATCATGAATATTTCCCGGCTTGCATGTGAAATATCTCCCCAGGAAAAAAAATATAGAAGATATAAAGTAACTTTTAGTAGGAACAAATTTAGATGACTCAACTGAAAATTTTAGATGGTCATGATTATGAATCATTATTTTAATTGAGTTGTAGGCTTTTCTCAAAAACTGATGAATATGTTATGCATCTAGTGCTCACAAATTTATGAATAGGAATTACTCTGGCTTAGCTCATTACGGCAGCAAGTGGCCACTTACGAAATTTTATCAAAAAGCCAAGCATTTCAATGTTCCGCCAACTTCTTTGGACCACTGGGTATATTTGAGAACTTCAGTATTTGACGGTGACTCAAGGCTTTCATTGTTATTTCAAAGCTATTAGACATATTCCAATAAGTCCAGACCTGCTTACAACAAAATTATAGTATTTAAGTAAGAGAATTAATAGTTTTAGATATATTTTGAGACTTGAAACATCTTCCTTCTAAGCTTCCCAACTCAATTTCTATATCACAAATTCCAATATACCAATTATCAAAAATTTCAGAATACCTGCTTGCATCACCTTGAAGCCAAATGGAATATATGAATTAATAAATCAATATTTTTATTTCATCAACAGATATGTGAGTATAAATAAATCTTTATATTTATTAGGTTTAATTTATACTGCTCTACTCTGAATGCTGAGAATTCAAAAGTACAGTGAAAGGCAACCAACTTTGACCAAATCCTGATATAATACAACTTTACTAACTAGTGTCAGTGAACAATGGTTTTGGCTTCAGAATGACAAATATCATGTTCAAAAGGCATCCTCAGTCTGTAAGTAATAAAGCTCACTTAGCTTTAAAAAATACAAAAAGATAAAATATAGAACAAAGAACAATATAGTGTTCAAAAGCTCTTAGGTATGATCCATCATGTCTAAGTAGCTCTACCCTTGGCACCTGCATGGACATAAAGCACTAAGCTCCATGTTTGAGGAAAATCTGAATTCAGAGAAGCATCACACTTTATATGCAGGCCTTTCAGACTTGCCTGACCAACTCCCATTCTCCCAGTTTTCCTGAACCCCATCAGTACTGGTTGCTTTTTATCGATAAACATGCTCCTGAACATGACGCCCTGGTGCTTAGTCTGGAACATAGGCCTCAGCCAGATGTTCAGGTTGCTCAATAACAATGTCTTGAATTATGTATTCAAGGGAATTGACTAAGGCAAATGTTTAGACACCCCCAAAGCCATAGAACCACCAGCCAGCTCTTTCCTTCAAACGCCAAGCAGTAACTTAGGTTATATAAGCAGGATTTCACTGAGTAAGTGGGGAAAAAAAGGATTTTATTCATCATATACTTGTTGGAGATGGAAATTTATAATTAGTATTTTCTATTTTAGTATTATGAAACCTTAATGTATATTAACTTAATATAGATACAATGATCATAATGTGATTATTCAAATAATCTGGGATTTATGTTTAAGTGGTTAGTAAGGAGTCTGTTAAATGAATTAACTGTTTTGAAATTTATTTTAATTTACTGCACTCCTAAGAAAGGTAGTAGCATCCAGGTTCCTTATGCATAGTAACTTTAGCTCCCTTTCTCATTTTAATTTTCTAATTATATTTTCAGTCAATGGGTTTTTAAGTACCTTGTGATTTGCACTCTTAACTGATTAGATATTTAATTGTTGACTTTTCTAATATCTCCTTTTTTCAAATCTTAATCAGATTAAAAGGTACTAATTTAAACTTCTAATATCTCATGCTGTATAATAAATATAACACCCATTTTTTCTATATGTCTTTCTATATCAAGAGGTATTTGATACAGTAGTAAGAAATGGAGATTCCTTGTTTAAAAGAACATTGTAATAATGTAGCAAAAATAAATGTTTAAATTTGCATGTTTTCCCAATTCATATTTTTTGAAAACATGGTTATTTCTGAACACATTTGTGTGTTCATATTTTTGTCTTTATATAATTTGTGAAAATGTACATGTTTAAATTCCAAAACTCTATAATATTAACCTACATATATTATAATTGACTACTTAATTATTTTAATTGCCTACTCTTTTAATTTATCTTTACTAATTTTAATACAACATAAAAAATTTTAAAGCATAACAAAAATATTAATGGCTATATTTCAAATGTTTAATTAGCTTCTTGGTAACTGGTTTTAATTTAAACATAAAAGAATATTATTTTTTTGCAGGCTATGCATTATAAGTGGTTTTTAATGTAAAATCATTTTCGTATGGTATTTAATAAGTGTTTACTGAGTAAATAAATTAAGAAAGATAATTTATCATTTACTATAAGTGATATAAAGATGAATAAATTTTAATACCTATTCTCCACTAGTGCAGCTGTTTCAATAACACTATAACACAAATATAAAATTCAAATAATGGTTTGAAAGCTCCAAGACTCTATCAGAATTCAAAGAAAGCATATTTGCTTCCATCCTGTTGAAGGACATTGGCATTTAAGTCAGGTTTTCAAGGCAAGTAAAAATTCAACACAATGAAAAGGGCTGGGGGAGGGTATTAAAATATGGAGGAGGGAAACCACATGGTGTGTTCCAGGAATGAGAGCGAGTCAGACTGGCTGCATCATTTAACATATATTGAAAAACAGTGTGAGAAAAGATTGGAATATATAGCTCATGGAGAACTCTGAATAATCAGATCAAGTGTTAAAACATTATTGGCTATGATAGGTAGTTGTCAAGAGTTTTGAGTAGGGAAATTTGAGGAAAAGTTCTTTAGGATTGTTAATCTGACAAATATGTGTAGACTGACTTGGAGGAAAAATGTACTAGAAGTAACTGGAAGAGTGAACCAAGGAGCTATGAGGTGGGCATGAGGGATAAGGGCAGGGAAACGGCCCGGCCGGGGCAACAGGAGCACTAAGGACGTGAACTTGGAAATGAAGGCCTGCTGTCCACAGAATATTTGTGCTCACCCTGCAGAGCTTAAAGTTTTGCTAAGAAGCAGCATGAGGTCAGGGTCTGCAGTTTTTAATACTCATTGCACCAAGATATAGCTAAATATCTGAAGACGGCCCAAGACATGTAAACAAACAAAATGCGCAGTTGTTAGACAGGCGAGTAAGCAAATTTACCCTGTCCAATTTTTATGTCTAATAACTAAAAGCAAAAGGACTTGAAATTGTAGAGATGGTCAAGATTAAAGATGGAAGGAGCCCAGCTTTCCTAAATTACCAAGTGCAAGAGTGCCCCTTGAGAACCTGAAGAAAGGAATGAAGTGTTATTGAGACACTAAGGCTTGGGAATTTAACAATTACAACTAGCCTTATGTCATCTATTACAGATGCTACCACATACAAAAACCTAGATATGTTTCATCAGTTTACTGTTCAAGCAATAGGCAAGAAACATTCCATTTCATTATCCAATTCTAGGAACCAGGGCTCCTTGGAGAAATGGTTGACACTAGGCCTAGGGCAGAATAGATCCAACATGAACTTGAAGCATCTTAGAGTGTCAAAGACATGCGCGCTTGCATACACACACACACACACACACACAGGGAGTATATGAAAGGAACACAGAAGCCAACTGAAATATCTCCCAATGGACTAAATCCCAGTAAGCTAATTATTTGAGCAACAAAAGAAATGAAGGATTGGATTATAACTCAAAGAAAAGAAAAAAAATTCATGAGCTCACAGTAATATAAATAAATGATTGATTAAATAAATAAATGTGGGGAAACAACCAACTCTGATACAGAAGATTTAAAAAAAAAAATGTATGTAGATACTCTACTTTCAAAGAAGGACATAATTCCTTGCTTCTTAAATGTGGGATGTGCCTGTTGATTTACTTCCAAAGAGAACAGCATGAAAAGAAAGAAAAAAAGTATAACTTTATGGCAGAGAAACCCACCAAACACGATCTCAGCTAAGTAAGATTGCTATCAACAGTTATAAGTCAGTTTGATAATATGTACCCTTGAAATGATGTGATAAATGATACTTTATTTCAATCATTTTTATCCTAAAAACCCATAACCCCACTCTAATCATGTGAAAAGCATCAGACAAATGCTAGTTGAGGGATGTTTTAGAAAATGCTTAACTGGTACTTCTCAAAACTGTCAAGGTCATCAAAAGCAAGAAAAGCTTTGGAATCCGTCACAAACCAGAGACATGCTGTAACATCATGAGACGTGACAACTAAATGTGATGTGGCATTTGGATGGAATCTTGGAGCAGAAAAAGGACAGTAGGTAAAAGCTAATTAAATAAGCTATATAATTTATTCATATTTCATAACAATAGATCAAAATCAACTCACTGGTCTTGACAATTATACACTGATAAAATAGGATGTTAATAACAGAACTTCTTGTGGGGTATAAGAATTCTCTGTATTATCTTCACAAATTTTCTGTGAATCAAAAACTATTGTGAAATATAAAGTTTATTAAAAGTTGTAATAATTTTGGAGAAATCACACAGAGGGTAGTCATAGATCACCAAGAACACCTGACAAGATAATTTATCCCAGAAAGTAGAATAAACATCTAATCAATATGTTTACCCCATCATCAGGATAAAGTTATTTTCAAAGACATTTCTCTATGGGTATTTTATATTTTTTCGCACATTTGTGAGTGAGATAGTAACTTCCCTTTTGTTCCAGACTACACTGTCAGGGCTGTTTGTACGGCAAACTTTGTATACATCAAACTTATGCTGTAAAACCTCCTAAAATATCTAAAATTACTTTGTGGCATTATTTTGTGGAAAATTAAGCAAAATGCTTGAAAAAGTTCAAAAACATCAGAAACTCCAAATTCTATAGAGATTTATTTTATAATAAAGGTGACATTTCACGTTAAGTTCATGAAAAGGCTTTTCACTAGCGCTAGAAAAGTTGGCTCTGATGCTGTGGTAACTAACTTGGTTATGAATAAGAGGACAGGAGCAGAGGGAAGGGCAGATGCCGCACGCATGTCACTGGGGCAGCTTCACCCGCAAGCTCCAGCTTCAGGCTCCCCAGGGAACCGCAGGCCCACTCCGGATCGCTGGGGAAGGTTCTGGACAGGAGGAGAGACGCATGCCCAGGGAAGCTGGGTGACACTGGGAAGACACTTGCCTCTCAGCCACACCTAGGAACAGGCCGTTGGCCAGAATGGGTGTGGCCACTGCAAGCGCAAGGAATTTGAGATATTGAATCCCCTAAACCAGGGGTGGGGACTGTGCAGCCAGAGGCCCGTGAAATCCTTTGGTCCGGCCCTGCCAAGGCCATCGCAGGCGGGACTCACGATTCAATAAACCTAGGACCTTCTTTTCATAGCTAATTTTTAAGTTGACAATTTTGTATGGCTCATGAATGACGTTATAAATATCCAAATGGCTCTGGGCAGAAAGAAGGTTCCCCGCCCCTGCCCCAATCAAAGGGGTTGACTTGCTTGGCCTCTGGTTGCTCCCGGCCTGTTGCGCTGACTCCCGGCTTACGGGGCCCCCTCCCCTGCGCTGCTGGCCATGCTGACCCCTCCCCGCAATGGGCTAGTGGGCTGCAGCCGGCCTGACGCTGAACCGGGCCCGCTGCGCATGGGAAGGAGTCTCTGGGCACCGGCTCTGATTCCAGCTTTGCTGACACCCCACCTACACTTCTCTTACTCAAATGGAGCTTTGGAAACCCAGGGATGTAATTCCATGAAAATAAAACTTTCTACCATATCTCACCCTCCCTTGGGGGCCTCCAATAATGCTTATTCCAGTGGTACCCCAAGAACCCCACTCCCAGTAGCAATTGAGAAAGACCACCCACACCTTTCTCCAATACCAATTCTAGAGTAAGAAATGATTAGATAAAAAGGATTCAAACATAAAGCGTGGGGCAAAAGTAGGTTTTCAGCTGTGAGTACTCAAAACACTGTTTATTCTTGCATTGTTATTTATTAATTATTGTATTATTTTTCATACAAACCACTGTAAATCCACTTTTGCCCCATCCTGTAACTAATAGAAAGCAGAGATAAAGCAAGATTTTTAAATGTCTTAGAATTATTTAAAGTATAACTTGTTATTTTTTGTATGTGTTTTTATTATTTCTGTTTTATCATTAGATTCCATCAGGGATATAACACCTGATATTTTGCCAGTTCATCTAGTTTAAGTCGACTTTTAAGTGGACATAGAAATACGAACATTTAAATTCTTTGGAGTGTGTGTCCCAGAAGCTCAGGATCTGAAAACTTTCCAGAATATTATCCTATATATTTCATTTTAATTTCAAAACAAAATGTGTAACTTTCATTACATACTGGCCAAAATACCATAAATGCTGACTTTTGCCAATTATATTTATCAAAACACATGAGCAAATGTATGTGTTATTCTGTAATGCCAAATATCAAGCGAAAGGTTTGCCTATTAAGGAATAAAGACACGTCCTGGGATGCAATGCCCACCATGGTGACTATTGTTAACAATATTGTGTCATATATTTGAAAGTTGGTAAGAGAGTAGATCTTAAAAGTCCTTCTAACAACAACAAAAAAACTTTGCAACTATATGAGGTGATGGATGTTAACTAAACCTATTTTGCTAATTATTTCACTATATATCTACATCAAATCATATGCTGTACACCTGAAACGAATACAATGTTTATGTCATTTATATCTCAGTTTAAGAAAGAAAGAAATCATACTAGGTTGTTTACTATAGTGTATGAAAAAGCAAAGCAGCAATTTGAATAATTTCCACAATTACCTGGAAAGTCTCTGGTAATCCTATAGAACCTGACTGAGAAACAGGTGTTGTTAAAGAACAGCTCATTTTAAACAATGGGAAGAGAAAGACATTGTTATTATTTTTCTCTGTAAAAAGGGAATCTTGAAAGACTAATTCAGCTCTCTTCTTTTTAGCCTTCCCTAAGTTAAGCTTTATTTTTCATAATTATATCATCCTAGACATGAAACGCAGTGACAGTAGATATTCCATCAAAACATGTTACTCTTAATCCAGAGCTCCACAAGCAGAATTGTGAGGAAGAAAATAAGCTTTGACATCTTTGTCAAGTCAAAATTGTAGGTAATTATTTTAAAGTGTGTCTTCTTTTTTATTTTAAAACTGAAGGAAGAAAAGTGGCCATAATTATTCTGCAATAGAAATGTAAAAATAGTATAGTGCTGAATTCCAGGAATTACCAATTCTATTCTCCATGCGATGCGGGAGGAATCGAACAACATTTATGTGAAAAATGTGACTTAGCACAACGGGCTAAGGGCAGTTCCAATTATCATATAAAACATTCCAATAACAAACAATACCTTCAATGTTGTGTCATGTAGTATCCTGTCACAAATATTAAAGTTTAATGAAATGCGATGCATATAGATGGCATAACCAGTATACCTAGGGATTTTCTTGGTTCTCAACCTAGTGAAAAGCAAAATTATTTGTGGTGGAAAAACACTACCAATGTCATTATAACACCACAAGACAACACGGTTTCCATGACATTCCTAATTAGAGACAATTTCATAGAGAAAAAATGTCTCTTTTTAAAAACTACATACTCACAAGAACAAATATTTGAGGTATTTTAAAAGACATTAAAAAAAACCTCTTTAGATGATTGGAGGTGATTTGAAAAAACAGATAAAAATAGTTTAACTTAATAAGTCTAAAGGGGAAGTAATATATAAGCCTAGAAAAAGTAAGTACTAGAAATAATAAGTTGTGCTTTGTTCTTCTGAAAGCAGAACAGAATTTCTCTTAGTCCTGAAGAACAGCCCTACGATTTTATATGCCTTCATACTTTTATAAATAAGGTAAATAAAATTCAGACTGAATTTAAATTTATCTTTGGATATGCTTATTAATGGAATCAAAGTGATTCACAGAGTATCTCTTCCAGCCAAAATGTATCAGACACATCTGCTTTGTTTTGCAAGGGCTAAGAATGAAATAATTGCATGTCTATGTTAAAATATACAAACTATAAAAATAATATATTAAACTACAGTTAAAATGACATGGGTAGAATTTCTGAATTTAGTTCCATGTAAAAGGGCAATGAATCTATTGATTTTGGTAGCAGTAACTAACAGTTTTTGGACTTACTAGATATCAAACTCTGTTGTTAATGTGTGTTTTTTTTATTAATACATTTAATCCTCATGTGAACTCTATTAGTTAGTGCTAATTTTATTAACCCTAATTTATTTGTGAGGAAGCTGAAGCACAGAGGTTAAATTACCCAAACTTACATAGCTAATGGGAGAGGAACTAGGATTCACGCACAGCCTGGTGGCCCTAAACAGCCTCTGACCCTTCCAGAGCATTTAAAGGTGCCCTGTAAAGTGTGTATGTGGTGACCTATGCGGATCACTCATGAATTCTTCTTTACCAATAACTGATCAGATCTCAGATTAGGGTGTGCCTAATAGTATCTTCCAGTGCCATATAAAACAGCTTATTTTTAATAGGAAAATACATATGGTTACCAAAAAGCAATGAAAAATAATTGAATAAATCTTTCTTTTCATTTGTAAAAGTACTGAGCTCATATTACATGAAATGCATCATTCACAATTTTAGTAAAACAATATTAATAAGCCTTAGTACTTGTCCTGAAGTGATTTATGACAAGTGAACATGGTTCAATCAGCTCAGAATGCCTTTCCTACATTTCACAGCTCCCAGTTCCACCAACTCAAATTCTCAAATTCGACCATCTTTTTGACATCTTTCTTCACTTCCCCAAGAACCACTAATTTTTTTATATTATTAAGTACTATCTTGCATAGTTTTTTTTTACATTTTTAAAAAATCATGTTTTCATAATAAATAAAAAGAGTGAACACAGTATGGCAGAAAATAAAATAAAATAAAATAATAAAATAAAATAAAACAAACTTCCACTTTCTCTTTTCTATCTTAATCTAACTCCCTGAAGCTAAGCAGTGTTTATAGGTTAGTATATATTTTCACAGAAAACTTAACCAACAAGAAAACATAACAAAAATGTTAATGTATACACAAACATATCTATCTTTGTATTGGTCACAGGGTTAACATTGTTTGGGTTACTACTAAAAGTGTGAGCTAGAAAGTAGGATCAGCTGAAATAAGGAATTATCTCTAAGGCCCTAGAAGAGGAGAAGAGGGCTTTATAGTTAGCATTTTATATATATAAAATTATAGTTAGTATATATTACAGTTAATATATATGTAAATATATATATATTATAGTTAGCATTATATATATATTTGATTAGTATATATAATATGTATTATAGTAATATATATTACAGTTAGCATTATATATTTTATTTGGTTTAAAATATAGTGATTCACAGTTTCATTAAACACACACACACAAACACACACCCTTTGCAATGATTTGACACAGAAGAACTCTTTATAACATCAACCTCTTATTACTACTCACAAATTTATCTGGAATAAGTTTGCTGAATCTCTTCATTTCAACTTTCTCTTTTGGGAAAAGGTGATAATATATATGTAAAGGGATCTTGCAATAATGAGCCTTTTTTATAAACTGTAAAGACCTCCAAAAATTAAACATTATACCAACACACATTTTATATTCACATGTATATTAAAACATAAATATGTAATTATTTATCAACATAATTTGATAATTAGTTATGATTATGGCGATAAGTAATATATACAGTAGATTCTGTCTATACCTGAGATTTCATTATAAGATACAAGGTGAAAATAAATCAATGTTTTTATATTTCAAAGTAGAGTGCATGAAAATGTTAGCCTAGAGGATTTTTAAATAAAGTGCTATCAATCTTTTATGGAAATGGTATGATAGGCACCACATCAATAAAGAAAACTATATGCGATGGCTGTTTTTGGACTGGTAACAATTCGGCATTTTCTGTCCTAGTGCTGCGGGTAGTTGTGCGTTGTAACGCTGGCTGGGTGTGGGATGCATTGTGAGGCCATCGAACGGCTGAAGGTCTTTGAGAATTTTACCAGTTTATTTCATAGAGAGAGGGACACATAGACAATGTCGGCAAGTATTTGATTTAGGCTTAAACACAATGGCAGCTAACTCGCAATTGAGGCGATGCAGCAACATATCTCCCTATTTCTCTCAGTTATATTTAGCTCCTGTAAGTCATCTCTGAGAAGATACGTGTGAGGTACAGTGATTATTCAAAACCCAACTGAACTGACATATCAAAATTTTATATTTTTTCCTCTAAGGTTAATGAATATTTACAAAGTTAATCAAGAATTGATATAATAATTCAGGAAAAATGTGGCATATATTTATTTTTTTGAGTAGAATAATCAAGATTTTTGCTAATATTCATGAAATTTAAAAGGTAATCACTGAACTATTTATTTCTCACAGCGGAACAAGAGAGACTTGGAAATGAAGGTAACAGTTGGGGGAGATTCCCCAACTTTATGCCCATTATCAACCAATATTAGGGATAAGAAAGCATTTTCCTTAATAGAGGATGAGTGGATTCTTTCACCTATATATGGTCAATAAGCATATTTGCAGCACTTATCCTGAGTCAGGCAATTTGACAGACAACAGATACACAAAAGTGACATAGATGAGGCCCCTGTCCTTGAGGAACTTACCCAGTAGAAACACTGAAAAACAAACTAAAGAATACAAGTCTTAAAACTGTGAGAACCAATACGGTGGTTGAAAGATGTAGAACAAAAAAAGAAACAACTAATTATTAGGGGTTTCAGAGAGAGCTTGGGTTTATTTATAACTTAAGTCAAGAATTGTTTTTAAAAGTATTCCGCATTTTTAAAGATTTGACAGTTTTGCCAAAGTAAAGAGGTTCAAGCACTTAATCTTTGTAATATTTTTATTTCAAAGCCTAACTGTGTTTCCAATAGACTATTATCGATGATACCAGGGAATAAGAGACGTTCCTTGGGTAGCTCTACATTTTAAATAAATACTATTAATAATTTATTTTGTATTTTTCAACGTAGTGTGTTTTTTAGAACACAACAAATGTTGTGTTAATGTTAACTGACAGATAGCTCAAGATAAAGGAAAACCCAGCAGTGAACAGCAGATTTTCTGTGAGGAATGAAAAGCAGAGCTCTAGTCTAAATTTATTGAAGAAAAAAAGCTGTAAGTGCTAGTTGTTGTTTTTTAAATTGTATGAAGGGTTTGCTGTTTTCATGTCCCATGTCTCACCCTCCGTTTTCTTTTATTATTGATTTTAGGCTACAATATTCATATGTGCATAAAACATAGTTCAAGTAAACAACAGAACCCTTAATCATACCTTCATGGCTGACTATCTTGTGCGCTTCCACTTCTGCTATTTTCCATACATACAGTGGGAAGTAAAATAAATGCTAGTAGAAAAGATCTTTCTCTCCCCTCTGCTACGAGAGGACTCAGCAAGAAGAGAGGCCACCTACACGCGAGAAAGAGAGCCCTGAGCAGGAATAATTGGCTGGCATTTTGCTTTAGGACATCTCAGCTCCAGGACTATGAGAAATAAATGTCTAATGTACACACACACACATGACCCTACATGCACTCAAATTCTATATATTTGCTGTTAGAGTGGGATTTTGTGCTACTGTTTTCTTATCTGCTTCACTTAGTAGAATAACCTGGATGCTTCTCCAGATCATTAAATTTGGGAATTTACCATGATTCCCATAAGCACCATGGCACACCAGTCTGTTCACATATGCAGTTCATTCACTATGTTTTAACAAAATACATAATTAATTATACATATATTAAGTAATCATTCTTGTTTAAAACTTTAACTCGTGATTTTTGCATATTTCTCTTAAACTATTTTTTGTCTATAGTTATTAAAATTGAACATTTTAAATACCTTTGTAGCCCTTACATTATAATTTGATACAGATTGTGCATGTGGCATGCTTACCTTACTGGGTTATAAACAGAGACTCGTGGCCATTCATTTTATTCACTTTTAGTCTTTTCTATAGTACCTAGCACTATAGTGGCTTTACAGGCAGATACTCAGCAAATAATTCTTGGATATTGAAGTAATGGAGTATTTATATTACAAGAAAAAATAGCTATTAATCAGGTAAAATGCTTTTTTCTTTGTTTTTTTTTTATGAGATTTGAGCAAATGTTCATGGTTTCATTAGTAATTTTTATTAAATTTTAATTCTCCTTATCTTTTTGTATTTGTATTTATGAATCACCTGACTTAATGGCTTTATACTACTAACTTTACTTTCCCTCAAAATTAAAAATAATAATAAAATTAAAGGATTATAAGAATTAAATTTTGAGACTATTTATCCTAGATCTTTCAACAAAATGAAAATTGCTTAAAACAACTGCCAGTAAACACATTTTTTGTGAATACTTACAATGTGTCTGGGGCTCTACTATACCTTATAATTCTTTTGATAAAAGCATTAAACTCTTTAAGAAGATACAAGTAACACATTTGAAAGCTGGGTGAGCCATACATCACAGGATGCAATTACTACGTGACATAGTGCAAAGGTGTCATTGATCAATCTTTGAAAAAATAAGTTGAAAAAATAATAGCAATCGTCTTAAAGATACAGACTTTTATTTTAATTCCAGGCCGTGCACATATAAAACAAGAACTTTGAGCCCATATCATAATATTTCAAAGGAATTTGTTGTGAAATAAGCACTGAGTTATAACTTTTAGAGAAATTTTATAATTAAAAAAAAAATTAAAACGTGTTTTTGCGGGGGCATCCTAACATTAACTTGTATCAACCATGGTTCAATCCTTAATGTCACTTAAATGAATACCCCAGTGATTCAGAGAATGGTAGGTAAAAAGCTAGTCATCTTCAGCTGTCATGTAAGGCATCAAGGTTAGATTTAAAGAACTTTGCTGATGGAGAAATATCATAAGATTCTCCAGCCGGTAAAACTTGTGTCTGTGGTATCAGTAGTGAGCAAAACCTTTCTCATCATGTTACATTGATCACATACAAATTTTAAGTTATGCTTACATGCTAACAGGCCTATGGTGTGCCTGGTGAGTAGTTCAGCATTTATATTATCAACATTTTCACTCTTTCAAAATCCATTTTTTATTGGATGATCTGAATGACAAATCAGCCATGCCTGGTTCTTTCACTCCACATGTGTGGACTTTATGTTCAATCAAAGTTCAGAACGTTGGAAGATATCCTGTCCTTAATATCATGCCTGTTTTCTTCTTACATTTTTTTTTTTTCACAGACTGACTGCCAAGAACCAATATGATGAAATCATATGTGACTATTCTGAGCAACAACATTTCTATTTTTTTTAAAATCTTCCCTAACTTATATTTCATTATAAAAAATATTTTGTTTTATGTTCTGTTTATAAATTCGAGGCACACTCACTCTAAAAGTTCTGGCATTATAAAAGAATAGAAACTAGAAGCCTTTTTCAAAGTTTATTATAATGTGACTTAATTGTAGTTCAAATATAAGCCTAAGGCAATGTAAGTTAACAATACTTTGATAATTTTTAGATGATACCTCCTTGTTTCTTCTGCGGTTCTACACAGAAGTAGTTACATGAATTCATTGCAATAAATTTAGAGAAATAATTTATATTCTTATTTCCCAATTAATCTTTAGGGAACATGTTATTAATAAGCAGATAATATTCAAGAAGGTAGATTAGGTTCTCCAGGGTATGTCAGTTTAAGTAAACAAAGCTGTAACTGAAAGGGGATCTAGATTAATATTAATAGCAATGATGATGACAATAATAATTGAGATCACATTTACACAGCAGCTAATGTGTACCGGGCACTGTTCTCAGAAGTTTATATGGATTCATTCAAATAACTGTATTAAGAAAGAAAATGTTATAGATTGGGGTGATATTCAAAATATGCGAGTGTGATGGCAGAAGCTAGTGTGGATAGGCAGGTAGGTAACTCTGTTTAACACAATACCGACCGGATTAAGGAGACCCTACTTGCACCTGGAATTTAGGATACAGTTATGTCAAATAAAAAACAAATCAAGATTTATTTAAAAGGACACGTCATTTAAAAATGCTATGGTAAGAGGGGTAGAGGAACTCTTGCAGCAGGGAGAACTGTCTGATCGTAAGATCTGCAAGCACCTCCAAGCTGGGCAGAGGTAGGCATCCCTTAGGCAAAATGCCTTCTCTTTCATAAGGAGGGAAGGCCAGCCAGAACCAGGTGCGGGGCCACACGAGCAGAAGGGCTGATCAGACAGTTAGCTGATCAGGGAATGTTTTTCACTGAGATCAGTCGATTCTCTGGAGGGGCCATAAGGAGAGACTGTTCAGCCTTCAGAAGTTTGCTGAGAGTGGGTCAGGCCAGGTGCCTGTCTGGAAAGCACACACCTGGCTAAATTTTGGCCAGGACAAGTTAGTATTTTGTCCTAATTGGCCAGTGGGGAAAAAACCATTTGGCTAATGAGACAAATAATGAGAATTTGGGGACTGTGTCTGTCCCCTGTCATAGCTAAACGAAGATGTGGGAGTCTTATCCGTGTCACACGGGGAAGGGGGGTTCTTTGTGTGAATCTGTTTCCCAGACACAGAGGGTGGGGGCTCTTAATTGTTGCTGCTTTCCAGGAGCAGAGGGCTCAAAGTTCAACATTGTCAGTTTTTATTCCTTTCATTTAAATGTCTCAAATGTCGCTGGATGACTAGGAAGAAATGGAGAAAATGTGAATGACACAGAACTTCAGAACGAAAATAATGTGTCTTCAGGTGGGGCAAACCTTCTCCTGCGCTGTGGAGGGATCATAATAGAATGGCGCCCTCTAGAGGCAAGGACGAGAACAGGCTTCCTTGTGGCAGGAGGCTGATCCTGAGAAGGGGGAGAGCTAAGCTGCATACAAATCTGAACCGTTGCAACCAGGCCTGGAATATTAACTGCTTAAATGAAACAGGTGTGTGTGTGTGTGTGTGTGTGTGTGTGTGTGTGTGTGTGTGTATCTCAAAGTCACAACTAATTTTGTTGGCGTTTTCCTAACTTTTATCCTGCACAATGGAAGATCTAGTCAGAGCATAAAGTGTCAGTGATAGATAAAATAAATTCCACTATGATGGTATTCGATGAGTCATGTTTTTTTAATGTTTTACTGTAACAGCTACAGGCTGAAGGTTTGCACATAGGTCAGGAATTGTCAATATTGTTAATACTGGAATTTAGAAAGATGGGCTGGGGTACATAGAGTTATAAGTAATTGAACATAGCAAAGCCTGTGCAGACATAATTTAATCAATGATGGTATATCAGTCAGTGTCCCTAGAGAAAAGAAATGTCACACTCTTGTATAATATGAGGTTATTTTAATAAAGGAGAGGTTTACAAAGTTGTGGTCACAGTGAAGGGAACCCCAAGCAACAGTGTAGGGAGGCTGCATTACACCTAAGCCTAAAAAGCTAGGAAAGGGATCAGCTATACTGGCCCCTGGAGAGAGGTGTTGAGTGGAGAGCGTTCTGACTGCGCATGTCATACAGGGACCAGGTCTGGAGGAGAGAACTATGGGAGCACCTTAACTCACTCTGCTCTCCTCCCCTCCTTGGTTCACCCTGAAACCCAGCCAGGAGCCAGAGGGCAAGAATGCTTGTTGATGAAGCCATATCAGACCACAGAACAGGGCTAGGAAGGGGAAGAGTAATTCTGGAAGTGCAAAAACAGAAGATTTTTCCAGCACTGAGGGAAGGCAGGTTGGGGATTTAGAGAATCCCTGGCTGATTTTCCCGGTTAGATATGGGGGTCCCATGAGGCCTGGCTGGACATGTGGTCTGACTCCAATGCAGCCTCACCAGACTTCTCAGCAGGACTCGCATGAAGACACAGGGAAAACACAAAGCTGTCATCTCGAAGGCCATTCTCTGTAAGCAACTGCCCCTAACTTCAGGCAGATGGAGTGAGGGTGAGGAAAACCTATCTCAAATTGGTCTCCTTGCAAACTCAGGTTTTATGCCTTGAAACAGAGCAAAGAGGGACCGTTCTGAAGGTTACTGGGTCTGCTGTGTGAAACGCATTCAAAGCCGCTTCTAATCTGAAATACACCCTTATGTTTAAGGGACATCATTTTTTAATGGCTAGAATATTGCTTCACCTCTCACCTAACCTGTCCTCATCGCATCCCTAAAGCAATTCCCTGGAAGATTGGGGGCATAGGGTCATGACGGGGGGCCTGTTGAGAAAAGAGCACGGAAAGTCAGCAAGAGGCGACGGTAAGCGTGAATGTGGTGTCCGAGGGACTGTCACACGCTCACCCACAGGAACAGGGGTTGATGATTACACCTGACCACGGAACAGTCTTACAGGCGATCCACCCATCCTACTTGATTTGAAATAATTTAGTCTCGGTGAATGGTTAATTATAAGGGGGAAATGGAAACAAAAAGAGCCTGTGAAGTGATTTTTTTATGTTAAAGCATATCTCAGTTTATGGAAGAGAAAGGAAAAGAAACAAAGTAAATAAATGACATTGAAGATGTTAACAGTTTAATTATTGTGCCCAGCAAAATGTAAACATTAGTACCAAAAGATGGAGAGTGAAACTTTTCCAAAGCCCTGGAAATATTAAAAAATACACCTTATATTAGGCAGCACAGCAATATCAAAGGTCTGAATAAATACTATTTCTGTTCTTTCATCATAATTCAAGGAAAGCAGTAAATAAATAGTAATGAATTTTTCATATTTTAGAAACCTAATGTGAAACTGTAATTAGAGGATATCTAAGGAATAAAACAAAAGCATTATTTATTGGTCTTTACAGAGGAGAAAAAACTGTATTCAGAGAAAATTTACATTTTTAAATAGGATGTCATAAATCAAAAATTGAATTAAAAATTAAATAAAAATTTATTTCAAGAATTAGAAGTTATAAATGTATATAATGAAAGCAATAGAAATAATAAATATAACTAATAATATAGGATATATTAAAATGTAATAATGAAAAAAATTAAGATGAATTTTAGCAAACAAATGGCTAAATTGAACATGAGAAAAATGCAAAGAAAAATGCATAAAAAATGAATAAAAATGCATTTATTGGAAACCTGATAAATGCCAAACTATATTTTGCATTATATTATAATCATATAATAATGTAAAATTTCATAATTTTATTTTTCTGCATTTAGTACACAATATTTTGTTATATTATTTTTCTAAATTCACTATATTATGTTCATTTTTATTACATTTATTATTTTAATAGATTCTATAACAAGCTACATTTTACTATATTTTTCAACTTTGAGAAGTTAAACTTGACATTATATAAAAAAACATTGTTTTAGGAAAATACGAATTGATATATTTTCACACGTGAATTTTTGCCAAATGTTGAGGAGATAATTCCCATTTTAACAAACTAATCTAAAGCAAAGCTCAAATTGAAACATTTTTCTGTTTCTTTCCTGCTGATTGCTTGATGTTTCTTGATTACCAGTATTATAGATTTACTTTTTAAATTGATTTTCTGTTTACCAATGGAATTTTTTATGGAAAGTAATGCATCAGTAGGTTCTAACTCCATAAATGCATAAGCATACCCAGGAAAAGGTGACAGTGCAAGCTTTCCTAATTTGCAGCATGAAGAATGTCATTTCTTTCTGGCCTCTACAATTTTATTTTCTTCCTGCTCATGTGTCATGACTTTATGCTCAAATTTGGGCTTCTGTCTCTTTCTTTCATTAATAGCAATCCCTGTGAAATGCTAGAAGCTTCTATTTAATTCCCTTAATCTTTGTTACTACTGAGTCGTACATTTTGGTTGTACTCTGATTTAAAGTGGGCCAATATCTGCAAGTCTGAGTGATGGATGGTGAGTGATCGGCACCACCTTGGGCCCATGGGGCTCCATCTTCATTCCCATTGCTGTCGGACAGTTCTCCTAAAGCAGAGCTTTCATGTATCTTAGCTGCCAATAATTTCCATTTTCTCTGCAGGAAAGGGTACATATGAAAACAGAAGAGCTACCATAGGTTCCATTTTTAATCTACCTTTTTAGCTTTATCTCCAGCACACATTATTACAACGCAGAACCTCAAGGCATCTTAACTAGTCCTGATTAATTTTCTCATCACATTGTGCCCTTTCCCTTTGCCACACTTTCATTCCCTTTTGTTTCCCTTTCTGTCTGCTTCCCTTTTCCACCACTTCCCTATGTCCAAAAAAGTTCCACTTTTGAAGTTCTATCCCAAAGTAACTTCCTTTCTCAGGGGCTCCACTCTGGAAAGCAAAAGCACCAACCAACAAATATCATCTGTCTTATAAAATAAGAAGCCCTCTCGCAAGGCTTTTAACCACAGATGGCTTAGTTGGTTTTTTAACATTCGTGTTGAAGGTACCCTTCTCATATGCACGTTTTCCCACAATAGACAAACAACATGCTCGACCCCTCTTTATGTTATTTTAAGTTACTGCTTACACAGAATTATCCTGACAAAGGTGCACAAAAGCAAATGGTAAATGGCAAATATTGGTTAAATAAATGAAGAACATAGTTCATGGCATGCTGGGCTCTTAAGGAACTCAAGGCTATTCCATAAGTGATATCGTCAACTCCCTGGGGACAAAATGCTATTTTAATGCTGCCAGCATTTCTTCTGTGCGGCAAAGAAATTGAATTTGGCTTTGCTTCAATGGGCCACTTGCTAATGTAAATGCAAAGCTCAAATATTATTCTGAAATAATATGAGAAACTGAGAGCGTATGCTGTTCTTTATATAGTTTATATTCTCTACAGCATTTCCTCTCAGCTCAGAGCTGGCAAAAGTATGGTGCCTCTGCTGATATCTCATATGTGACTGGCTACCAGAAAATTACAAATTGTTAATCCATTAGATTCCCCTTTTGGCTTTAGCTGATGGAGGCTCAGAAATAAATTTTGGACATAAATACCATTAATGCACTATTTTTGTTTCTCACCTTATTATTTAACAGTCTCCTTCTCATTATCGCAATTATTTTGACTTGTTGCTGGATTTGTTTCCTGAGGAGGAATTTTTTAAGTTTAAAATAAATAATCTGTGCTGTCTTAATATGGCATTGCTAACATCTTTTAGAGAGGGCAGATACGTTATAAATAAACCAACTATTTTTGTCTATAGTATAAGTATTTCTTTGTGTATATCTTTTCTATTAGATTGCAAGGCCACTGAAAGATAAAACAACACCCACACGATCACCACTAGAAATTATTTTGCAATAATTAATTGCTATAATTTTTCTGGCTTCTTCCCTTTCTTTCAGTCACCATGCCTAATTCATCAGGGAGTCCTATGGAATCTCTCACAAAAACTTACCCTGAATTTGTCTACTATTTTTCCATTCTTTCTTCTGTCTCCTTCGTTCAAGCCACTATCATCTCACTTCTGGGTTACTTAAGATAACTCCTAAATTCTCCAATCTCCCACTTACTCCCAGAAATCCACTGCCTTCATGGCAGCAGAGAGACTGTTTCAGTCACAAATCATATTCTATCACTCACCTGTGTAAAACCACGCAACATTTTCACATGCATTTGGAATTAAATTATGGCTCCTTGCCTCCCTCCTTTGACTTTCTAACCTTGTAAGTGCTGTTCATGAAAATTTCTGTGACTATTTTTTACCACTTTTCTCTTTCCTATTAAATTTCCAACACTCCGGCCCTTTATACTTCCTTGGAAATACACATTTCTTTTCTACCTCAGTGACTTCCATCTTCCTGCAATGATATCTTCTATTTTCCCCATAGATGATTTCTTTCCATCATTTATATCTCAGTTTAAATGTAACCTTCTAAAAATAAAATAATAATAATAATAAAATCAATGTAACCTTCTAAGAAACATTTTGTTGATCATCAAATTAAAAGCCAGCCAATGCTCAGTTATAACTTCTCAATATTTTTAATATTAGTAAATATTGACAATTTTCCAATTGACAGCATTTATTTATCTTACTTCTATCAAAGGATATGCCTTTATATAGTTAATACCCATTTCTTTTTTGGTTTTTGCATTCCTGATTGAAAAGTGGTACCTCGTATTTTTTTTTTTTTTAATTTTTAAAAATTTTTTTAGAGTGAAAGAGAGAAACATTGGTGTGAGAGCAACCCTGATCTGCTGCGTCCTGCACCAGCACCCCCGCCACACACCAGGGATAGAGCCTGCAACCCCAGCATGTGCCCTGACCTGGAATCAAATCAACGACCCCTCAGGGCAAGGGACTGCGCCCAACCAACTGAGCCACACTGGCCGGGGAGGTATCTCATATTATTTTAATTGGCTGTTCTCGCTTTACTTGTAAGGCAGAACATACATGCATGGGGCTATTTTTGTTATATACTTAAAACATAATGAAAATTGACTTTTTATCTTGTGGTAACTTTGCATTGATAGTTCCAACATGTCACCTCTCCCAGAAACGATGTGCTTTGCAGTGTCTCCCACTGTATGTGGGAAGCAATCCCACCAGTGAGATCCGTCATGAGACGGCTAATTGTGCGACAAAAGTCGTGAGGCTACCACTTCCGAGGCCAGATACAGGAGGCCCAGCATATATTATACATGGTTTGCCTTTTTTTTTTTTTTTACCTCTTTCATGTTCATTGGAAAGATGCCCAGGCGGGCCTGCATGTCACAGAGGATGACGCAAGGAGCAGAGCTCCCCGAGCTGAGCTCCCCCAGTCCCACCAGCCTTAGGGGAAGCCTCCGGCCTAACTGCCGGTGCACGAGACAGATGATGCACAGGA
Organism: Miniopterus natalensis; assembly: GCF_054644295.1. NCBI lineage: Eukaryota > Metazoa > Chordata > Mammalia > Chiroptera > Miniopteridae > Miniopterus > Miniopterus natalensis. The sequence continues at coordinate 185,499,772 of NC_142081.1, read as the reverse complement.
CCCTGAGGGACCCCCGGTGAGATCTGCAAATCTGTGGCCTCCTGGCATATGAGATATGATAGCAAACGGTTGCCTGTTTAAGCCACTGGGGTTTGAGGTGATTTGTTAGCCAACAGTAGCTAAAGTTTACATATCATTTATCAACCAAGGTGATTTGTCCTATCAAGTAAAAAGAATCCGTTTTAACGATTCAGTGTAGTTTTCAATCAAACATTAACATGACTTAAATAATTTATACATTCCTTTTGTTGTTGTTTTTTTGCCTGAATAAACCTTGCAGTAGCTGATTTTCTCTTACATTTAAATATTTCATAGTTATGATTTAAAATGTATATATATTTTTAATTTTAGAATCACTGTATAAGCTGAGGCCATGGAATGTCGGTTGTCAATAGTCTTAAAGCAAAGATTTTCAAATAAGCACACAAAATACACAAAGACAATCTCATAAAACAACCCGGGTGATGAAATAAAACCTATTTTAATCCTTAAGCATTTGAATCTGTGCAACAAATGTGTCATTTATATTTTTTTCAGTAATCAAAGGCTTATTTTGGTAATTACAGATTTAAATTAGCAAACAACCACATGTTAAGGAATTGTGATAAAAGTCCAGGCACTTTACAACACGCATAGTGCAGTAATTTGGACTGTGAATTGACCATCCAGTGCATACATTTTGTTCTCTTACCTTTCGAGGGAGCAAGCAACTAAGAAAGGGCAATAAACATGTTTCCCCCTTCCTCTGTCTTCGCCGCCACTCCACACTCACTCTGCAAACAACATTTACAGTCTGTAACACCTCTCACCTACTTGCTTTTCAAACTCTCACCCTCAGCATATCACACTCCCCTAGATATCTACCCCCAAAATGCCATCTATTTGTATGATGGATGTTAAAACAGATGCAGATAAACATTACATAGATATCATTCTTTACCTTTCCATGAGGGCCCTGATAACAAATCAACTACCACGTCTAGAAAACATCCCGTTAACTTAGTGAGAAGTAACCTAGTTATGCATCTGGGTATTTAAAATCATACTGATCAGGATCAGAAAGACATAGGCCAATGTTAATCACCCATTCTCTTAAGAGATCTTATTTATTGTCTGATCTGAATAAGGTATAGTGATTTTTGTGTGCTATTTATTTAGTACATAAAGGTATTCAAACATTACAGAAAGTATACTTTAGATGCACTATATTTTTGAAACAAAGTAAAATTTGAACTATAAAATGCTTACCATATAATTTAATAATAAATCAGTTTCCTTTTATGGAAATTTTGTGTTATCAAATGTGGTACAGTAGTCACCCTTTATCTGCAGAAGGTACATGTGAAGACCCCCAGTGGATGCCTGAAAGCATGAGTAGTCCCTAATTCTACATACTGTGCTGTTTTGTATGCACAAGGGTACTTTATAGCTTCTCTTTGTCATATCCAAAGGACCAGCATCACCAATCTTGAGCTTTGGGCCATTATGAAGTAAAACAAGGGTTACGCGAACATAATCAGCACTGCACTACCCTGGCAATCGATCAGATAACCAGGAGGGCTACTAAGTGACTAACAGGCTGGTAGTGTGCATACAGCATGGATAAGCTGGACAAAGGGATGATTCGTATCCTTGGCAGGACAAAGCACTTTCATTACACTACCCAAATAGGATGCAGTTTAAAACTTATGACTTGTTTATTTCTGGAATATTCTATTTCATATTTTCAGATTGCACTTAACAGCGAGTCACTGAATCCACAGCCAGTGGAACCCAGGACAAGAGGGGATACTGTAGTTATGTGCAAGGCTCTGTCTTAACCCAGTAGAAAGCAATATTTTATTTACTCTATCTCAATCATTTCCATATTATTTCTCTAATTTTGAGTATTTCTAAAATTAATGTATAAATACTCCAGAGTTTCACTGTTATGTTTCTAAAATTACAATGTACAGTTTTAGTAAGCATATTGCTTCTCTAGGAAGGTCAAGTATCATTGGAAAAAATGTTGCACCATGACATAATAAAGGTTATAATTAGAACAAATATCTTATGAATCATTTTAAAACATTTTGTTAAAACATAAAAAGAACATTCTTTAAGAACAGAAAATTCACCTGTTTAAATTTTCATAGATATTTTCTCCTTGCACCTCAGTTTATAGAAAAGAAAGATGGATACTAATGATTTACTAATATTTTAGGTTCTCCATATGTGTCTTTATACTATAACATCATTATTTTTAAAGTTCATCACTTAGCTCTCTAATCTACTGTTTCATAGTACGTTTTACTATCTTTAGAAATTTTCAGAGTGAATTAATTTTGTCTGTTTAATTGACACTAGATAGTGAATACATTTTAACAATGTCTTGTTCCAATTAAGGGTAATTTTGTTTAAAACACATGGTGACTAAATCAGAAATCTTTGCCACATACCGGTTTTATAGAATTTCATGATGTTCTTTATTGCCTGAAGCAAAAAAAGGGGGAATTTAGAAAAACCTGTCCCTGTTATCTAAGGACAGTTTAAAGGTCTTTGAGAAATTGACTAGTGTCTTACATATAAATTTAGGCTATACACTCTTCCTAAAATTCTTATTTCAAAAATGACCCTAAGCTATGACTTACTGGCTTTAAACAAAATGTCTTCTCTGCACAGTCATTTCATTTTTTAAAAAATGTCCCAAGTAGCTAAATGAACAGTTTAAAATAAACATTTGAGACGTCTTTGGAGTACTTTAAAATCTGAAATTGGAAAAAGTTGAACCAGTTAATTCTATTACAAGTATTCAAATGTTAAATTAAGACATGAATAATAGATATTGCCAACATATATTCAATCGAGTAAATTTATCATCTTTGGAATTTTCACCTTTTTAGCTTAGCACATCATATCGCCTAGTAAAGTATAAAAATAAAGGATATTTTAATAAAAGTGAAAGTAGTGTTTGCCTTAATATCTTCTTGTAATAGCTGATGCAATGGGTACATATGTAGGTACATGAAGAAGCAGGAAAACCACTTTACATAAATAATTTCTCTACAGAACTGTAACTGAAGCCATATGAGAAACATGTGATGCTTGGAAGCTTAGCAAGTAAGAACAGAAATGTGCCTCCTGTGTCATATATTCTCATTAGAAGCAGGGATATATTTTTGAGATACAGATAAGTTGACAAGAAATCATGGCTCTTATTAATATTGATCTAACATCATTATTTGCATAGTTTATCTAAAATTAAACAAAATTACCCCAACGTTCCTAAGTTATCCTTAGAGCCTGAGAATAAAGAGAAGATAAATGGAGGCAGATAAAACTTGTCATTGATAAAACACTAGGAGTGAAGATTTTGTTACTTTCAAAACTATGATATAGTAAACTATATTTCCCATCCTTGTTGCTTCCTATCAGTGCAATCAGAATATTTCCAACTGTTTCCACTCTCTTACATATCAGCTTGTGAAAACAATAGTGGCTCCGGAGATGTTGCTGTAGGAAATTTTATGACAGGGAAGATTCCTGTAAGACGAGCAGTGTCTAAAGAGCAATAAAATTTTAGCTGATTTTTAGAGTAACTGCTTAGAAGGGGAAGGTTAAGCGGTGATAGGTTTTAAGTGAGATATTCTAGAGGGATAAACATGTAACCAGAAAGGAACAGAGACATAAATTTCTCATTTGATGAGAAAAGATACAGAAAATCACCATTTTATTATCTACCTCCTTAATTACCTGGTGAAAATCAACTAAGCTGACTATATCAGGATTTGAACAGGACTCAGAATGATACTGATATTTTTCCAAGATGCTAATTTAATTATAGCTCTGCCATAAAGCATTCGAGATCATGTTTTCAGCTCTTTTGAGTGTATTTGTGAATTCCCTATTTCCAGTGACTATGAAAAGTGAAGTCTTGCTTGACTGTCACTTCCAAACAGAGCACAACAACATCAGAGCGCCCCTGTATTTCTGTTTTGTTATTACTTTCATGAGGTGGAATTACTAACTTCAATATACCTTCAATGAGAAACTGGTAAGCTCCATGAGAGGAGACAACAGTTGGTCTTACTTCTCAAGTCTGACAATGACTAGCGGCACCCAGCTGATAATTTGGGTGATGTCCTGCAGGAAGGATAGGACATCCAGGTTCTATTTGAACACAATGGACAGAGTGTGTTCTGTATAGGCCATGCCCTCAGCAAGCCCATCCTGGGGCTCGCCCAGAAGCAGTGCTCCCCCTGAGAGCTCTTCCTTGGACTACTAGTGGTTGCACATATTTTACTTTAGGGGTTGCATTCTGCATGCCCGCGAGGAACAGACAGGAATATAAATAACAAACCAGGCTTGAGCGGCAGCCTGGAAATTATCTAAAGTAAACAGGGACCATCGGGGTCCAGGTAAGCCACGCTATGGAGACAACTGTCTCAGCCCTGGCTGGTGTGTCTTAATGATTGACCATTTGCCTGAGCACCAAAGGGTCTTGGGTTCGACTCCTGGTAAAGGGCACATAACCTGGGTTGCAGGCTTGGTGCCTAGCTCCAGTCAGGGTGCATTCGGGAGGCAGCCAATCCATGTGTCTCTCTCCCCTCCCTCCCTCCCTTCCACTCTCAAAAAAAATCAGTGGAAAAAATACCCTTAGGTGAGGATTAACCAAAAAAAAATTAAAAAAAAAATAGACAATTGTTTCATCTCCTTTTATTTTATGCAAGCTCATAAAATTGTTATCTGTATTTTAATTTTCTTATTGATCTACATAGTATCAGAATAGAATACTGCTATGTTAAGCATTAAATTAATTTGTATTTGTTATAGCATGTAGTATAACTAATATTATTTTAAAGGGAATAAAATTAGTCAAAATAAAATGACTAATTTTATTTATTAGGTATTAGGTATTAGGTATTATTTATTAGGTATCACCTAATAAATTTATTTATTTGTTCCATTTATTCCGGCTTCCCTATCCAAGGCATTAGGCCAGACCCATCATATAAGAGTAGAGATATCCTACCATGGGAATAGTATGAGAAGAGCATATGCAGCAATGTATATCCGGTTCCATATTTAATGAAGAGCATTTTAAAATGCACTCCTATTTTCTTTTAAAATGCTAGAGCATAAAATTTAAATAATGCAAGAGAATTTCACCTGGTCTATGTAATCAAGTAATCAGTTCAAATATTGCCAAATGACAATAATCCTGAAAGTAATTGTTTTAATACCAGAATTAATTAAACAATGTGGGTGAGGTGCTTAAACTCAAGCATCATTTCTTATTTATTCTTTCATTTTCTAGTGCTACACATTGTGTGTGTTATCTATTAGTGTGTCAAATGATGCATAAGGAATTAAAGAATAAAAATAATAGCTGACAATTTAAAACAACTTTTCTAAACTCAAAACACATGTAGTTTAGGAACAATTGCCTGAAACATGCTTTTAAGGTGTCACCTAATAAATTCATGTAGGTGAATCTGACCACCTTTCTCCTAGAATGTTTGGCTGAAACCTTCAGATAATAGAGCTCGAGTTACTTTTACTTTTTGGAACCTGACCCATCACCTACTCTGCTTTGCCCTGATCCCACCTCTGGCCTTTCTTTTCGAAGCCCTACGTTGCCCTTGTCAGATCAGTTCTCAACCAGGGCTGCCTGAGAGAGCTCCCGTTTTCCATGCGCATGTCTACAGTACACTGTTAAAGTACAGCTATTCAGTTCTAATTATAAAATTACATTTATGGTATCTCATATATTTCTTTGGGCACTTTGCTACCCAATGAATGATGCACACACAATCTCTTCATCAAAAGTCCATTCTAATGTAAGCACGCTCGTTCCTGTGATGCTGCTATAGGTGACAAAGTCACTTTCAAAACCACTGGGTTCCTAGTCTTGCATTTGGTGCTTCCTAGGTCCTGACTTCTCTCCTCAGCCTGTCGCTATGCCCAACCATGGGTAACAGGTGGCATTTGTTAAGATCATAGGTCACCATGGATGAAAAAAAATCATTATATTTTTGCACCTCAAATTTCTCAAGCTACTCTTTAAAGTGACACATGTTATCATTATCTGATAATTCTATATTTTAAAAAAATGCATAAAATGATTAAAATCACTTTATTTTTCAGATGAGAAAGGCAAGACACACACATGATGAGGAAGGTAAGACCTACACATACACACAAACTCACAGAGCTATGATTAGGTTTAATTCAAAAAACAAAATTTGAGACATTTCTTCTAACAAAAAATATCTTGAAAGGAGTTACTTCTGGAACATTTGCTGATTTATGGGGACAGTGGAACAGAATATTTAATATTAAAATGGCAATGAGAGAACAGATTGTAAATTTGAATATAAATCATTTGGAAATATTTGCCAATTTACTCTACACAACTCATCAATAATGTATAATGTGTATAAATGAACATACTCTTTCCAAACCTTTAATATACACTTTCATTATGCCTCTTTTTTGACATACACTGTCACTTGAAAACAGAAAATTAAACACTTAAAAAATTGACAAATGCTGGTACTTATTTACTATCTCATTAGTTCTCATTTCAAAAAGAGAAGTCATCTGACTTTCACTATGACTAAATTAATTAGACCAAAGCTGCCTTTCTCACTGCAGTTTATAACCCATCTTTATTTTATTATCCATTTGGTCCTCTTGCCAGATAGAAACAAAAGAGGAGTCTACATCCTTTGTAATTTTCAAGCTCTATCTACTCTTTTCGCTTTTTTTCCTTACCCTGTTTTGATATGATGTGTAATGTTCCCCTCTCTTCAGCATCTATTTTCCTAAACTATACAATGAAAATTGCAAAAAAAACCCAAAACCTTAAGGAAAACCCAGTTTACAGGATGGTTACATCACATTAAGGGGAAAAAGCCAATATACACTGATAAAAATTAGTCAAAATAAATTAATCTCTGCTCTGTTAATCACTGATACTATGCAAAATACTCTTTCCAGCAAAGCAGTCCAAGAAAAAGAATGTGTTTATCTTGTGTAGAATGTAATTCTATTTTCCATCCGTGTTCTCTTCTGAAAGGCTAAAGATCATTATTTTACTTACATTTAATTGTGATTAGGTAAATTAGTTTAAAATGGGGACAATTTCATCCATCATATAAACCAAATTTATTTGCAAAACACGTGATTCTCAAACTGATCTGATTCACTCAGTTTATTTCCTGACTAGCAGCAGAAAAGAGTAAACATTTATATATTTGTGTACAATTTGTATTCCATTTTAATGTATTTAATATTTAGACTTTTGATGTTTCTTGAGAAATTGTTTTAAAACTACACAACATACAACCCTTTAACTTCAGCCCGTGAAACCTCTCTGTGTTCATAAACCAGGCCCAATAGGTTCGATCTCCACAGGAGCACACCTCACATTAGCAGAAAGAGTGCACTGCTTGGTTTGAATGTCATGCTTCTCCGGCATGTCACTGTGCCTGTGTGGATGCTGTTGAAAAACGTCTGCACATTTACAGCAATCTTTGCACAGCTGTCAACATGTGAACACTGCTTTTTGTTTGGTGGGTGCCACTGAATCAACCTATTCAACAGAGCTCTAATGTAGTCAAGAAATTTTAAAATAATGATCTCTAAATTCAACCTAACATTTACATATTATGCACTTCCTTTATACCAACACTATGTTTATTCTATTTGCCTGACCTAATGTAACTGGAACACATGAAAATGGACACTAGATTGAAAAGTAGTACAATTTATACCTTACATAGATTAATTTTGAGTTAGCGTAATAGTGTCTATTCTTGCTTACTCTCTGTCAATTTGAGCTGCTTTGCACTGGGCTTATAAGCAACAGAAAACCATTCCTCACAGTTCTGAGGAGGTGAGAAGTCCAGGATCAAGGCATCAGGTCATTTAGGGTCTAGTGAGAGCCTGCTTTTAACCATGTCCTCGTGTGGCAGAAGGGGTGAGGGAACCCTCTGGAGTCGCCTTTCTAAGGGGTCTACTCCATTTCATGAGGATTCTACTATCATGATTAATCACCTCCCAAAGACCCAGTCTTCTAATACCATCACCTTGGTGGGTTAGGGTTTTAACCTATGGATTTTAGGAGGATACAAACATTCAGTCTATAGTACTTACCTATTTATTTATGACAGAAAAGAAATGCAAATATTTATATATAGTCTCTCAAACATATTCCAAGTGGCAGTAATTCTACTAATTTAATAATATCTTTTACTCTAGCTATTAATATGTATTTTACCAGTTTTCTACACATCACTAAATTTAATTTATTAATTTGTTTAATTTGTTGTTTATTATCTGGTGTTTATTACTTCAATAAATTTAATCTGGGATCAACACTGTCAACACGATCATGAAAGATACTATAGTCAATTTTATCATCTTTGACCATAAAAGCATAAGGCAGTTTGCATGACATTTTATTTTGTTGTGTTTTTTTTTCCTTTTTTTCTTTTTTACAGTAATTAAAAAAAATGAGTTTATTGTAAATTAAGCCATTCAGCCTGAAGTGATATTTTTACCTAAAAGGGATTGGGCCCAGAGCAGGTCTGCCTCAGGCCAACTGGTAGTGTGTATGTTTTTGACTTCATGCAAGGGAAGATTTCAAGTTTTAGTCTGGATGATTTCGAGAGTAGTTTATTAAAGCTGGAGACAGTGAAATAAAGGAAGGTTTAGGATAGAAGAAGTAACAGGAGAGAGCCTAGGCAGTGCTCTGCTCTGGCCCTCTAGAAACATTATAGGAAAGAAGTGAGTCACACTGGGCTGCATGGACTCACTGACAAGTAAAAGTCACAGTGACAGATGTGAGCCCAGGTGGGTTATGCTGTTAGCTCACTGAAAAGTTAGAAAAAAGGAGACCTAAGAGATAGGTTCAGGGGGTTAGCCTGGGAGGAGCTGTCACTGCCTGCTGCTCCCCTGGTTGCAAGTCTCCTGGAAACGCTATGAATTTAGGAGAAAGTAGAAGTTGACACCTGAGAAAAGAAGGGGCATGGGCATTCTCCAAGGACAGTGGGCCCCAGGTCCACTGTTTTGAGGGTTCTTATCTGCTTCTTAAAGGTGGATATCCCCGGGGAGGTCTAGGCTAGGGGAGGGTCTCCCCAGAATATTTATTAGAATTCCATGTGTGTTCCTTTTTTAAATTTCTTATTTCTTTATTGTTGACAGAATTACAGTTGTCCCCCTTTGACCTCCTCCGTCCCACACCTGCCCCCACAGGATTTCACTGTATACTGTCTGTGTCCATGGGTTATGCATATATGCATTATATGGGTGTGTTAAATATGCTGATGTGCCTAAATGAGCACATAGAAGGACCAGTGTCATTTTTCTGGCCAGCTTTACCTCTATCTTGGATTTGTTTGGTTCTAATTGTGGTGGTTGTTTTTTGTTATTTATTTCCCTTACTTCATCTGTCCTTGGGTTTGACTGGCACATGGCACTCACTAATTGGGTCTCTGTCCTCTATCTCTTTAATGGGGGTGATTTAAGCTATTTACTCTCTGGTTAGGGAGGAGAAGTGTAAACCATTTGTTCTCAAGTGTCCTCGGTTAGGGAAGGTAAGATCTTGTGATTTACTAGCTCGCTATAATTGATCAAATTGTTTGGCCCAATTTGTCTGACCACCTGTCTCAGTTTCCCTTTTCCCACTTGTGAAAAAAAAAAAAGGCCAGTTAGAGAAAGACAAGTATCACGTGATCTCACTTATATGTGGAATCTAATGAACAAAATAAACTGAGGAAAAAATAGATCTAGAAACAGGGAAGCATGGAACAGACTGACAGATCTGAGGGAAGACTGGAGGGGGGCAGGAAGAGATTAACCAAAGAATTTATATGCATATATGCTTAACTCAGGGGCACAGGCAATAGTGCCGTGAAGGCCTGGGGGAGGGGGCAGGAGCGGAGGGAAGGTTGTCAATGGGGGAAACGGGGCAACATCTGTAATACTTTCAACAATATAGATTTTTTAAAAAAATATCCTAATATTTAATTACTCTGACTCAATATGACTGAAATGTAATATGTGAAAATAAAAAGTCTCTGAATGATGGAAGAATAATTAGAAATGAACAAAAATGACTGCATAAAAGAAGATCATCTCTGGGAGAATTAAAATGAACGCTATTGAATATGAAAAAGTAATAAGAAATAAAATATCATTTAACTATCCTTTCAAGTAACTGAAATAAAAAATATTATTTTACTCAAAAGATAGGTGATCCCTAAATCCACCAATTAAGACGGAGTTTATCAGAGTGGATAAAAAAACAAGAACCAACTACATGCTGTCTACTAGAAACCAGTTTAAATATAAAGACATATACAGATTCAAGTTAAGTGGATGAAGAAATATGTACCATGCGAACAGAAATAACAAGAAAACAGGATAAGCCATGTTAATTTCATACAGAGAGGACCTCACAGCAAAAAATTTATCAGAAATAAAGGGTATTATGTGATTACAGGAAGGAAAGTTTAATCAGGGTGAAATCAGCTTCCCAGACTAAAAGTTCAGGCTTAGCAAATACCAAGAAATGTTAAAAATATGAAACATATTTGTAAACTGATAATATTTCTGTTTGGCTAGAGTACATGTGTGTAAAAAGCATTAGTTAAAAAAAAAGCTGAGATCACAAGATAGAGTGCTTGTTATGTTCTCTATTAAGAGCTAGTACACTATTCTGTAAAAGAAAAATCATTGAAAATAATCAGCATTAAACAGAAAAGGACATTTTCAAACATCTTGTTACAGCCTACCTCTCTGAGAAAGGTACTTGAAGAGTGGACCTAAGCCAATAAACACAAGCTCGACAATGCATAACCTAAGACCACAGGAGCCAGAAAAACATTTAGAGAAAATAATAGATGCTAGCATGAGTATGGCAATTTATACCTATTTAACATTTACTTTCACTTATAACCTGAAGAATGCATCTATAAACTCTGTTATTAAAAATCTCATATTCTGTTCTTTTAAAGCTGTGTGACTGTCTCAAAGTATAAAATATTCGTTCTCCTCAATTTCCTGTTGTGTAATTAATTTTTAATTCAGCGCAAAAACATTTTTGGCAGCTTTTCTTATCTTAGCATTTCTAGACAAATTGACAAATTTGTTATTATTTTTATGTCAGCTGCCATAAAATATATTTCATCTGTAAAAAATCATGAGACCAGGGAAGATGGCTTTCCTATTTACCAACCTTGCTTGCATTTTTCTTCTTTATTTTTGTGTGTGTCTCCCCAGGATATACAAATCAGAAGTAAATATCAGGATTTAAAAACAAACAAAAATTTTAGCTTAATATAGTTTGTTATATAATCAACATCTTAGTGCTCTAGTTTTAAAATTTATTCTTTGATTTCTACTATAAGATTGTAAGTTGTTTTCAGTCAACTGCTTTTTTTTTACAGGGGTTTTCAATTCAGAAAGAATATTTCACTCCCTGTTTGCATTATTATTTGAGTATTTATTTATTGGCTCCATAATAACTACTGTGGTTCATGCTGCCTATTGTGATGATGTGACTTGTGTTCAATTTCAGGTCAGTAAACAGGCATTTTCAATCTTTATATTCCACATTACATTTTATATCAGTTTTTATATTTAGTTATAGTTATTAAAATGGTTATTGGACAGAGGGAAATCTCTTAATATGTAGCTGAAAGTAACAAGATAACAAAAACTGGGCATGTTTTCGGCAAATTCATCATTGTATATGTATGTGAAATGGTGGTAGTCTAATTTTTTTGGTTACTTTTGTTTCTTTTCCCTTTTTTTTTCTTTCCCCTTTTTATGCTGTATCTGCATGCATCCATGCCTCTGGACCTATTTTGTTCATCAGTTTATTTTGTTCATTAGGTTCCACATATAAGCGAGATCATGTGATATTTGTCTTTCTCTGCCTGGCTTATTTCACTTAGCAGAATACTCTCCAGGTCCCTCCCTGCTGTTGCAAAGTGTAGGAGATCCTTCTTCTTTACAGCTGCGTAGTGTTCCATGGTGTGAATGTCCCACAGCTTTTTATCCACTCAGCTACTGATGGGCACTTGGGCTCTTTCCAGAATATAGGGTGCATATATTCTTTCTGACTGGTGTTTCGGGTTTCTTAGGATATATTCATAGAAGTGGGATCACTGGGTCAAACAACAGTCCCATTTTTAATTTTTTGAGAAAACTTCATACCGTTTTCCACAGTGGCTGCACCAGTCTACCTTCCTACCAGCAGGAGGTCATCAACTGGGAGAGATGCAGAAAGTAAAAGGACATGCAAGAAATTTGAAGATTGAGGCTGAAGAGAAATATTATCTGGTTTAAAAAGTAATCTTGGAGCAGCATGCTACCTCGGAATAATTTTGTTCTGTTTGTTTTATGGTTTATCATCTGTGAAATCTGTAAACTTTTAATACAGAAACACTCAAGAGTACATTTTTTTGCTGAAGAATTACAGCATTAGAATAATTCCCAACTCATCATGCCATCTTCCATCCAAAGTGTTCAGTTTCACATCTTCTGCATTAATTGTGAAATTATTTCATTACCCTCCATATTTTGCCATTGACTTATGTTTCCAAGCTCACCAACAAATTTCTTTTAACAAATGCTACATATTAAATTTTTTCTTAATAAAGAAAAGAGCTAATAATTTTTAGTGGTACATTCTGTCAGTCCTATTCTAATACTATTTCAAGTACTATTTTATTTGATATTCACGATAGTCTAATGAGGTAGCTACTATTATTATTTCCATTTGGCATCGGAAGAAGTCGAGGCTCTGAAGTCAAGTAATTGGCTCAGAGACTTATAGAGCTTTTGGTACTGGAGAGTGTATTTGTCTTAGAGTCTGAATACATATTACTGTCATGTCTCCCTAAAGGTATCTAAACCAACAACACAAAGGTATAAATGGTATCCTCAATCCCCTCGACTAAAATCCCCAGGTCTTTCAGAGTCTAGTTTGAACTCCCTTCCTCTGTAAAGCATTAATTACACAACATCTTTACTGGTAGCAATCAATATTGATAACAGACTGAAATTTCATCTTTCTCTTCTCAGAGCCCATTCCAATGCTTGGTTGAATTTCTGATACCATAAAATTAACTTCCAAACTGAAAAATAGTGATTTGTGTATTGTGATTATTGCCCTTTTTATTTTGATAACTGAAATCAAGTTCTGTGCCTTACTCATGTAAACATCTTCTAAATGTTAAATCAGTGCATTTTTGCCCGAAAAACATCTGTTGAAAAAAATTGCTGAAAAAAATTATTTATATGGGAGTAGCAAACATAGAAGAAACATTTGGTGGACGTCAACCACTCAAACAGCCCTCTCTCTCTCTGTGACTCTCTTTCATAAAAATAACCTCTAGATTGTAAAGTGAAACTAGAACTTATCATAAGCAGAGCACACTGCTTACGAATGATTGAATCATTTTGTAACAGCAAGCGTATCTCTGCCCCAGGCAAGGAAAGAATGGTGATTCCTAAGCCTCTGTCATAGGCATAGGTAGTCACAATATGTAAAAGTGAGTAAACATAATCACTTACACACTCAGGCTACAGCCTGCAACTCCTCTCCACTGGCTGCTTAAGGAAACTTCACCGACCTTCACGTGGTCTTAATGGCCTATTCCTAACATTACATGTTCAGCTTCATCACTCATGACACTTCATCTTATTTCTCACTCTCAAGCTGCATTAGACTCTGCCCCATTCAGGTTTTCCTATTTATATGATATTTTTCTCTAAATTGCTAAGAAAGGCTCTCCCTGCTTATTCCGGTGAGTACAATGTCATCCATCTTTCAAGTTGGGCAGCTCAACGATTTTTATCCTGATTCTTCTGGTTGCGAGTTATTTACTGCACAGGGTTTATTTACCCTACTGCAGTATCCGTGATACATAATTTGTTGTGTATATACCTTCCCTACTTGTCAGACTATAACATTTCAAAGGTTTAAGAACACAGAATCTAAGCTCTACAAAAGCAAGATTTTTGTTGTGGTGGTTGTTTACTGTAATAGTCCTAGAACATTCTGGGTACTCAGTAAATGCTGAGTTTCTGAATGAATAGTTCACAGTCTTCCAAAACTCATAGCACACAATGCGATCACTTATTTCAAATAGATTAACTTCTTAAACTGAATTAAAACACCATAGAATTTTTATATGTGAAAGAAGCATTGCCCATAAACAACCACGGCAAATGTGGTGTGTTTAAATAGCTGTGACTTACTGCATGTCCCAGGCATTAGTATAGGAGTTTACAGGTTTTAACATTTTTATTCTTCACAATGACACTCTAAGTAAAAGTAATATTATTACAACCATTTTTTCTGCTTAGGAAACACAGGTACAGGGAAGCTAATTATTTTCGTAAATCACATAGCTATTTAGTAGAGCATGGATAGAAACCCCTAGCAGTCTGAATTTAGACTCTAGAGTCTGTGTTTTTTAACCATTGGGCTGCTCTGACCCACTTTTCCAAATTAAGGCTTGCAGAAGAAGGCTGGAAAATAAAATTAAAATGTTAAACATCAGTACCATGTTTCAATGAGTCTTCATTGAATGATTTAAAAGTGAGCCACAGTAGAATTTAGAATTATTGGAGGGAAAGCTTCATAAATTATATAGTTGTCTAGTCAGTATGCTCTACACCTAAAACTAATATAAAATAATGCTGAATGTAAACTGTAATTGAAATATAAATAAATAAACTAATAAAAGTAATGTTTCATCTTGTAATGAGGACACACCAGCATGTGTTTCTTGTAGAAAGAGAGCCCTCATAGAACAAATGGAGTTGTGGGCAAATTTAAATTCTGCATAATTTAATTTTACGAGTAATCAAGTCTATTCTGCTTTCACTTTCTACCCACTTTTGTATGTTTGCTTTGCAATGTTTTCCATGCAGGTGAAAACATTCCTTGGTTATATTCTAAAAAGCATAAGTGCCTGGTAGAATTTAGACTAGGCTCCCCAAGGTATGTTTTCAGTATTTTTTCCACAATGGCCAATTTGGAATAATTACAGGAATTGTTTTTATGCAAGTCATTTTCAGTAAGTGCATAAGTAAGTTTTATTCACTCATTCCACTCCCATGTTTCTAAGAAAATAGGTGTTGAATTCTTTCAAGGTATATTTTATGAATAATTATTAAATAATATCCATGTAATAATAATTTAGGATTACCCACTAAAAGTCCAAGGTAATTTTACTGAGAGCACTAAACACAAATACCCTCTTGGGCTAGTCAGGAAGATAGATTTACCAGCAGCAGTAGGCTGGAGAATTTTTTAGAAGCACTGATTGTAATATTTTTCACTTTTCTTAATGTATAAACTTCTACCAAAATTGATTTCAAGCCTCCAACATGAAGCCACAAAAGATGGAGTTGGAAAGGGATGAGTATGACTGAATGTCTCAACGTGTTACAGGGTAGTAGAAACCAGCAATGCACTGCGTGTTTTAAAAATCACCCACAATGGCAAGTGCTAAGAATTATAAGACAGAATAAGTGAACACAGAGAAAGCAAAGAAAACCAAAAAAGACATGCCCAGAATGGAAAAGATAAACCAGGAGAGCGTCATGGAATAAAAGTCAGGGGGAAAGTATTTTGAAAATCGTATCATGTCAAGAAGCCATGGCAATGTGTTGCGGGATAAAAACTGGAGAATTGAAGCCTGTTAGGAATAGGAAGCCAGATAAGTAAATAGGTATCAGGGCATCTTCAGTGACCGAGAGCAGGGGCCTGGCTTCATTCATGACCGTATCTGCGCGTCCAGCCTGGTGCTTTTCACAGGCCAGGAGCTCAGGGGATCTCTTTAATGATGCGTGAACAAATGCTCTATTTTTCACTCAACATCTTTCATTCTATGACCTGCATAATGAAAATCGATTTAAGTGGAATGGAGATAACTTTGAGAGAACATGGGCTTTGGCATTAGATACACAACCTTGAACTCGCTACGCCATGGAATGTATCATTATATAACATGGGATTCTTTTCTAGTACTCGGAACATCATCTTTCTCATTTTAGAATCCATTTCATTTTCACCAGTCACAGAGAAAGTGGCATATTTTTAACCAAAGCTGATGAAGAAATACAGATTGAGAAAGACATGAGTTGGATTTCCAGTTCTCCTACTTACGTATGTGATCTTAGCAAGATTAGTTCTGTATCTCAACGCTCTCACCTGTATTACAAAGGTAATAATAATAAAAATGTGCAGGTCTTTTCAAAAGATTTCAATGATATAATTCATATAAAGAGTGGCATTTAGAATATTGTAAGCATTGAATACACTCTACCTGTCATTTGGTACATGGTAAGAGACCAATAATATATTTATTGAATCAAGGTATTAATGAATGCTAAACAATTCTGACATTGTTCAGATTATACACTCTGAACACATCCTCAAATTTCAATTTCTTTCTGTGGATAAGTCATCAGTATAACATACAATACATTGAGCAGACTTTTCAATGATTTCCATGGTGCCCTGGTTATAAATAGTCAAAAAAAATTGAGCAATTTTTGATATGAGTGGAAATTTGGAAACCATGTATTTGGGTTCAAAAATTTTACAGTTCATAGATGTGAGACTCATCATTCTCTCTCTTTTTTGAAAAAAAAGATAAAATTGAGAGAGAAAAGAAGGTATACTATTGTAATTCATTAAAGGGGATAGATATTACTTATTTCCAAATAATCACAGAACAGATTAGGCTATAGCATAAAACAGGAAGTGGTTGGTCCACAGAAGGGAGTGTAGACAAGACACCAGAGGAGCTCGTTTGTTTGCTACTGTCTTACATGGGGAGACGGAACGAAGCAAAGATCAAAACGAAAATCCACCTATTTGAGGGGAGGATGGCTCTAGTGCCCAAGAGCGATGATACATGTAAACATATGTGTGTGTTTGTGTGTTTCTATTTGTCACACAGAACCAACTTAAATAGCATTACTTATGCCATTCATAATCGATTAATAACTTAAAACATGTTACACTCAAATGCTCACAAACACATACACGCACCTACATATAGAAGTGCTCAGTCGGGCACAGCGGCAAACTGCAATCATTACTTTTTCCTACGCGCCTCTGAGCCTGGTTCTACTATTATCTCACTTCCCAAATAGGCACGCCAAGAATAAGAGAAGTGATTTAAATAGCACAGAGCTGGTTAGAGGCAGAGCCAAAAGGTGAACTTAGTTTTTACAGGGTTCCATCACGTTTTAAGATATTCATTCATTCTACAAATTTATTTATCGAAAGGCCAGGTATATGTGAGGCACCATACCGGATCTTGAGAATAAAAATTCCGATAGGGTACAGAGTCTTTTTTATTCCCCAGTGTTGCAATCTGATGGGGAAAATAAACATGTTAACAAAGAATAGAATACAGTGTGAAACAGCATTTGATAATAGAAGCACTTCGAGGAGTGCTGGGTAAGTGCTGAAAGCTTTCAGAAAATGCCTCCTAGAGAAAGGAGCACGTACGCCTCCTGAAATCAGTGTAGACATTCACCAGATCCCAGTCCAGGGGAGGAAGGACCGATCCACAGGCCGTGCAGGAATCTGCGGCCTTAGCTTGCTGAAAGCTTGGGAAGTGCTCAGGTTCTGACAATGGAGGAGGGCAGTTAGCTTATGGTGATGAATTTGAGAGGCTGATGGGGTCACGCACAAAAAGTGGAAAAAATGCAAGCCTAGGATATCAGCCTAATAAGTTGCTGAAAAGCTCAACCACGTTTGCTTTGAATTTAAAATCACTTTTCACTCCCACACCAAGGCCAGCAGAGGAAAGCATCATCCAGACGGTGTTTTGCCACATTCATCTCCTTCAGACTCAGAGGCTGAGCTGCTTTACATCTCACTTAGAATGCCCAGGGATGTCTGAATTGCCTATTACACCATGAAAAGACATGCTCACTTACAAACAATACAGGGGCACGCTTTCGGAGGCAGTTCAAGATTAGTCATCCTAGGGAACATGATAATCTAACAAAACTTGGTGACCAGATAGAGAAGGAAAACAATTACCAAGCCCTGCAGAATATAAGCATGACAATAGGGGAATTACTTCTCTATAATTTGTTTACTATTGATTAGTTCACTTACAACAGCACCTGCAATACAATATTCAAGTACTGAAATAGCAGAATTAAGGACTCTAATTAGAAGTACCACTGAGTCAGCACTGAGCACACAGGGGCCAAGGTAAGCTAATAACAGGAACTTTTTATTAAGGCATAAGTCACAGGTTGACCCGCTTCCAAATAAACCCACAGTGAAGTGATGCAGCAGCTAAAATCCTGACAAAGCAAGTCAAAGGACCATCAGACAGTCCGAAGCAGAGCTAATTCTGGAAAGAAGCACTTTTCAAAAGAGCAGTGGCCAGCATTCTTTGTAGAAACCTTCTGTAAGATGTTTTGTCATAATAAGCAACCCTCCTCTCCTTCCACTTACTTGATGATTTTTAATACAAACAAAATTGTGAGATAAATGAGACAAAATGAGGAATAAAATCTAGGGGATATTTTCTTTTTTTGCAAAACTATGTGGAAGAACATCCAAGAAGGAAATGTGAAGAAATAGAAAGCAGGTGGCTGTAAGGAAATGTAGGGAGAGTGCATGATAGAGCAGGAAACTAGGGGGGGGAAGCAGATTTGAAATGTGAAAATTTTCAGTGAACTGTTAGTCTGTGATGCCCTCAAGCAAATGTGTTTGTTGTTTACAGTATTACATTTGTCAGCTCTATCAATGTTTAAAGTGAGTTTACTGTAAATGGGAAGAAGTCATTTAAGAAACTTTTTTTCTAAACAAGTTTATTTATTTATTACCTTTGTTGCTTTCTCATTTAAAGTAATATTGATAGGAGAAAGCTTGTCTATCCAAGAAAGCTTTATTTGATATTGGTTTGTTTTAAGTGGCTTCTGGATCATTCTGCCAGTTTCTTAATATGCTGTTAATTCACACTGGTTTGAGAAAACTAAAGAAAATCCAGATTTGCTGATATTTAGGTAATATATCTATTATTTCTAATGTATGCAAATTCTTCCATTCACAGATCTTAGATCAGGTCTACCTGTATATATTTATTTAATTGACTTAATTTAATCATATAAAGAAGGTATTTTTCTTCTAATTTCATATAAAACTTTAGGAGTTCTTGATGATCTAATATAGGTTCTTTATACATAAAATTATAAGGACAGGGGAGGGGATAAGGGGCCTCTAATTACCAGGTCCCACTCTCAAGTCAACTGGCGGCCATATGTTCTCAGTTAGCTCCTCCAACACTAATACCAACCACTTTTCCCAACTTTATGTACCACCAAGAATAGTTTTACAGTATGTAAAATTGAAAGAAATCAGAATGTGAATGCTGCTGTCACTATGACAAATGATTGATTTTTTTCCATGAGCCTCTTACACAATGTATAATCAGATATGCCCAACTTGGGAAGAAAACCACAAGGCACTGGATTCTAGTGCTGAGGAATCACACCCTCACTGTCCTGGGAGCCTGAGAAATACTTAATGCAGACTGAAGCTATAACTTCCAGCATAGTAGGAAACTCTCTATGCTCCCAGGATACTCTTGTGACTTAAAAATATGGGGAAAAATTCCTTCTGAAATCTTATGTACAAAGTTACATAGTGATCTAGGACTGAAATCAGCTTTCATAGGCTACCATAGACAGAATTACTCAATATTTTTTTGATCAATAAATCTATTAATGTCTTTTTCATATTGTTGCCACAATACTGTGTATGTGTGTGTGTTTCTTTCGAGAATACCAATTAACATTGGAAAAAGTTTTTCCATAATTTCCCCATGTATATTTTTCAAAAGGTTACCTTCAGAATATGTTATAAAATAATTACTAATAGTTTTGTGAATTTACTATTTGTTATCCACTTTCCTAAGCTATATTTCAAGTAGAGATGTCTTTTTAGGCAATGAGAACCTTAGTTATATTGACTGTAAGTTTAAATTTAAAAATAATTAAATTATCTTTTAAAATTAATTTTAATTTAAATTGACTATAAAATACATAATATTATAAGCAAACCATATGTATATTTGTTTTATTTAATATGATCAGAGATAATATTAATTGTTTTAAAGACTTAAGTATCTGATGAAACTCTTTCTAAAGATAACAAAACACAAGATATATATTTTAAGATTTATTATTTTGATTAATTCTATAAATTGCATACAATAGACACTGAGACTTTTATTTATACAAGAAAATGAATGTTATGTTCCATGATTGAACCAGGAACTAAGAATGCAAGAACTTTAAAATGTATTTCATAACTCTCTTAGTATTTCATATATATGATACATTTTTGTCTAATTTTACTTATTTATGAAGTCATTAAACCAAATAAAAAGCAAGTAGTGAAAGTTTATAAAGAAATATAGGAAGGTAAATCAGACCATTAGAGGGGATGTGGATCATATAGAGTTAAACTCATGCTGAGAAAGGGCCATGAGATAACTGTCTTATGCTTTATGAAATTTTCTTAAATCATGGACTACATATGTACTATTTTTTCCATTTATCACTATATTGTCCCTTGATCTTTTCCCCAAAGTATTTGATACTATCAGTGTTTCTTTAGCTGGATCAGTCAAGTAACTTACAGATATGTGAAAAACTTATGGATAATTACTTTTCTCCTGGAAAAAACTCTGACCAAAAACTCACTGGTCCTTAATTCATCAAATAACAAAGGCCTACGCTCAGCATTTCTTGGGCTAGAAAAATAAATTGTTCTGCCTTCAACAATTCTAGAAATTGTCATTACCAAGTTGACCCTTCTAAAACCTACAATTGCATCTCACCCTGGAAATGTACAGTTGTTTCCAAATGAAAGCACTATCAACACCGAAATATCAGAAAAGGAATAAAACTTTTGAAGGGAATCAAACCTTTATTGAGAAAAATCAGAATATGTGGTTTTGTTTGAACCTATAAAAACATAATCATTTATATCCTACTTAATGGGCATAGTAAATTTGAGAATATTACTAGCAAATTAGTATGGGTAGACACAAAAATAAATGAAATGACAAATAATCTGTGGAGGAGGAAAGGAAAGAGATGGAGGAAGAGATAAAGTTATTAAACTCCGGCATTTAAAGAACCTAGTTCCAGTAAATCCCACAGACCCGCGGAGCTTGGAGCTCTCTGATCTAGTCTCAGAGACCCCCCTTAGATCTCACTTTGTACTCTCTCATCTATCCTGGAAACATGACTAGGGTACTCCTGCAGCAACATGGAAGCGAAGATCATTTTGAAAAGGACTCTATTCCTTGACTCAAAATCCCTTGTATCAAAAACCTCATGATGACCTGTGTCTTTGGGATTGAGATTTAGAAGACAAAACAAGAATGGTTACACTGTTTTATGTTCTGACTTCTTCTTCTCTATATCTCTCATATTTCTTTTTGTCCATGAAACTGTTTTCTGTTCTTTATTCCAAAAGCCCAAGGACGATTTCTCTGTGGACTTTAAGTTTCCTCTGAAAGCTAGAGTTGCACAAACATATTAACTGATTCATTCTTGTTTTAAATTTCTGGTAGAAAGCAAATGAAACGAATTAGCCACGGTCCAAACAGGAATGGAAGGGCAAGGGCACACAGCAGAAGCATGGCAGCTGAGGGCACACAATCCCCTGTGGCACCAGGCACAACACTCCCAGATGATCCCTCATTGAAAAAGTATTCAGTTGCTTACCTTACTTTTTATTTTTTAATTTTTTTTTTTTTTACTTTTGTTAACTTTATTGACTTAAGTAATATGCTATTATTTTTATTGAATTTATTGGGGTGACATTGGTTTGCTATCTGTCTATATCATTGTCTCTCCTGTAATTTAACCTGGCATATCATGAGAAACAAAGGTTCTCTGTTCTTTCTTTGAAAATACACATAAGCCCGGCCGGGCGTGGCTCAGCGGTTGAGCATCCACCTAGGATCCGGGCGATCAGGGTTCAATTCCTGGTCAGGGCACATGCCCAGGTTGCGGGCTCGATCGATCCCCAGTAGAGGACGTGCAGGAGGCAGCCGACCAATGACTCTCTCATCATTGATGTTTCTATCTCCCTTTCCCTCTCTCTTCCTCTCTCTGAAATTAATAAAGATAAATTTTAAAAAAGAAAATACACACAAGCGCATGCACACAAACACACAAAATATATGTATATTGTATTATATTGCTGACTACTTGAGTTAAATAAAATAGAGTACCTACCATGTATATTCTTAAATTCACATAGCGTATTATTTACTATTTCAGCAAAACAACTTATTCCAAGTTAAGTGGTTTAAAATGACAAAGACACATGATTCACACTGTGTTATCAGAACTAAACTTCTTATTTAGCTACTGTCTTTAACTTTGTGATTTTTAAAAAAACATTGGCCCCTATTTCCTCTCAACACTGGCCCTCAGCACTTCATTTCAACTTAATAACCACTACCTCTGGACCATCTCAGTAAGTTTACCTGAGGAAGCAACATACATAATCCCATTTTTACTAATCTGCTCAGTCTTTATTAAGTGGAACACCAGTAGCATCCTACTAAACTAGCAGTTTCACAACAATACTTTTAATTGCTTCAGATTGGAGTATAAAATTAGTTGATGAGTTAAAATTCTTCATATGAAGATGCATTCAGTCAACTCCAATTGCTGTCTATAGGAAGAGAGCTTCTAAGTTAGCCAAACTGCATTCTTCCATCTTTGCTTATGGATGGGCTACCTCAAGACCAAGAATACCTTTCTCATAAGACTTGGCTAAAGTGGTAGGAAGGAACTAGCAAACACATATTTTTTTTAAAGTTTTGCTACCATTTCCTTTTCAACATAATTCACCTGAGGTTCACCCTGCTTTCATCTCAAACTTCATATCTCTTGATATATCTAACCACAAAGTTAGTGAATCCAGTCTTATTTTTATACAGTGAAGTTCTTAGTTAAGAACCCCTGGTTTTGTAATTAAGCAAGAAAATATTAAGGGAAAAAGTACAATGACTATTACAACAAATGAGATTTTTCAACTGAATACAATATGCAAATTAAAATCTTAATTAAAATTTATGACCTCTTTTTGAAAGTTCCTTCCACAAAACTGTATCTGGATGTAGAAGTAAATAGATAAAAATTATATAGATATACATGAAAAAGATATGTAGACATAGATAAAAGCAATGAAGTGGACAAAAATAAACAAAATTTAAAATAGGGCAGATATCATTTTCTGTTCCTCCCTTCCTCTCCCTCTTCCTCTCCCTCTAGAAAATGTTTGAGAATAGTAAGTGGTGTAAGAGAAGAAATTTATACAAGATACTTTTTTGCTTTTCAGTTATTTTATACAATTTTCTCTGTATTTTGAAATATCTCTTCAGCACTGAGTGAGATGCCTTGCCTAATATACCTGTCATTCAAAAAGAAACTCCAAAATTGTGGGATTGTGATGGTGGCTTGTGGATAGATGCCATGAAAACAGAAGCAGCAACATAGCAACTAATTAGAGAAATTAGATTCTGTGTGCTGCCTGCATCTCAAAAGAGAATTATTTGCTGCATATAATTTAATTTAAAGAGAAAACACAATAATTTATGCATTTCTGTTTTCTAAAATACAATGGATATGTTCAATCATCCTTCAGCTTCAGTCCTTCCAGCCAACTTGTGTTAGAAACCAAATGGACCTGTCAAGAGCATGTATAAATTGGGAGAACTTTCCAAAATGTTTCAAAATAGAAAATGGACATATCAATTGTAAACAATGATTGTTTCTTTACATAGAATGCAAATACTATCCAAGAGGGCTAGATACAGAATTCATGGGCAAAACAGCCAATTTAAACAAAAATCTAATAAAGCAAAAAATAGGCTAAAGTTTATTTTATGCTAAATTTTAGACTACAATAAGTTATTGGCTTCAGATAACTTATTGTCTCCTTGAGGAAGCATTCTGAACAGTCTCTATATTTTGGTTGATGTAAAATTTATATTTTAATTTAAATAGATGAGTATATAATATATAGATGAATTTGAATTTCTTTGTGACCAACGTAATTAGAGTTACTAAGGAACGAGTTAAAGCTTAAACTTCTTATTAAATATTTCTGCATTTTAACCCACATTTAAATTTATGAGTATTTCCCAAAACCCCAATTTTTCCATAGTTCTCTGTATCTCATTGAATTTTAAGGAACTGTAATGATTGGTCGGACAAAGCTATGAATTAGTGGTGTATATTTGACCAAAAAGTTTGTGCAAACACAAAATAAGGGAAAGTGAATGTAGTGATTACATCTCTCTTGATATCAAGTTTCCAATACCAAAACCTGAGCCCTCCAACTCTACCCATAGGCTTGTGTAACATCTGCAAAGAAAGGGCAAAGTATACCTTATGCAGTCCTTGATTATGGCATTAATATGTAAATATACACAGGGGTGGGCAAAGGTAGGTTTACAGTTGTTCATATGGAAAATAATACAATGTTGTAATTAATAAGTAATAATACAAGAATAAACTGTGTTTCACGTACCCACAACTGTAAACCTACTTTTGCCCTACTTTTATCTATATATAAAGATATATATGATATATATGTATATATCTTTAATCAAAGAAGAGAATTTCATGAGCATTAAATGAAATAAGCAGTACCTATAATACATTTTTCCAGCTCCCTTTTAACTTCTACCACCATCCTCTCCCCAGTATTTACAAAAAACTAAAAATCTCTCATCACTATTTTTCAAACAATCTTTTACAATTCAGCATCTGCAAGAACAAAAATTTGATTGCAGAAACCTTATGCTCTACCTATTCCAAACTCAAGTTGCTCAAGACTAAACTTCTCACTTTTCTCATAAACAAAATCTTCAGATTTACTTATATAATTTTAATACTCCATAAATATTTTGATTCAACAACTTTTTTTTTTTTTCCCCATAATGGACCAGGCTCCTCTAAAGAAAAAGAAAAAAAAGAATTGGAATTGATAATATTTTTTATAAGAGAGTCTGCTTTAGAGCAAACATAGATGTAAAACACAATTTTATATATTTTTGGGGATACTTACTTGACATTCTACCTATAAAATGCATGAGGGCAGAGCCCATGTGTGTGTGTCTGTGTGTCTCTGTGTTGTATATGTGACTGTGTCCTCAATTTTGATCTCTACAGTCTTATAAATAGGTCATACATTTTATAATACCACACAGTTCTAAATCTCAGACGGATCTGATCTGTCTTCATTTTTCCCATCCTCAAGACAAGCCTTTCCTGCAGTATCTAAGCATTTACCTATTTATATGAATTTCTCCTACATCATACATCTTGAAAATTTCCCGCTTTTCAAGATATAGTATTTCTGTCCCAAACTGAGAACTAATTTCTTTTTCTGTCCTTACTGTCTCAAAAATTCCTTAAATACTTTTCCTGTTAGTTACCTGTAGTTCTTTCTTTTCTTTTTCTCCACACAGTGGGGACTTGAATGTATCTCTCCCCTGTATAAATTTTGTATTGGTTACCTATTAAATATAAAAGTATTTGAGCTGCATCTCATAGCATAGTCTTCTAATTCAGTAAAATTACCCTTCAACTATATCTAGTCTAGAGTTTATCCCATCTAATAAGTTTTTAATGGCTATAAAAAAAAACCACAAATTCTAATGGTCTCTAGTTGCTTCTTTCTTATATCCACATTTTAAAAAATGTGATTTAGGCATTTATTCATAAAGTTTTACTAATTTTAATAGAGTTTTTCATTTATTTATATCTATGAACATCCTAAAGCATTTATTTCAAATTAAGGTCAGACTATTTTATAAAGTTAAATGTATTTAGAGTGAATTCTTGTACTAATTGTTTATATACATTTATATTAAATTTATTGAGGTGACTATGGTTAATAAGATCATATATCTAGAATACAGCACAGAGATTCAAAGATGTAAGGAAATAAAATTATAATGTTACTTATGAGAACTTAAATTTAGCAAGAAAGGGCAATTATGGTATTAACTTTTTATTTTAATCCTTAAAAACTGGAGAAAATTAATTATTTCCAAATATTTTTACCCAAATTTGACTTCAAACAATCACAGAAAATATACAACTTGTGAAGCTCCAGGATACGTACTGAAGTTGTGTCAAGGAACCCAGGAAACCAGGGTAGCAGATTCCTATGACAATGGTTGATTTGGAGAAAGAAAAAATATATATACAGACATTTTAATGCTTTAGAAAAACATGAAACTGCAGAAATTATCAAAAATTGTGGGCCTGTCAATCACTGTCATCTAAAGTTTCTCTGTTCAATACCTCAGTCATTAGCCATATGTGGCTATTGAGCATTTGAAATGTGTAAAATAAATTATATATGTGTATATATATATGTACACATATATATACAAATACACATATATGTATAAGTATTTCTCAATATGCAATAAATATACCAAATATTTTCCCTACCAAGGTTTAAAATATACCACTGTACCACTATTAGGTAGTGTTACTAGTGCCACTATTATAACTTCTACTACTATAAACACACACGTGTACACCTGTGTGTGCACACACACTGTAGCCAGAACATATTATTCAAGGCCCCCTACAATCGTTTCACAGGTCCTTTATTTTAAAAATCTCATCTCTACCTATCCACACCAGTTAAATATGTCTGTGGCATTCAAGAGCTCATATGGAATTATCCTATTTAGAAAAAGTTTTATGATTGTTCACTCAATTATTATTTTAGCTGACTTTGATTCTCAATCCCACTGTTTACAATTATAATCCCAAGGCACTTTTATAGTTCCTGACTTTGTTAATTGTATTTTCATGTTATGTTGTTCTTTGATTGAATGAATCTTGAAAGTCAGACTTTGTTAATTCTGCTACCAAACAAATATTGCTCACAACCAGTTTTAGAGTGGCTTATCTGGTTCAAATTACATATGCATATGGAAAATATAGAGTGACGATTAAAATGATTTATAAAGCATAGTTTTTAAAGATAGATTTTTCTAAATAAGAGAAAAAAATAACCAAAGCATCCAAAACAGGACATAGAAGTAGAGGGGAAAATGCACAATAAATACAAAATAAAACAATCACTAAGCCAGTTAAAACCACAAGATGGTAAAAATGTATCAAAATATATTCGTAATTAAATAATAATATGCCTAAGTAGGAGGTTACAAAAAGATGGTTGGAGATAATTAATAAACAAAACACACATATATGGTATTACAAGAAAGACATAAAAGCATAGGAACATGGAAGGAAAGTAAAAATAATAATAATAAAGGAAAAATGTGTCAGGTTAACACTAAGAAAAGGAATCTGATCTACATAAAAATCACAAAAACTTAATCTTTTTTAAATTTTAAAAAAGAGTATCGTGGACTTCAAGAGGCTAATCTCATAATAAAGGTGTCAAGTAAACTGAAAAACATATTTGTAATCATGTATGTTCTGAATATTATATATTTAAATTTACAAAACAAAAAATTCAGAAATACAAGAAGTTATAAACCTTTTATGTAGAGAGACATTGACAAATAGTCCCACTATTTTATAAGTAAAACATTCAAAGATTCATAAACTCATAAAGATATACAATATTCTACAATACAACTGATGAATTACGTATCATGGATAGATCTATTTTCCAAACCGCTTACATTTGCCTGATCTGTGTCCTATACTTAATATAAGTGGGTTTCTTACAGACGGCATATACTTGGGCCTCCTTTGTTTTTTCTGCCAATAATTTCTGACTTTTAATTGAGATTTTAGATTATTTATATTTGATGCAATGGTTGATGTAGTTACGTTAAATCTACTATCGCTATAATTTTGTTCTATCTGTTCTTTATTTCCATTTTTCTTTTTATCATTTTTTTGGAATTGAGTACATTTTAAGAATTCCACTTATCTCATTTTTGGCTTCTTTTCTTTAATTCTGTCTGTTTTGTTATTTTAATGGTTGCTTGAGAATTTAGAGAATGAATCTTTACTACAGCATAGTCTCCCGTCAAGTAATACACCACTGTGTGTATAACGCAAAACCTTAAAAGAACATAGTTCTGTTTCCTCCCTCCTATTATACATATTGTATACTTATATTTTACTTTTATCCATGTTATAAATCCCACAAGACATTGTTATTCACTTGCTTTAAATGCTCTTCAAAGTGATTTTAAGAAAAAGAACAGAACATTTTTATTTATCTGCACATTGACTAGTCTCACTTTTTTCATTCTTTCTATAGACCAACCTCTGATTTCTCATGATTTCCCTTCTGCCTGAAGGGCTTTCTGCAGCATTTCTTGTACTGATCGGGATAGTAATGCTGATGATATAGCCTTTCAAATTTTTATATGTCTCGGGTATTTACTCTGGCTTTATTTTTGAAATATATTTTGCTGAAATAACTTTTTAGGTTGACAATTTTTTTCAGTACTTCTAAGATGCCCCTCTTTCTTCTGTCTTGAATTGTTGCTGGCAATAAATCTGCTTCCATCCTTCCTTCTGTTCCTACGTGCGTAATACCTTGTCCTCGCTGCTTTAAAGGTTTTTCTTTAATCACCGGTTTTAGGCAATATAATTATGAAGTCCCTTGGTGCAGTTTTCTCCATCTTTATTATGCTTGGGATTCACGGAGCTTCTTGGAGCCTTTGGGCTCACAATTTCTTTTAATCAAATTTGGGAAAATTTGGCCATTATTTCTATAAGTATTTTCTCTGGTGCTCCTGCTTCCCTTTCTGATATTTGAGTTACCTGTTTATTAGGCCTCTTTTTGTAAACTTGAGGGGAAAACTGCATATGTCTTCAGAGCTTTCTGTGTGTGTGTGTGCATGTGCGTGTGTGTGTGTGTGTGTGTGTGTGTGTGTCCTATTTGATGTCTGCTCTGTAAATTCCAGTCACCTTGATTTCCCTGAAATCTCCAAGTGAGGGGTACATCCAGCCTTGATTTGAGTCTCAACTGCTTGGGCTTTTGCCTGGAAATTCCCTGTGGTTAGCAGGCTCAAGCCATCACATGGGCCACCTTGTGTTTTTTCTTCTTTAAGTTACCAGTGCCCTGTCACGTCTAGATTTCAAAATCAGAAAATAATTATTGCACGTGTTTTGCCTGTATTTTAAATTGTTTAAGTTTCTAGGGTAAATTTGGTCCCTGTCACTTCATCATGGCAAGTCCAAGATAGCTTAGAATTAGCAAATAATATATGGAAAACCTGGAGGCAGACGGGAGAATGATCCAGGGATAAATACATAGAAAATGATGACTTTATCTAACATAAGTGGTGAGTGCAGGGAAAGAACCTAGAACAACCTTCTTTCTTCCATCTTCTATTGTTGAGATGAATTCTGAATATACAAAAAAAAGCACTTATAAAATTAGGTATAAAATTATTAATTGTAATTGTATAATGAAACCAATTGATACTGAAGTAGAACCTTATCTTGATCTATAATATAAGTTGCAATTTAAAAAATACCTTCTATCTATATGAATCATTGATTTGGGGGATACCACTAGATGAACATGAAATAATAGAGAACCTTGAATGCAAAAAAAAATTAATGAATAGATCTGTAGAACACGCATCTCAATATGTTCTTTTTGATTCAATCGTTGGATCAAATCTTAGAACATAAATGCAATAGCACTGCCTGAGTTCTGTTCTCCAGGGATTGAAATGAATTCTATGGGGGACCAAGGTTTGAAAATGCTGTAGTGAATAGTGATTTATTATGAATTAACACATCTATTACTCACAACAGTTGCATGTTTTCCCATTGAATTCATCTCAGAGAAGTAGTTCTTGTTTTAGGTTCTACTGTATATTCAAATTTAAATCTTCCTTATAAAAAAGAATTATCAAATACACAAACAAATATGAGTTTCTGACTCCTCCTTCCCTTGATTCCTCAGCTTTCACATACATACACCTAGACAGAGTAAAATAAAATAAAATGCTGAGATTTTGTTTCAGGTTAACAAAATAAACACAACGGCCTCTTATCCAGTGATAGTTTCGGAAATGCTTTATCACTAATGCAACGGATGCCACCCTGGTTGCCTTCTAAAACTCCAAATCTAGAACTACCTACGACACCCAATACTGACAAGGCAGGAAATATGAACGCTCGAACTTAGCATCAAAAAACAAAGAAAACATCTCCCGAACTGGCACAGCCCTCTAATGAGCTACAGAACTCCATGCTGACTCCAGGTGCTACCAGAATTAGAAACTAGATGTCTCTGATCTCTACTTAGGAAAAGAATATATGCTGAAAACTGTCTGCAGCTCAACATGCTTGACTTTCCCACCTTCTCTATAACTAACGCACGGAAAATGTATCAGTTACCCACAATCAGGCAATGCAATAATGATTTTGAGGTAGGTAGCTGCTCAAATTAGTGTTTTCTGAATGAATTATATTTGCATTTTTGTTTACATGAGTCACAGGACTGACTACTCCATCGCATACAAAGCTCAAACCACACTCAAGAGCGAGCGGACTGGTCACTGAAAGCCCATATAGAAGCCTAGAGGCCTGCCTACCATCACAGGCAGCTACCTTGATTTTGAATATATTTAAAGCTAAAAGAGTTTAGAAATGTTAGAACAGTTTGCTTTTTTTTTTTTTTTTTTTTTTCTGGCATGAAGTAAATCAATAAAAAGTCAGTGGCCATTTTTTCTCTGATGCTATGTATTAGAATTATAAAGTTTTGCTTTTGGGGGGTTTGCACTGAATTTTTCCAAAGGAAGTGATGACATGTATACAGTGTCAAAACCAGCGCTGTTTAAGATACATACAAATGTAAGCTTTTCCTGGCAGCCCTCGAGAAGCTTGTGTAATATTTGACCTTTAATGAGATGAGGAGAATAGGCTACTTTGCAAAAATACGATTATTATCATAAAACCGTTTGTAATTAGTTTGTGGAACCTAAAACAATTCAGTGTTTGATTTCTCCCTCTTTTAATTATATAAGCTATTTTTCATTTATAAGATGATACTAATTATATACTTTTTAAAAAATGTTACACAGTGACTGGAGGGATATTTGTAAATGTACCTTTTAATAATATTAAAGTTTGAAATATATTGACAGTACACAAAAGAAATTACAGGCATACATGGCATTTTTTAAATTTAGAGAATGTGGTACAACTTTAAATAAAACTCCTTTTTCAGGAAATCTCAGAATACCATGACTGCAAAATGATTAAATGGCAATGAAGAGATTGAGGAATTAACTAATTATTTTAGGAATCAGCTTTACTTATAAAATAGTCTATTATATGTTTATATTTTAATCCAGACCCCAGGACTACAAGTGCTTAATGTAAATTTTCAGGAAATGGTCTTCCTGACAATGTTATCATACTTTCCTTCTATAACCACTTACTTTTTTGAAATTAGTTAACAAAAAAAGGTCTAAACGATAGATAATTTATTACCAACTGTCTATCCAAATTTAGCCCTGAGAATTGATCATGGTTTTCCAGAAGTGAAATAAGTAGAAAATCAGTCAGGATTCTCCAGAGAACCAAGAGGATGTGTGTGCGTGTGTGTGTGTGTGTGTTGTGTATGTTAAGAGATTGCCTCATATGATTGTGCAGACTTGGTTAAGTATAAAATCTCAAAGTAGCCTAGCAGGCGGGAGCCATAGGGAATTTCTTTTTCCTCAAGGATGGTCCTTATTTGTTTTATTAAAGTCTTTGTTTGGATAAGGCTCACTCACTTTATGGAGGGCGATTTGCTTTACTGAAAGTCTGAACATTTAAATACTAATCTCATTTATAAACCACTTCATGGAAATATCCACAAGAATCTTTGACCAAATATCTGGACACTGTGGCTCAGCCAGTTCATATGTAAAATTAACCATAGCATGGATCATTAATATTAATTAAGAAAGTATTGCTGAAGTTGTTACATATCGTCAATTAGTGGGGATTCTTTGAGTAGAATCCAAGTCAGCTGACCCTTCTCCCCCAAGGTTGTGGAATATTACTAAGTCTTGTTTCTCCTAAACATAACACAGAAATATATTTTAATAAAAATAATAGATGATTTCTTATTTTGTGAGTTCTGAGCCATGTATCTAAAATGATACAGAATGTATATCTACGCAGCCGCTTGCGAGTTTCAGACTGTCACCCGTAACGCTCAGCAGGCAGGTGGCAGAAGAGCACGTGGAAGTTAGAACTTACTTAGAACTGAACTGCTGAGTATGGAGTTACTGTCTTAAGATATCTGTCATCTAGTTTAGTTTAGAATAAGAGTTTGATACGGAGGTCAAGTAGAACTTATGAACAATATACTGCCTATTACTTCACCCAATTATTTTAACTCCTGGTATCAGGAACTGGAGTCATGAGATTATACTACAAATAAGTAGCTCACTGATCCACACCCAATATTGTAACTTTTTCAGTTATGTATGTTCAGAAGACAGAAAAATACATAAAATACAGGCCAGCACTGGAGTCATTCGTATGTAGCGTTATTTAAAATGTTGAGTATATAATATTATCTAAAATGGATTACACAAGCACAATAAAACTAAGCTAAAAGAAAATGTATGAGAAAAATCAGTATTTAAGTGACTGGTGCAAACGATTAACCAAGAAACAAATGTGATGGGAACAGAATTTGTGTTCATTGCAGAATATTCTGAAAGGTAATTAGAAAGATACAAATAAGAAGTAGAAGAAAGGTTGGGGTGATTTTGATCAGAAAGGGAATCATTGTTTTAAAAAAGCAAAAGGTATGTGAGTGATGAAATATTCTCTATATTCTAGTATAATAATTAATTGACTCTATTAAGACAGATAAGTAAGGAGAAGAAAGTATTACGAGCAGGTAGTATGGGGAGGATATTGCGGGGGTTTTATTTGGTTTGATAACAAAAATGAAGCACATCAGTAATACAATTTTAGTAGACTCGAGAACGAGCTGACATCCCAAACTCCCCGGCTCCTCATTTAGGGGACCCCCCTGATTTTGCAGTTATAATGAGAATACGCTTCACACAAATGAATAAAATGATCCTTCCTGGGAGGGCGTCTCCTTGGGGCTCATCTGGCCTCGGTCTGCAGAAATCCTTAGAGGAGACCCCGAAGGTGAGGGCGCAGGGCCAGGGGGCAGTCCGCGAGCCCCAGCATCTCAGGGTGGGCTGAGGCACTGTCACCTCTGACAGGGCCACAGGGTGCAGGGAACAAACCCTCATAGCCGAGTTGCCTCACCTACTCCTCCCAACGTCCTTGCTCCGGGCAGGACCACCTAAGAGCTGGGGATGGCAAAGCCACCTGCTGTCGGGTTTTGCACTGATTTTGGCCG
The DNA here is from genome assembly GCF_054644295.1 of Miniopterus natalensis. Classification (NCBI taxonomy): domain Eukaryota; kingdom Metazoa; phylum Chordata; class Mammalia; order Chiroptera; family Miniopteridae; genus Miniopterus; species Miniopterus natalensis. Next base: position 185,466,339 of record NC_142081.1, on the reverse strand, counting down.
CAGCCCCCTTGGGCATCTTGCAGCCTCAGCTGATGTGTTTTTCCAGGCTGTGATGCCAGCGGCAGGGAGGCAGGGGAAGGAGAGGGCGGCTCAGAAGCGCTCGCGAGGGCACCGGGGGCAGCGCCACGGAGGCACAGTCCTGAGAGGCTCCAGGGGAGAATGGGCACAGGCCGGGGGCAGCAGTAGAGAAGCAGCAAAACGGGCGCAGGGCACGGAGGTGCCGGTGCCACCACCGAGTGCTTCCAGGCCGCCTCAGGGTCTGCGGGGAGGGTGGTAAGAGTGCGCCAAACCCACGCAGTAACCTAGGCTAAGGCTAAGGCGCATGCAGAGAAATAAAGAAATGTAAAGTAAATTAGAGCTGTTCTCCTAAGAAGCTAAAGTGAGACTGACAAGGAGAAAAGGGCAACGGAAATTCACGAGAGACGGTTTGGAGGTAGGTCTTTGTCCAAAACTGTTACCAGGCATCAGGGAGCTTTGAAGCCGCAGAGTTACAGGCCCACTCTGTCCACGGCTCCAATTCAAAATGCCTCAAACGCATAGTCAAAGGCGAGAATCAAGGGTGAAATGATTTCTTCTTTCCAGCATGAAATATTTATTTGTTGGTTTTCGCTATTTATGAAAGCCACGAGTTTATTTAGAGAAAGAAGAGATATAGAAAAGCGTGAAGGGAAAATCACTGCCAGGGATCTCAAGGAGAATAGCGCTCTTATCACCCGATTATTCCATTGTTTCCTTTGCACGCGAGGGTAAATGCACGTGAATGTTTGCACACACCGGGCTAAAAATCCAAAGCGCACTGTACACATGGCTATGAATAATGCCACTCCATTTACAATCGTATCCTGAGCACTCTCATAACATCAGTAGATTTTTAATGATTACACAATTATGTTCTGTTTTATTGCTCTATTAAAATAGTGCTTTAGGCCCGGCTGGGTAGTTCAGTTGGTTAGAGCGTCATCTCGATACACGAAGGTGGAGGGTTCGGTCCCCGGTCAGGGCTCATACAAGAATCAACCAATGAAGCATAAATAAGAGCAATAACAAATCTCCCTGCCCCTCTTCCTCTCTCTTTTCCCATCTCTCTCTCTCAAATTCAATAAATAAAACATTTTAAATTAGTACTTTATATATTCTTTTCTTTATGGTTATTTGGGTTCCTAATATTTCACTTTTATATAACATTATGATCAACATTTCTGTTTACTCATTTATCTTCATTATAATTTCTGGTTATAGTTTTAAGATGAAATCCTGAAATTAAGTTAGGAAGTCAAGAGAAGTGAAAATTTAAGTTTTTGACAGATTTGTAGTTTTCACACCAGTTGCTGTTATTTTTACACTCACGGGGATACAAGTAGGTTCACATTCTGTAAATCTTACAAAAGGTAAATATTATTCATGTTGTTACTTAACTCTAAATATCAGAGGTATTACAGATGCAGACAGTGCTGTGTTTCTATTCACAGGTCTTTACTAAGATTTAAACGTTTGTATGTATTTATTTATTTGCTACAATTCCTTGCTTGCTTGCTCTATTTTTGGTGAAGACTGTTCAAAACCTTTCTCAGCTTACCTACTTGGCCCTTACTTGTTTAATAAATTTTTAGAATTTATTATATTAATATATTAATCCATTTTCTTTAACATATGTATAAAGTATGCCTCTTTAGTCAGCAGCCCGAGTTTTCCATGCCTTCTTATGCATAAACATTTACATTTTTCATATGATAGTAATTTCTGTGCTTTTTTTTAACATTTTTCTAACAGTATCAGACAAACATTTGTTTATATGCTGTTACATTTTCTTTAGATTTTCATTGCACATAATCAAAATTATATTTTGTCATATGGCCTGAAAAGAAGTCTTTGCCTCACTTGCTTTTCAACATTTTACCAGAAATTTTATTGAATAATTCCTTTTCTTTTAAATTTTTTCCATGAAGCACATTGTTAAAGTAATTTTGTAAACAAATCTTCATTCTTGCTGTGGATACAGTGACTTAAATTAGAACTAATCAGTGGAGTCTACATTTTCTTATTTATTTATTAAGTGGAATTAAATTATTCAGTTTAAAGTTCTAATGTGAGAATAACAGTTGCTGTGGGCCACGGAGACAGAAAGTATGACCAAGACAAGACATTACCGGAGGGCTTCAGTTTGCCTGCATTAATCTTTTATGTATATAAGTAGCAAGAAAGCAATTGAAAATCATGTTTTGGCTGCAAATATATACATTTCAAAATTTGTACTATTTATTGTTTCAGAAATGTACTCTACAGCCTTATTTTCTTTACTTTTCTCATATACAGGATTGTGAAAACTAATAAGGAAATATTAAAAAAAACAAAAAAAAAAACGACTAAGGATTTGACTCTGAGAACAGATACAGAAAACACTTCCTTGATAACCATTAACACAGAAGGAACAACATTTGCAAGCATTTACTTTGTATCAGATTTCAAAATCTTAAAATCAGAGTTCAGCTGCGGCCTCTCTCTGAAGTGCAGTTTGCAAGAGAGGCCCCTTTGCAGAAGTGACAGCTAGGCTCTGTTTTTTGGTTTGGTTTTGCGAGTTTGCTTGTTTTTTCATTTGAACCCACTTAGCCACCAGCAGCCGTTCTTAGAAGGTGTCTTCTTTCTCAGTGTTCACACTACCTACCCTAATTCCCCAGTGTGTATTAAACTTTTGCTATGGTTTCTATTAAACCAACACATCATGTTAGTTCATAGGTACTGCATCTTGCCTTAGATAACATCTTTAAAGGGCTGACTTTTGACTTATATTTGATATTTGGTGGATTGAGGCCAGTTTTGGGTAACACTTTTTTCAATTAAGTTTTTGGCTTTTCACTTCCTGGTGATGAATTAATACAGCTTCTCATATTCTGAACAAAGTTACCGTTTCCGGTGAGCGGCAACCCACGTGGTAATTCCTGAAAGGCCCTGCCATCACCCAGAAATGCACAGTTCTTCCTGCCACAGTGGAGTTTATGAAATCGGGGAGATTTGTTTTGTTTTAACCTTTTTAATTTCAATGTAGTGATTTTTATCTTTTCACTTGCAAAGTATTTTAATATTTGAACTGTGTTGTTTTCAAATTTCTATTCAAATTTTGTATGTTGAGGCTCCAACCCCCAATGTGACTATATTTGGAGATCGGGTCTTTAAATAGGTGCTTAATTAAATGAAATCATACGAGTGTGGCCCAAATTCAATATGACCGACTCACCAAGGATGAGCAGAAACAGAGAAAAGGCCATGTGAGGACACACAAGCTGAGCATGTCCATTATCAAGCCAAGGACAGAGGCTTCAGGAGACTTGAAACCTGCTGACACCTTGATTTTGAACTTCCAGCCTCCAGAACTGAAACAATAAATGTCTGCTGCTTAAGCCACCCACCCACTCTGTGGTATTCTGTTGTGGAAGCCCTCACAGAAAAATACAAACTATAATTTTTAAATTTCTCCCTAGAAATCTGATATTGAGGAGGATTCATATTGAAACCCAGGATTCCTAATATTATCAGAGCATATTTATACTTACCTTCAATCTAATTGCATAGCCTTGGAGGATCTGCATTGGGGTAATCTAACAAGGTACGACTTAGAGTAGGACATAAAAAGGCCAGTGAATTTTAAAATCCAATTTTAGAGGCTTGGGGGGAGCAGAAATTTAAGCTAACAGCATGTCAGGAGTATGGGAGCACCTGTTGGTCCTGCGTGTGCCCCCTCAGGGGTGGCAGAACTGTCCTGAAAGAACATTCAGCTCCTTCACTCTGAGCGGCATCCACAAGCTCCATTCGTCAGAAGCCGGACACTTCAGCCAGACTGATTCGGGCACAGAAGGCACTGTGATGTGAGAGAGAGAAAGGTCCTTTCCTGGGCTTTAGAAACGAAGGGATTCCATTGTAGTTACAGGGCTGCACTATTTCCACCTCTTCGCAGGCTTCTCTTTTGGAAAAAGCACGTGGTCTATCTGCTTGTGGAGTTTTGGAGTAAGGTCTGGACAGGCCCAGCTCAAGTCGTCTTGTTTCTCTAACTTGGGTGTTACTCAGTAAGCATCTCTTCTGTCCATGCTCTATAAGGTCTTTTGTTTGTTTGGTTTTTGTTTTCGCTTTTTAAAAATATCTTTATTGATTTGAGAGAGAGGAGGAAGGGAGAGGGAGAGAGAGAGAGAAACATCAATGATGAGAGTCATTGATCGGCTGCCTCCTGCACGCTCCCCACTGGGGATCGAGCCCGCAACCCGGGCATGTGCCCTGACCGGGCATCAAACTGCCATCGCCTGGATCCTAGGTTGACACTGAGCCACTGAGCCATGCCGGCGGGGCCATGCTCTAAGTTTTATATAAATTACCTGATAGGGCAACATCTGTGGTCCAACTCCCCACAGAAATACAGCGTCGCAATAGTAGAGGCCATGTGGCCATACCCAACTCAGGCTGGTCTGCATAGCTTCACTAGTCTGAAAAGGTGATAATTGAATTTTAATTGGCTGGCTTAAAATTTATTTTTAATGGTTTCCAATTTGAATGGGAAAGAGGACTGTTAGGTCATATTAACATAATTACTAGCTTACAATATTTCAATAATCCAAGTTAATGGGCTCCAAAATAAAATATTTCCTCCCTGTGGGAGTGCAGAGTAATCCAATGTGGACTATTTAAATGATTTTAGAATTTCTATTATTGTTACCTAAAAATATGAGAAATAAACATTGGTGTATTCATATTTATTATAGGAAAGGCCAGTTGCATATTTTCTCCATATAAGAAATATCCAATGAACAACTACTATATGCCAGGTTCTGGGGACCAGTGATACAAGAAGCAGACCAAGATCCGCCACATAACAGAGCTGCTTAATGTCAAGGCTTCACAAAGTGCGGAAGCAAACAAATGAATCTGTAATTTAACTTTAGATGGTGGTGAGCACAATAAAAAGCCGTAAGGCAGAGAAAGTGGAGAGAATATGGTGAGGTATGAAACAGATGCTATTTAAGTTACGATGGACTAAATACAATATTTTAGCAGAGGTCACAAAGAGGTAAAGAGGTGACTCATGAGAGGAGTCCCAGTGACATTAGTCAGGGCATCTTTGAAAAAAAGAAAAATGCCAGAAATAGAAGGAGTAGTAAGGAATGGGTGGTGGGAGGGGGCGGAAGCAAGAAGGAGAGGAGCCAACTCATGAGAGGTTTTCTGGCAGGGCCAAGACTTGGGATATTAGTCAAAGTGTGATAGGTCACTGAAGGCTTCTGAGCAGGTGAGGTAATGACACAATCTGATTTAGCTTTTTAAATGATCTCTCTGGCTCCCTCATGGAGAAAACTAAAAATGTATTGGGGAATGTGCTCATTTTTTTATGCAAGCATGTTAAAAATTGTTTGAAGGCCATTGATCCTGAGGATAAATTAATGTTTCCGTCTCCTACACCCGCTCTTAAGAGAAACAGAACAAGCTGAGATTTTAAAAAAATAATATCACAGAACAAATATTTAAAATAATATAAATAGAAATACTATGGCCTTTAGGGTGAGAACAACTTAGAAATTAATTTCAACTTGTTCTCTGCCTAATTGCTTAACCTCAGTAAAGTTATTTGAGTTACTGCAGCCTCCACTTCTTTGTCTGCAGAACTGCAATAATGATTTTCATCTTGATTGTTTCTGTATGGATTAGAGATATGCTTAGCGCATCTAGTTGAGAGCAGGAAATCAATAAACGTTGTTTCTCATTATTATTTATGGCTAGATATGTTGGACGACTAAAATCCAAACATCAAAAACCTGTGAGCTTGATTTTGCGGACCTCTGTTGAGAACATGCAGAGCTCCGGATTCCCCAGCTGGCTAATTCAGAAGGGCAAAGCATGCCCGGTCAGCAGCAGAGTGCTTAGGGACAGAGACGGAGAAACGGACCAATGGCAACGTTACAAAGACAACTACCATATGGTCATAAATGGATAAGGTTTCCCACCTGTCACTTTCTCTATTTGAAAAGCTCTGTCATTTCATTTCCAGGGGAGGCCTTTAGAGACAACATAGGACACCTCCCACTCCTGCAGCAGGTTCATGAATAATTTTATCAGACTATTCAGGATAAGTCAAGTCCAAAACTACTTTCAAAGTGAAGTAACCATTTAATTGAGGCAAAATTGTTCGGTTTTGCTCCAATTATCCAGCTAATTGCCTTCTTCTTGCATTTTACTTTCCATGTGTTGACATCAACTCAGTCTCGTAATCCAGTGTCTCCTTTCTTTGTATTCCGCTTTGTGTACAAGTTGGAAGATACGACCTCATTCCTCTAACGTTGCTCTTTTCCATGCCATTGATTTTTCCCTGTGGATCGAATCGAGCTAAAGCTTGCTCATGTTCATTTGTTTTCTGTTTGTCACAGAAACCCTGATGAGGTAGTCTCGTTTCTCAGAATAGTTTACTGGAGAATTGTTTTCTGGAGACTTATTGTTGCAGAACGAAGGAAAGAAGGCATATGGAAGAGAGAGAAAAGGTGGCGTTGGAGGGTGCGGAGAAAGCTTTCAAGCAGAGCAGAATGCCTTTTAATCAGCTGAAAAGAAAGTGAACATTTGGCAATATTTTTTTTTTCAAATATGGAAAAGAAAATGAAAGTATAGGAGAAAGGAAAGCAAAAGCAAGATGTGCCATAGCCAACAGATAAGTTGGGATGTGAAATACATTCTTCAGTCTGCCTCATAATCAAATTTATAGTTCTAAGCAATGACCACAGCAATCAGATAATTTCCAAAATTTCACACAGAATTGCCATGTAGAAAACCATGCCTAATGATATCAGCAAAGCTTTTACTATCTTTCCCGGTGTGTGGGGGTGTGTGTGGCCCATAGAGAAACGTACCTAAGAATATATTTCTCATAATGATTTGACATGGTTAAATGAATATTTCATCATCTGATTCATTGTATGTGAAACAGGATCCAAATGAACATTGCTAATTAGTTTTCATTTCCTGAAGTATGTTCTGGAGAATTTTTGTCCCACAAATTGCTATATAAAAATGTTCTCTGCAATCAATTGAACTTAAAATGTATTTGTCTAGTTATTTGTTTTAAGCTTAATTTTTCATATGCTCTGTATAGACACTGGTAAGGACTCCAGGATGGAAGTCTTCTGACATTTACTAGTCACAAAAAATAATAGAGGGGAAAAGCCATTTTTTAACAAGTGATAGCATCATGCTTTTGCTACATTATTACTTTGTGTGTGTGTGTGGGGGGGTGGATTTATTGAACAAGTGTTGTATCCCAAACACTTTGCCAGATTTGTAACTCTTTCCAGACCTAAAGCCCTTGGAGGCTAAGAGCTCACAATCTAGTTAAGGAAACTACCGTTTATCAATAATTATGAAATGATGTGAGAGTGAATAGCTCCAATATTAAGAAGGGAGGGAGTAGATGGGGGGGAGAGGGCTACAGGATAATTCACTCCAGAGATGAAATCATTGTTTTGGTTTTGAAAAAAATAAGTTATTATGAAGTGAATGTAGCTGATATTGAAATGTGACCTATATTTTCTTTCACAAATACAAACTGGCAGATTTTCTTTCTCAAAATGGGCTAAACCACACTGGAGTCACCCTGCTCATCTTATCATAAGAGATGCAAATCCCTGCCTGGACGGTAGTCCTTAGGCACTGACAGCCAGGAGGGCGGAAGGACCCACATCAATCGTGCTGTGATCCACTGGAATTTCACTTTCCAGTCTAGAGAAAGGGCACAGTTGACCTCATTACAGTGGCTTGCTAGAAAAAGAAGCTGAAATGTGAAATAAACTCATGATGACTATAATCCTCTCCTCCTGGAGATATTTGCATCATAAAAACACCCTCATCACGGGGCCTGTCATTATTTCTATTGGTGGTGTCAGTAGAGAAAACAAGAGCTGAATGTCTCTGAACAATAAACTTCTGATTTACCTTTATTTCAGCAGGAATTTGTGCTATGTCCCAAATTAGAAAGAAAGAAAAAAAAAGTCCGGAATAAATTTTAATAAAAATCTAAAAATCTTTTTTTTTTTAAATATATCTTTATTGATTTCAGAGAGAGGAAAAGGGAGGGAGAGAGAAAGAAACATCAATGATGAGAGAGAGTCACTGATCAGCTGCCTCCTGCACGCCCCTGACTGGGGATGGAGCCTGCAACCCGGGCATGTGCCCTGACCGGGAATCGAACCCCGATCACCTGGATCCTAGGTCGACGCTCAACCGCTAAGCTACGGCCGGTCGGGCAAAAATCATTTATATTGGAAGTCACATTGAGCTTTAAATTTTTCAGCCGACTTCCTATGGTCATATATGGATATGTTTCATACATATGTACAACCACACACCTTTATTTATTTATCCAATGCCTCCAAGTATAATTTTTAATAATTTCCATTGTTTTTCTCTTCTTTACTATTCCCAGCTCTAATATTTCAAACATAAAATGAATAAAATGAAAGTAATGATTATTTTTTAAAGGAGTATTCTCCTTATGTTTCAAATGCTTTAGAACATGGACCACCTGATGTAGCAATTGTGTCTCCTATCGACCTGCACAGCAATTGAAACTTACTTTTGCAAAATGTATTATTTCCATAATGCCTTGGGCACTTATGTCCTATATTTGCAATAAATGAATCCTTTAAAAATGTTTGCACCATAACCCACTTCTATCCCTTGACTGTTTCTTCTTTTCCGGAGTTATACATTCAGGGATTGCACACATACAGTCTAGCTCTGCACGTATTTAAGAAGTGGTGACTGATTGAGGAAAAGAATAGTGTCTGAGACGCAGGGTCACTCTAATGTATTAGTAATTACCTTGAGTGAGTATGTGACTACAGGACAGGTGACTTCTAGAAGCTGAATTTTCCTAAATGTCAAGGAAGGTTTCCCCTTATGAGTCGTTTGGCAGTTGGTCTTTGCTGTCACATTTCTATTAAATGACACATTGTACTTGACAACATTTGTTTATCAGAGCAGGTGGAATGTCCCATTACAGCCCTTTGCTCTCTGATGATATTTTTATTCAAGTGACTTCTCTCCTGCCTTTTTTCAGTGCATTAGCTTTTTCTGTAGAAAACATTAGAACAAGGACTTGTTCATTTCTGAGTGCTCTTATAAAAATAAGCAAGTGTCCTCATATAACATAGCAGCACCAGGCAAGAAGTAAAGGCAAGCCGCTGCAGGTGTTTATACCTCACTCCAGAGAAGGAACAACAGAACTTTCCACAGGACGGAACAGAACAGGCTGTCCTGGGCTAAGAGGGAGGCTTGGAGAGACAGAGAGTAAGAATAGTTAGCAGGCCACAACAAGGGCCTTGAGAGTTAACGGAAAGAGCAAACAATACAAAATACATGCCCTTCTGCTGCACTGGGATACTGCAGAATCATTTCCACCCTCTTGGCTTTCTTTTACCATTGGGCGAAGACTGGAGTCTCTGTCCCTATACAGGTACTGACCATAGTGACACATACTGACTTTTACAGGTTCATACATTAAGCAATTAACCAGTAAGACAGTGTATTGAGTTTATGCTTAGAGCAGTTCCAGAATCAAAGCCAGAGGAAGGGCAGGCTCCTGAAAGACTAGGACACTGCAGAGGGAACACTGTGGAACATGCTTCAGAGAAGCAGTCAGGGGTCCTGGTCATGCTGGGGTACAATGGGGCTCTGGGCGCCTGTGAGAGCTGGAAACGAAGCCCATGCTCACTGAGAGAGGAGAAGAGAGAGGTTGGAAACACTTTTCTATTTCTATTTGCCATATTCCTGATATTTGCCAATTTTTTAAAATTTTTTTCTCTCTCTCTCTGTCAATAGTGCTCTCCCACAAAGTTTTGAAATTCTTTTGTAAGACTATTTGGTGCTGTTGCACCACAAATAGCAAGACCATTCACTGAACCTGGTCATAAAAAATATAGCCTTCTGAAGAGCCCAAGAGGCACTTAATTATGTTAACACAACATAATAGACATCTTCAGATTTTGTTTTAATATTAAAATGCAAACAAATCAGTATGTCATCATCTCCTCCAGTCATGCATGATTCCTCCAAGAAGAGAGAGAAAGTTCTACCCAGGAATCATTGACTGGACTTGCTGGGAAGTGGCTCACAGTGTTTCAGATCCTACTGTTGCTTCAAAACTGTGAATCAGTTTTTCGTTTCCACTCTTGGTGCACTGTCATCTAACCTTGATGCTCCTTTAATTACTTTCTATCTGTTGCTTAAACCTAAACAACTTCACAGTCCTGTGCCTAAATGGATTTTTTAACCATCACTTGAGGGTAAGTTTATTGATTTATTGATTTTAGAGAGAGGAAGGGGGGGAGAGAGAGAGAGATGTGAGAGAAACATCGACTGGTTGTCTCTCATAGGAGCCCCAACCGGGGGCTGAACAGGCAACCCAGATATGTGACCTGACCAGGAATCAAACCAGCCACCTTTCCGTGTACATACGTGATGATACCCCAACCACCTGAGCCACACAAGCCAGGGCCTAAATGGATTTGACTTAAAGAGCAGTGGAAGGAAGGATTTTGGGAGGAAGAAATTCAGTTTCTTTTCCATGAAGCCACCCATTAATATTTTTCTTTACATTGATTCATACATTAATGGATGCAATTATTGGTACATCCCATAAGCCAGGTCAGCATTACCTGCTTTATAAAGGTGATAAACAGAAAATATCTTCCTACAAACAGGCACAGAAATTCTGCTGGAAGTATTAAAACCCTTTGTACTTTAGGGGTTTGAAAGATGCTATGCTCTTGTCTAGAAGGAGACACCAATTGCACCATTATCTGAAAAATGCATGATCGCAATACATAATGTAGAGCCAGATATACATCAGTTTAGATCTCTGGTTGACTCTATAGGCAAAGAAAATGTTAGCAACTTAATTAAGCTTCCTTTAGTATTTTTCTTAATGAAATGGTGACGATTTTCTCAATCTTGTTGTACTGCAGGGAGAATGAAAATAAAATCATGTATGCAAAGCACTTAGTGCATGGTAGGCTTTCAATAAATATTTAATTTCCTTTCTTCACAACACTTGCTTCTAGTCCCCAAAATGGTTCAGAGTCTCCCCAGTGGCATAAATCTTCCATATTGCTCTTGGCTTAGGTGTTAACTGTTGGAATCTATTTCTGCACTCATTTTATGAATTTCAATCTTCCTATAACAGATATTTATATTTAATAATAACGCAAACACTCATTCAGCACTGAATAAGGGCCAAGCTCTGTTCTAAGAGAAATTAATTCATTTAATAATAAAAAAGTCTCATGACACACGAACTATTGTTAACCCAATCTCACAGATGAAGAAACAGACACAGAGGCCCAGAAAAATTATATAAATGGCTCAGAATCATTTACCTGGAGTTCTACTCACGTGTAAAAGCTCCAGGGTCACCCTCTCAATCACTAATCTATATGCTCTCGCACCTTCCCCACTTCTCTGACTATTGTAACCATTGACGTGGCACCACATCACTCAAACATAGTCTTCCCCCACGTAAAATATCTGCCAGTCTACAACGAACCACGGCTATTCCATAAAAGTTATCGGTTGTGACTGTGAAATGAGCAAAGTTGTGCAAAGCCTCTGGTATTTTCCAATATAACATCCTTCTATAGAGCTCTGTCTTTACAGTCTTTTCTGAGATGTTCTATGCTTTAACTTATAAGGCACTTAGTTAACAAAACAGTCAATACAATTACATACTTTTAGTTTAATAAGTTAGAATTTACCCTCTTGTCCCTTTTTTAGGCCCACTTCATTTTACTGTTTTGCTTTGCACTAGTATTTTGTATTAAAGGTTAAGATAAGAAACACAGTTTTCTATATGGGAAACAAAGGGTGTGAGATGTAACATTCGTTCATATCTGAAGTGCTCAGCATGAAAGAACGAGTGTAAATATGAAGTGTGTAAACATAGCTTTTTACTTTTTGATGGTTCTTATATAAATAGACATGAGGCAAATTGGCAGCTTTCACTTAGAATGATGTTTTGCTGTAATTCTTTCCAGATTTTCAGTATTGAGAAAGACTCACACTGTCATATTATACAGACTGTCCTCTTAAATCCATATGGAAGTGATTGACTCAGAGAGTCATATCCGCATGGGTTCCAAATGCAGCCAGCATTAAATATCTACCGTGTGGAAATGAAAACTTTATTTTTGCACAAAGCTAGTTCTTTCCTTTATAGGAGGGCTAAGACTTAAGGAAGAGCCATGAGAAATATATAGTCTTCTCTGTGAAACCTGTGGGTTGGCCTTTGCTTGTCACTCCAGAGCTTGGGTGAGATGTGGCAGGAGGCAGAGCCCCCTTTCAAGGGCCGTTTCCTCCCGTCTCTGAACGCCCAGCAGAGTTTTCTGCATGAGTAGGCTCTGCCAATTGGCTGCTCCTATGGTTATTGTATACATTATTAAAAAGCTATTAAACATAGCCAATTTCTATTTTTTTAAATCCTCATCTGAGGATATTCTTTTCATTTTTTGGAGGGGGGAGTGGAAGAGAGGAAAGAAAGGGGGGGAGGGGAGAGAGCTATCAATGTGAGAGAGACACATAGATTGGTTACCTCCTGCACACACCCCGACCTGGCTGGGGATCGAATGTGCAGCCCAGGTATGTGCCCTTGACTGGGAATGGAACCTGTCGCTCTCTTACCACTGAGCAACACTGGCCAGGGCTAACCAATCTCTTATTAATCTGAATTCTGGTAGCTCTTATATACTAATTTCAAATATATCCCCTCACTTCTTTTTAAGTAATTCAGTTCAATCAATTACTCCACTTACATTCTGGTTTTTTAAATTAATTCATAAGTCATAGACATTTAAATTATTCTTCATTTTCAAAAAATGAAGGCCTATATTCTATATTTAAAAGGAGAGTTTTTATAATAGTCTCCTTAACAATATTTATCCTAAAACAGTTATTCAATCAGTAAGATATCTCACAATGCTCTGCGCTAGTAATGACATGTGAAAGGGGCCACTGGCCCTGATTCTGATGATCTTATAGTCCCTGTGGAGAATAAACAATACAGTTATTCTCCATGCTCGGGAAAGAGCAAGCTGCAGTGATATAATTGCTGGTATTTATACTTGGCATTGGGAAATCAAATTCTATTTCTATGTATGTCTTCTGTCTATATAAGTTATTTTGCATCAATGCCAAAACTATATAATGGCCAACAAAATACAATATTAAAATAAGTGGGAATCAATAGAAAAATAAAATAATAGAAAAAATAAGATAAAACTCATGTAATATCGGTGATCAAAACACATGATAAGATTCTTTGTATTTGCTGGAATTGCCGGGAATATTTGTCCTGGGCTCAGTGGCAGCTAAAACAAAGAGGGAAACAGAATCACCTCTAAGAAATAGAAAACCAGTGTCACAGGAAACGCGTTAAGTATTCCTGAGTCATCAACACGAAAACGGTACATATAGTAAATGATCATTTCATTCTCTTCACATGAAATAATAAATAATAAATTTATAATAAATAATTAATGTTCCATTATAATAAATGTTGTAATGGAAATATTTCTCATATGTAAGCCAGTGACTGAATGGTGAAGCACAGTCGATGAAAGCACATCTGTAAAAATCAACAGAGACCATCAAAAGGTAATGATTTCAAGATAATGTTTAACCAAAGATTAAAATTTAGATAATCTATCATATTAAATCTTTAAGTGAGTTTTTGTGATAAGAACTTAGATTTGGGTATTTGTATGTGTCACTGCATATATGATATATGTATGGTGTATGAGATATATGGTATATATCATATGTGTATATATGCATCATGTATATGAGATAGAATATTAAATGGTATTAGATTCAAACAGAAAAACAAAGGGTGATGATGAACGCGTGTGTGTGTGAGATTATAGATAGAGTGACCTGGGAAAACATCACTGAAAAGGTGACATGTGAATGAGACCCAGCGAGACAAGAGGTGAGAGAGATAACAAGTTCGAAGTGCTCCCTGAGGTGAAAGCAGACACTGGTGTGTCCAAAGAAAAGCAGGTGTCTGGCTGCCTGGGGGGAAAAATGAGCATATTCTGAGTTTTATAAACAGATCAGAGAAGTAATGGGAAGACCATATTCTATATGACCTTGAAAATCATTTTACAAATTTGCTTGCTGTTCCGAAGGAGACAAGCTTTCCTAACTAGACTTTGATTTTTAATGAGATTACTCAGGATACTATGATGAGAATGAACCAAATTGCTGAGCAAGGATAGACAAAGTGAAACCACTTAGGAGTATACAAAAATCCAGTTAAAACTGATGGCTGATTTACATCTTTAAATCTGGCAGCTGACAGGTCAGAGGTGGAGTTATCTCCCTTGTAAGTCTCTTACTAAAAAAATAATTACCAGTACTGTGCACAGTGTAAGTTTAAGGTACACAACATACTGATTTGATTTATATACTGCAATATAATTATCACTTTAGTGTTAGCTAAAAATTTCATCACATCAGATTATTCCTTCTTCTATGTGGCGAGAACATACAAGATCTAGTCTCCTAACAACTCTGAAGGATATAACATGCATGAGATCTTTATTACTTTTCTTCTAGCTGCAAATTTGTACACTTTGATCAATATCTCCCCGATTTCCCTCACCCCTGCCCCTGGTAACCACCATTCTAGCTTCTGCTTCCGAGTTCAGCCTTTTTAGATTCCATGTGTAAGTGATATCATAACATTATTTGTCTTTCTCTGCTGACTTATGTCGCTAACATAATGCCCTCAAGGTCCACCCTTGTTGCAAATAGCAGGATTTCCCACTTTTCTCTTGGTTGAACAATATTCCACTGTGTTTGTATTCACCTTTTCCTCACCTACCCATCTGTTGACGGACACTTAAGTTAGCTATTGTGAGTAACATGGAGCTGCAGACATCTTTTTGATACCTTGTTTTCATTTCCTTCGGATATATATATCCAGAAGTGAAATTTATGGATCATACAGTAGTTCTATTTTTAATATTTTCAGAAGCCTCCAAACTGTTTTCCATAGTGACAACCAATTTACATCCCACCAAGAGAGCACAAGGGTTCCCTTTTCTCCACTTTCTCGCCAATATTGTTATCTTGTCTTTTTGAAGGGTGACAGTCATCCTAATACATGTGCAGTGATATCTCCTTAGCTTTGATTTGCACTTTCCTGAGGATTAGTGATGTTGAACATCTGTTCATGTACCTGTTGGCCATTTGTATGCCTTCTTTGGAAAAATATGTGTTTAGTTGTGATGCTTATCCTTAAATTAGATTGTCTTTTGGCTATTGAGTTGTACAAGTTCTTCGTATACTTGGGATATTAACCATTATAAGATATGTGGTTTGCAAATATTTTCTCCCATTCCATAGGTTGCCTTTGCATTTTGTTAATCGTTTCTTTGGCTATGCAGAAGCATTTTAGTCTGATGCAGTCCCACCTGTTCATTTCAGTTTCTGTTGCTTGTGCTTTTGATGTCATATCCAGAAAAATGCTGCCAAGACCAAAGTCAAGAACCTTTTCCCCTATGTTTGCTTCCAGACTTACAGTTTCAGGTCTTTTGTTCAATTCCTTAACACACTTTAAGCTTATTTTTGTGAGTTGTGTGAGATAGGGGTCCAATTTTTGCATGTGGTTATTTAGTATCCCCAACAGCACTTACTGCAAAGCTTATCTTTTACCTGCAGAGTATTGTAACGTTAGAAGAAGAGAGGACTTTTCACTACAAGGCTTGGAAAAGCTTGGTACTGGAGGGTAAAACAGGTGGCAACTGCTTACCAAGCAAATCAAAAGAACACAGGGAAGAAAAACAAATGTGATTGCATTCAGGGGGTCCCCTGGTGACAGAGATTTTCAATTACTTTTATCACTTATCTATATCAGAGAAAAAATGTTGACCATGCTCACTCAGAATATGTAGATGTTTATATTTATAGCTATAAAGTACTACCAATCCATAGATCAGATATTAGAAAAGCTTAATTTTCCCTCTAAGTTTATAATAAATTCATTTTTAAAATTTTTATCTCAAAACAAAACAAACAACATATCCTACCCTTCAATACTCCATTCCTTGCCTTTAGTAAATCTATGTCAGTTCTGTATATTTAACCTTCCTCCAACCTTCCCAAAATAAGGCTGCACATTTTTCTGCCTTCCCTTTTCCATAATTGCCCCATGAAGACCTTAAATTCTCTTCAACTGCAAAAATTACTGCTTCTTAGGGAAGTCAAAGATTTAGTTCTTTATTGCCCATATCACACTTACTAACTCTAATTTCAGGGAAAATTTTGATGCCTGGTGTTTCAATTTTGCCTAAATCCTAGCAATAAATATAAATGATGTTAATTTCTATGATGTTGCTACATTCAATAATCTAACTCCAAAATAATTAAATGTATTATTTTGCAATATTTATTGAAAAATTAGAAACAATCAGAATGTCAAAATTAAAAGAAATGCACAACTAATTTTATGTAGTATGTTCAAATTATTATGGCATTAAATAAGTGTATATCAATAGTAACCTTAAATGTAAACGGAATAAATGGTTCAATCAAAAGGCAAAGGGTAGCTGAATGGATAAGAAAACAGGACCCAAATATATGCTGTCTACAAGAGACCCACCTGAGAGCAAAAGACTCACACAGGCTAAAAGTGAAGGGATGGAGTAAAATATTCCATGCAAATGGAAAGGAAAAGAAAGCTGGAGTAGCAATTCTTATTTCAGACAAAACAGACTTCAAAATAAAGACCATAACAAGAGACAAAGATGGTCACTACATATTACTAAAGGGATCAATCCAACAGGAGGAACCAACCTTATAGTTTCTCTTTACCAACTATATATACTACATTTTTATTCTGATATACGTATATATACATATATATGCACATATATATATGCATATGGGTAGATATTGATATTAGATGAATAGAGATATAGATTTAGATATAGATTTAGATGTAGATATGTGTCTCATATGAAGATATATATATTTTTTCCAATCAGCCATCTCAAAGCTCTCATTGCCTCTAGTTTCATCTATTTATACAGAAAAACAATTACTATTCCTTGTGTACCTTAGACCCTTCATAGTGATTTTTTTTGTAAGTAACAAAACCTGTATTTTAAATATTATTAGCCAAATATATGTTAGTTTTTTTTTACCAAAAACACACACATTTTATTAGGACTTAATCATGATAAGATTACTACCATAAAAATCTTTAAATAAATTTGAAAATTTCAAGACATATACAAAAAATTAAAATGTAGAATAAACCTTAAATTATCATACATTTTCTAAAATTAGCATGTATTATATAATTTGAAAGAAAAAGTAAGGATGTTACTTCAATAAGAAGTTTTTAACTGCTCTAGTTGCTTACTGAGCAAAGTCTAACATTTTGTATGTCAAACCAAGACCCTCCATTTTTAAAAAAATCATTTGTAGTCCTATGAAAATCACCTCCTTAATGATGTGTTTCCTGAACCTATGTATGTGTATATGTGTGGGCAAATATTCATATATATGTATACACGAGTATGGGTATGTAATATGTGTAATATATGTACCTATAATATTAAACTCAAGAAATACAAATTTAAATTTTAATTAAATGTAAAATAATTTATTTTGAATAATTTTAGTGTTATCTTTCCAAGTGAGGCAGCCTTGAAAGTAAGTATCCTGATAGAATTTGGCATTTACTTAATAACTTCACAAAAAGGAAAATATAAATCTATCACCTTAAATTTCCAGGTGTACTGGTGGATAGAGAAAAGTATTCATTCTCAACATTACATTCATTTTTTAGTAGAAGGACTGTAACTACTTGTTACTGTATGGGTTGGTCCCAAATTTATGTGATAATGTTTCAGGGCATTTGCCACTTAATTTTAACGTAAGTCCAGATTGATTCCAAGGAAGCTTTCTGTAGATATGTAAAGCAACCTTCTGTCTCTCATAAATCATAATTTGTGCTCCTTATGTATGAACAGAAGGTGCAGGTAAACAAACCAATTTGTGGAAGTTAGCTGTTTTTCTCTAAATTTCAGTCTCCTAAGAATCCCCATAATTTAGCTTTTATTGATCTCTCCTTTAGTCTTGGATGTTTCTGTTTCCCAGTGGGAGTAACCTCATTGAAAGTGGTATATAAGTAATGCATCACTGCCTCCACTTCTTACCTTCTCTGTTTTTATTTTGTTTTGTTATTTTTTCAGTACCTGGGGATATATATGGGGGGGATATATATGTTGCTATTGGACTGATTCCAACTTTCTCTTTTGACTTGATTCAGTTATCTATTGCTGCACTACAAAACTTAATAGGTTAAAACAAACAGTTTTGCAGTTGGAGGGAGGGTTGTTGGGGGCAATGTTCTTCTGCTTTATGTGTCATAAACTAAGTGAGCTTAAGCAGGACTAGAACTTCTGTACCTTCATTTCCAAGCTGTCCCACGCATCTGTCTGGCAGTTTGGTGCTGGCTGTCACGTGGAAGCTAAGCTGAAGGCTGTGACTGGGACACGGTCTCCTTTATGTAGATTTCTCCACAGGGTTGCTTGTGTTTCCTAAGGAAAGAGACTGTAAGAATGGGTATTCCAAAAATGAGAAAGCAGATGTTTCCTGTCCTTTTGGAGGCTGGTTATGAAATGGTCATAAAGTCACTTCTGATGTATTTTATTAGGAAAATATTCACAGGACCAGGCTGACTTCAAGGGGGTGGAAAA